>NC_090444.1:1422960706-1423263736 GCF_031143425.1 Pleurodeles waltl | reverse complement strand
TTAAATGTTTATAAGTTACCCCAGCTAAGCCTTACTGCCCACATGGCAGGGTGTGTAGCATTTAAAAGTAAACTTGTAAATGTTTAATGTTCAACATGTGAACCCAGTGAAAACTTCCTAGAAGCTAGTTTCACTGTATAAGAGTTAGTTGTTCCATTGGAAAGCATTGGGGTAGAATAATAAGTTTAATAAATGTTATGTCTGCTTAGGAAACCTATACAAATTAAATTTTTTGACTTTTTGAAATATTTATTAGAAGCCCAATTCACTGGTGAAGATGGATTTGTAATAAATATTTTGGAAAGATGCCTTTTAAAAAGTTACCTTTGCCGTGCCTGACATCTTAAAAGGCATGAATTAAATATGAACCTGCTCCGGGGATCGGTATTAAAGGCCTTGGCTATTGAGAGATGTTAGTGTGTCCTTGGCAAGATGGGCTGTTTGCTAGGCCCAAGTACTTAATTAACTTCAAAGAGGTCTACCCTATCACATGTAGATGTAGCTAAAGCCCTGGCCTGTAGCCTTCTCTTTTCCCCCGAGCAAGACGGGCCTCTATCATAGTGGGCCTCTTGTTGACATCAGGGTCAGACCCTTCTAGAGTGTCAAGACCTGTTTGACAAGTATGCTGGGTTTACATAACATTTGAGGCATATTTCAAAGAAGGGAAATATAATACCAAAACAATTTGTGTGTACCCACTGTCTGGTTGCTGAAAGCTCAGCTTTGTTCTACCAGACTTCTGTCTTTGAGGTTGTTGGGGGTACAGGACCTGCCTAAAACTGGATGTTAATGGTAGATATTGGAATACACTAAGATTTCCATAGTACGCTTCCAAATGTACCCCCAGCCCTCAGAGTCCACGTTTAATCCTGAAAATGTCCAGAGTGGGTAGTGTTAGCCTTGGGAACATTTAACCCAATGGTAGGGCATCCCCGGCGGTCATTCCCACCCACTAGCTGGTGGCAGGCATAAATGTGGCATCTCCAGGCACTCACTTCAGCATACCTTTGGACGTGTGGAGCCCTGAGAAGAGCCTAGAACATTGGGCCTGCTCTCCCTCTTGTACCCAGGACAAAGACATGGTTTCCAAGGGTCATAAGGCTGACCTTCTGTTAAAGCTGTAGGGACACAACAAGCTACAAAAGGCCTTTTCCTGCAACTGTCCAAGTGGCCAGTGGCAACTACATGTGAACTGTCCTGTGGGGTTCTGACAGCCACCCTGCGAGTTTCTAAGTGCCTCCCCTGTGGTCCCGAGAGTGCTCTAGAAGCATACTCCTGTGGTGGATTGGGACTTAAATGATTAAAGTCAGAAGGTAATGTTTTTCACCAGGACAAACCTCGTTAATGTGTCTGACCCTCTGTCCATCAAGGTCAGTGTCAAAATGTGCCAAGGTGCTATTATTAGCAACACAAAAAGAAGATGAGGAACGGAGTGCTCAACAATGCAAACACTCACCCCCGGTCACAGATCTGGGTTTAATCCATCGTTCTTTTGCTCACCATGCCACCCCAGTTTGGACCCAGCCATATGCAAATCAGTCTTGACCCTGTTCCTCATGGGAACAGTCCAGCCCGAACTGCCAAGCCAGGTCCTCCCTGGACTGGAAACAAGCATCCTGGGACCAGTTTCAGGGTATCACCCTTCATCAGCCCGGCTAGCTTGAATCTAGTGACACAGTGAGCAAGCGACCCACGTCTGGGCATACCCTTCCCACTTAGGCCCCAAGTGGGAAGGGTATGCCCAGATGTGGGACCATGCTTGATATGCCACCAGATTCAACCTAGCCTGGTTTATGAAGGGTGATTCCCTGAAACCGGTCCCAGGATGCTTGTTTCCAGTCCAGGGAGGACCTGGTCTGGCACTTCGGGCTGGACTGTTCCCCAGGGTCAAGACTAATTTGCATATGGCTGGGTCCGATCTGGATTGGCATGGCCAGCAAAAAAACTGATGGATTAAACCCAGATCTGTTACTGGGGGTGAATGTTTGATTTGTTCTGCATTCCATCCATCTTCTGTCCGCCCCCGTGGGCAGAAAACACCTAGACACCAGGGATACATTTATTTTTTTTAATTTTCTTTTTTTTTTTATATGTGGGGAGCGACCCCTTAGGCAAGGGTCACTCCCAAGGGGGGCCAAATTATTTTTAGGCCATTTCTGCCCCTCCCCCCCACCCCCCCCCCCCCCCTCCGGGGGCAGATCGACCTAATGTAATTAGGCCGATCTGCCCCCGGGGGGTTGCTGAAGCCACTATACACCAGGGATTTTTTTATTTTTTTATTTTTATACTAACACATTATGGGAGCGGACCCTTGGGCAAGGGTGGCTCCCCAGGGGGAGCAAAATATTTGTAGGCCTTTTCTGCTCCCCCTGGAGGCAGATCGGCTTAATATAATTAGGCCACTCTGCCTCCATGGGGGGGCAGAAACTTCTAGACACCAGGGATATATATCTATATATATTTATTTACTTTATGTTTTTATGTATGGGTAATGACCCCTTAGGCAAGGGTCGCTCCCCTTTGGGGAAAATTGTATTTAGGCCATTTCTGCCCCCGTGGGGGCAGATCAGCCTATTTTTGTTTGGCCAATCTGCCCCAAGGGGTTGGGGCAGAAACCATTAGACACCAAGGATTGGTATGTGTGTATGTGTGTGTTTTGTTTGGGGGAGGTGCAGATCCCTGGGCAAAGGTTGCTGCAATGGGGGCACATTACTGGTGGGCATATCTGCCCCGCTTAGGGGCAGATTGGCCTATTTGTGGAAGGCCCGTATGCCCCCGAGGGGAGGCAGAAAGCCCATGAAAGACCAGAGAATTTTTTTTTTTCATAATAAGAGGGTGGGGGTATGGCCATACCCCCACCCCAAATAAATGGGGCCAAAGTTGTTTTGCCCACCATTAGGCAGATGGGACAATTACCCCCAATCCACACCTGTGGGGCAGATAATCTACTAGATGCCATGGAATAAAAAAAAAAAAAAAAGTGGGGTGGTGGCCAACCAGTAAGGGCCTGGTTATGCCCCCACCCCAACTGAAGGGGGTAACAGTCTTTCAGCTCTCCCCCGCACAGTAAAACATCTTATCCCACGGGAAGCAAGAGGACATTTGATTATTTTGGGTTTTGGTTTTACATTTGGGCCATGAGAGCTTGGTAACTCTCAAAATCGTCTCACTTAGAATCGTGAGGGCTGCACTTTATTGACTTTGGGACGCTGCCATGTAGAAAAATCCACAAGACCTAGACACATCTGAAAACTAATTATCTGGTTGATTTCAGGGTGGTGTGCTTCACATGCACCCGCACCATTTTCTTACCCACAATGCCCTGCAAACCTCCAACTTGGCTGGAAATCAAATTTTCCTCAAATTTTGTGATAGAACCTTCCGTAATCTGCAGGAATCCACAAAATTCCTGTCACCCAGCATTGTCTCATCTATACCGATAAAGATTCAGCTGCTCTTGTCAACCTAAAAGTGTTTTCTTTCAAACTGTCCTTTTGGACCCGCTTTGGTTCCCCCTCAATTTCGACATGTTTTTGGCTCTTCCCTGTCACAGGCACTTGGTCTACCTACACAAGTGAGGTATCATTTTGTCCCGGTGCGGTGATCCCACACAGAAATGTTGGAAAAAATTGATTTTTCTTTTTTTTTTTAGCTAAATTTAAGGTTTGCTGAGGATTCTGGGTAAGAAAACATTGGGGGATCCACGCAAGTCAAACCTCCCTGGACTCCCTCGGGTATCTTGTTTTCAGAAATGTGTAGGTTTGGTAGGTTTCCCTAGATGGCTACTGAGCCCAGGACCAAAAACACAGGTGCCCCCCTCTGCAAAAACAGGATAATTTTGATGTGTCCAGATAGTGTTTTGGGGCATTTCCTTTCGCGAGCACTAGGCCTACCCACACAAGTGAGGTACCATTTTTATCGGGAGACTTGGGGGAATGCTGGGTGGAAGGACATTTGCGGCTCCTCTCAGATTCCATAACTTTCTGTCACCTAAATCAGAGGAAAAAGTGTTTTATTTGGCCATATTTTGAGGTTTGCAAAGGATTCTGGGAAACAGAACCTGGTCAGAGCCCCACAAGCCACCCCATCTCAAATTCCCCTAGGTGTCTAGTTTTCAAAAATGCGCAGGTTTGGTAGGTTTCCCTAGGTGCCGGCTGAGCTAGAGGCCAAAATCCACAGCTAGGCACTTTACAAAAAACAGCTGTTCTATTTGGGAAAAGGTGATGTGTCCAAATTGTGTTTTGGGGCATTTCCTGTCACGGGCGCTAGGACTACCCACACAAGTGAGGTACCATTTTTATCGGTAGACTTGGGGGAATGCTGTGTGGAAGGAAATTTGTGGCTCCTCTCAGATTCCAGAACTTTCGGTCACCGAAATGAGAGGAAAAAGTGGTATTTTTTTGGCCAACTTTTGAGGTTTGCAAAGGATTCGGGGTAACAGAACCTGCCCATAGCCCACCAAGTCACCCCATCTTGGATTCCTCTAGGTGTCTAGTTTTCAAAATTGCGCAGGTTTGGTAGGTTTCCCTAGGTGCCGGCTGAGCTAGAGGCCAAAATTTACAGCTAGGCACTTTGCAAAAAACATGTCAGATTTCAATGTAAAAGTGTGATGTGTCCATGTTGTGTTTCCTGTCGTGAGCATTAGGCCTACCCACGCAAGTGAGGTACCATTTTTATCGGGAGACTTGGGGGAACACAGAGTAGCAAAACAAGTATTATTGCCCCATGTCTTTCTCTACATTTTTTTCCTTCCAAATGTAAGACAGTGTTTAAAAAAAGACATCTATTTGAGAAATGCCTTGTAATTCACATGCCAGTAGGGGCACCCTGGAATTCAGAGATGTGCAAATAACCACTGCTTCTCATCACCTTATCTTGCGCCCAATTTGTAAATACAAAGGGTTTCTTGATACCTATTTTTCACTTTTTATATTTCAGCAAATGAATTGCTGTATACCCGGTATAGAATGAAAACACATTGCAAGGTGCAGCTCATTTATTGGCTCTGGGTACTTAGGGTTCTTGATGAACCTACAAGCCCTATATATCCCCGTAACCAGAAGAGTCCAGCAGACGTAACGGTACATTGCTTTAAAAAATCTGACATTGCAGGAAAAAGTTAGAGTAAATCGTGGAGAAAAATGGCAGTTTTTTTCACCTCAATTTCTTTTTTTATTTTTTTATTTCAGCCGTTATTTTCTGTAGGGAACACTTGTAGGATCTACACAACTTACCCCTTGCTAAATTCAGAATTGTATCTACTTTGCAGAAATGTTTAGCTTTCTGGGAGCCAGCATTGGTTTCACACCCATTTCTGTCACTAACTGGAAGGAGGCTCAAAGCACAAAAAATAGTAAAAATGGGGTATGTCCCAGTAAAATGCCAAAATTGTGTTGAAAAATGGGGTTTTCTGATTCAAGTCTGCCTGTTCCTGAAAGCTGGCAAGCTGGTGATTTTTAGCACTGCAAACCCTTTGTTGATGCCATTTTCAGGGAAAAAACCACAAGCCTTCGTCTTCAGTCCTTTCCCATTTTTTTGAAAAAACTAAATTTTCGTTCTATTTTGGCTAATTTCTTGGTCTCCTTCAGGGGAATGCACAAAGTCTGGGTACCTCTGGAATCCCTAGGATGTTGGTAAAAAAGGACGCAAATTTGGCGTGGGTAGCTTATGTGGACAAAAAAGTATGAGGGCCTAAGCGCGAACTTCCCCAAATTGCCAAAAAAAGGCTTGGCACCTGAGATGGAAATGGCCTGACAGCGAAGGGGTTAATGCTTGTAGACCCCGAATGGGAGCAGTGAGGAAGGCAGGAAGAAGGAGCGAGGGACTGAGGGGGGAAAAGGCCTGGCAGTGAAGGGGTTAATGCTTGTAGACCCTGAAGGGAGCAGTGAGGGAGGCAGGAAGAAGGAGCGAGGGAACACGTCTCCTCTCCTTTCCTGCCTTCCTTCCGTGCCCATTCGGGGTCTACAAGCATTAATGTATAACAAATAACATTTTTGACTTTTTCTTGGGGCTTGGTCGCATTGGGCCAGGTTTTGTTGTGTTTACACACGTTTTTTATTGTCACGGATATTCTTTTTCTTTTGAATCTTGGGATCTTTTCATTATTTATTCCAGTTTAAGGGTTTAAGCCTTTTCATCCTTTGTAAACTACTTAAAGCATCGTAAGTAATAAACGTTGTTCAAGTGCTGCCTTTTCCATGTCCCTCTGGATACAGCTTTTTTTTTTTTTTTTTAAGAGAGATTAAGAGAATTTTACGTGCTCTTTCTTTTAGCTTTAAGCTCATGGCAGCAGGGCCAGTTTCTCACAGAGGTATAGTGTTTTTTAAGTATGTGTCAGTACTATGCTAATAGTTGTAAATCCAGATTGATTTCGGAATTACGGCCCCTGATAATTCATTATGGATACATCGATGTTTTAGGAAAGCTGTATACGTTTTAGTTTTCGATTCCACTTTCAAGGTAACTGTTCCATACACTCTGCACTTCGGATGCCTTTGGGTATTTGGCACAATACAAATCCAATAAATAATTGTCTGCAGCTGCTACCTCAGTAACAGCTGAAATTGCACTTTAGTTGCTTCTCGACCTATGCAGCAGCAGCTCAGAATGATGTGGAGGGGAAAAAAGTAAAATCCACTTGAAAATATACACTCAATGCTCGTTTAACAGAATCAGCCATTTGCCTTTTGTGTTTTCACTCTATAAATGAGCTTGTCCATACTTCACATAAGGTAATTGATTTATTGGTATAGATTACTAGAAAAGTACTCACTTTTTGCAAGAAGCGTGACACATTAATCTAATGAGCTTTCTACTTAACTGCCTAAAGTAATATTATTTGCAGCAGCAGAGTTTGTTTCTTTTAAGATATCATGGAAGACAGGAGACCTCCCCGGAATGTTCGGTTTGACAGTTGTACATAACGGAATTCCAAAAGCAATTCTACTCTGTACAACTATACGTGGCCGTGTTCCCTCACCTGGGCTTTTAACTGAGCAGGAACACAGCGCTATTTTACCGGCCGGAAAAAGTACCCTGTAAAATTGTATTGCGAATATTCTACAGGGCTGCCCAGTCGTGAATCCGTGATTGGATACCTACTGAGTTCTAAGAAGTAAAACTCTCTTCCTCTCCATATCCGAAATGTTTCTAGCAGGCAGGACTTGGGCAGATTTTGTTTTGGAAGGCTACTTATTGTTTGGGTTTCTTTCCATGTAAAATTTGTTGTGCTTTTTCGTTGTGTTTTTTCATGTTACAATCTACTTTACTGGAACTCTCTTTCAAATTACCTTGGGCACAAAGGTGGAGATATCAAGCTTCTATGACTGTAAGTCCTGGTGCCTTTAACCAAGGTGCACAACCTTTCAATAAGTCATTTTAGTGTGCTGTGCAGGGGTTTGTGAAATTTGTGTAACTTGTTTTTGTGAAAATGATGTGTAATTATGGGAAAATGCAAATCTATCATTTAGTGCTATATTCTAGAGGGAATCTGTTTTTGACACAAGGACGCATTCTGCGGAAAAATAAATAGAGCGAAAAATACAAGTGGCGGGATGCAGCAACTGCTCACATTCTGCCCATTTGGGTAATTCAGTGCACTGACTGTCAAATTTTGCTGTGCAAGATGTGCACTTACGCAACGTGGCATATTGGTGTAATTTCAGGAATTTCATGTAAAAAGCGTAATTCAAAATTCCCAAAATTAGACTGGCATAATTCAAATTTCATGCAGGCCTAGTGCTGTCATGGCATTAAAACAATTTGGCCATGTAACAATCTGATCTCAGGATTGGCAAGCTGGGAAAAGGATACAAGTCACTATTTCCTCAGGAAGTAGGCAACATTAACATGAACTCTTGTAGACTCAAAAATTACTGGTGTAGCTGCACTGTGCAGCCATGCTTCTGATCGCATCTTTTACTGACCTAGCTGGTATGTTTCCTGCTGGTCTACATAATTTTACTAAGTGAGTTGCTCACCTACAGCAAACCCAAAACAGCTGGAAATAGGGTTCACTCAAAGTGGTACTTCTTTAATAATGGACCACTTTCATCTCTTGTCCAGGCCATGACTTGAATAATGATTTGAGTAGCTGGGGGAAGGAGGAGAATGAGAGAAAAAGAGAGTTTATTTGGTGAGCATGTCTGCAAAATTCGATGGCACTTTCAAAACAGATTCTTTCTGTATAGCCGTCTACTATACTGCACCAAACCAGTGCTAGAAGAATTAAATAAATTTTTCTTACCTCAGTTACAAAAGAAAAATTCTGGTTTTAGAGATGTATAACACCATTGATGGGCTGACAATAGACAGTGGATGCCACTGGATCTCCCAGAAATTTCAGGTGTTAGCCTAGCGAACAATAGTCATGTCCTCAAGGAAAATCCTTCTGTGTAATGTGGGACCGTAACAACTGCCACAATATGATATTGTTGAACATGTCCATTAATTAGTGTAACAGAAGTATTTAGCAGTATTTTGGACACGCTGTACACAACAGAACAGTTTTGCAGGAGCTGCAATCCTGTATTGCCTCAATATAGTCCAATTGTGACTATCAAAATATTGATCACTATTATGAGGTATTGCAGTTTCATAAAAGAATGTTCCTTTATCTTGATCATGCCAGAAGCAAGTATTTGCTACTTTGGAGACCTGGGTCTTTCAATATAGGCCATACGCATGGGCTACTGTTATGGTTGCTGAATCTTCGAACTGCACCAACGATCAGCTGGTCTCATCCACATACATGTAAAATTTGGCCCCAGCAGGATTAGGTAAATTGTCTAGGAGTCTCATGTATGTTTTAGAAAGGATAATATTGGCACTAACTGCAAACTACGACTGAGATTTTGGGAATCAATGGAAAATGAAACATAATGTTTGTTTGCAATCTGTTCTCCAGAAACCCTGTAAGACTAAATGGAAAAAGCCACTTATACCAATTTACTGAGCAAGATGAAATGCTTGCCTTTGGTGAAGGTTGCGCAAGGTTTTAGCTGGTGAAATATGCACAGGTAGTTAATGTGAATGTGTAGTCATTTTTGCACAACCTAAAGCCTGCTTTAGTTGTCCTGCATCACAATATACATCTTTGGTGCCAAACCTTAATTTTTGGGAGACTGTATATTGCCCTCTTGAGCTCCCAAGAGCAGACTGTGATTTTCCTGTTTATCCTAGTTCCTTGAGTAGTGTCTCATTGCTGTGAACAGTCTATCTTATTCTGTAACAGTTAGTTGGAATTCATTCTCCTGATTTTGCGGCCCTGGAGGTATTGTCCGTTAAAATTTCAGTTGAACCCTGACTCACTGTCTCAGGCCACCAAATGGTTAACCTCTCAATCCATTGGTTGCATCTGACTCTTGTGATCCTCTTGCCAGTCAAAACCTAGACCTTGACTGACCAGCTTCGAGTAAGGGATCTGAAATTCTTTCAGTAGGTGTCATAGAAGTATGTTACCCTCGAGTATGTACTTGGGATGCTAGCCCAATGAAAGCATCAGTAGAATACTGATGTACATTTGTGTCAAGGAGACTATTTTTGACCTTAACTTGTCACCCCTGAATGTGTCCTATTGTGGATAATGACTACCGGTACACCAGTAACCCCATTAATTAGACAACTTGACATTCATGAACTGGCCCAGATGCATTGTAACTTTTTACTATTGACCTAGTATGGGACCAATGAATAACTTTGAATGCTCAGAATCTGGGTTACGTGGTTGTTTTGTACTATTTTGCTTGTTTCTCAGCAATCCTGGACTCACATGTACAGAGTAAAACCTGTATAGATTTCTGCCTTTACATTCATTGCTGCTGAATTACTAGGGCTTTCTCTTGAGGCCCAGCACATAGTTGTCTACATCACGTGTGTGTGGTACTCCTGCATCCCATCTCAAACATCTTCAATGAGGTGGGGGTTCCTGGGATAGGGCGACCGTAACAGAAGCTCAAGTCTTTGCCCATTCCTTTTTGTGAAAATAATAATACATTTTCAGATAAATAATAAACTTGGTAGGAGGATGTCTAAAGAGACCAACACTGATGACTTCCCCTCTTTTCCAAGAGAACACCAAGCACTTCCACTGATGTGGTATCTCTAAAGGCCTAAGCAGGCTAAAGAACAAAATATTTCCAGTGCGTGACCTAGAAATACATCCCTACAGGTAACTTGAAATCCAGATGTGCAAACCAGCTCACATAGGCCGGATTCAACCAAACACCACAGAGACAGACTTGTATGCTTTTTGGAGCCCAGCTCTTAGCTGCTTTGTACTCCATTTTGATACCTCTGGCAACATTCAATAAAGAACTAAAGCAACTCTCTTTAAAAAGGCTTTGCCGAGCAAGATTGAAACCACTGGGTTGAACACTCCTCCAATGAGAAAAAGAACCCCACCAAGTGTAGTTCAGTAGCTCTCAGATAAAAAGATTAGATCTGAAAACATACTTAATATCCAACATCAAACACTGCCGGACTGTGTATCTCACAAGTACAAATTTGATTAACCCAACAAATGCCATTAACAAATTTTGAAGCACTATGATTTAATCGTAAGCAGAACAAATTAATACAATAGCAGCCCTTGCAAGTTTCCAGACTTACAGCTCTGTTGGTCAGACCAAAAAAAACAACTGTCTGTCTCCATGTTATATTCTGCCATGGAGAGTGTTGACATTAATCATTCTTTGACCAACTCATTCATGGGTCTAAACTTCAACTGGATGTCAGCAGTGATTTAGTGGAACCCTGGCTCCACTGGTTTAGGAGATCCTTGGATCACCTTGATGCATTTTTTTAGATCCTGTGGTCAACCACCAGCATGCTAGTTCTGGAATCCTGGAGAACAATGACCCTCATACCAATCAGAATACTCATATGGATTTGCTGGTGTATGTTTGAACCTATCTTAAAGGGAATCACATTGTCTGCCTCAAAGAATGAAATCATGACATATTTTTGCCTGACTTCTTTGTGAGAAAGCTGGTTGGAAAAGTGCTGAATCTGAATTGACTATTACAAAGTGCGATCTTGCTTGTATGGTGTTTTTCACATCACACAAATCACCCCTCCTTGGGATTGGTCAGAGCATCTCTGCTTCCATTCGTTTTCTGGCCCTGTTGGAAAGAACCATTTCTTTGGTTTTCGTTAATTTTCTGTGTTCTGGGTATTACCACATCCATTTTGAGAAGACATCTGGCACACTACCATTCTGCCTTCCTGATATTAATGTTGCCCCTCTCCTTTCTGTGATAACCTGGTTGTGACATATTGATCTGCAGCCTCTAGTCTGCAGTCAGAAAGTAGCCTAGTGCAGACTACGATCTACAGGACCGTTATGCAAGAGACATTCTGTTCACAGTGGCCTGCAGAAAGCCATATAGGTCATTGCCTTCTTTCTAGACACATAACTTTCAGCATTTCTTTTCACCTCAAGCACCCAGCCCTCCTATGGGATTCTATGTCTTTTACTGCAGTATTACATTTATTTGACATTGGATGGTGGAAGCCTGAGCTGTCTAATTAGTGCTTTCCTCATGCGGTTCTTGTTTACCAAGTAACTCAACTTTACAGTGCCTTTCGCACTCAAGGGAAACAAATAAGGAGATCCACAGCTTTCTCTTTTCCATTAAGTTTCTACATCTCACAAACAAGATCAGTCTCAACAACTGTGTTGAACACTGTGCCACTGGAACCAAGCTATATGTGTCTGAAGAGCTCTATTAAGGACAAAACTGGTTGTGCGTTGCTTTTGTTCCGGTTCAAGGAGAACCTGGCCTGGCAATTAGGGCTGGACTGTCCTATTGGAGGAGGGGCAAGACTGATATGCATATGGTTGGGTCCAAACTGGGGTGGCCTGGTGTGCAAAATAACAATGGTCTGTGTTGCAGCCTGAGTAATTACCCGTGGCTGCGATCAATTTAAGCATTCCATCTATCACCTTTTTATATACTGCATTGTAATGGCCTGTATGGGACCGGTATGCCCAAACGTGGATCTTGTGCACACTATGCCACTGGAACTAAGCTATACCCAACTAATGTCCTAATAAGGGTGAAACCTGTCTTGATCTGCTCGTATTTGGTTTAGGGATGACCTGGCCTGGCAGTTCAGGGTCAGGACTGATTTGCATATGGCTGGGTCTAAACTGGGGTGGCGGACTGGGGTGTAGTCCCAAGTAACTACTAGTGGCTGAAATTAATTAAAGCATTTCATTCATCACTTTTTTGTACACTTCAGTGTGATGCCCTAAGTTGAATGAGTATTCCTAGATTGGGCCATGTTCACAGTGTACCACTGAAACCAAGTTATACCCGACTGATGAGCTCTAATTAGGGCAAAACCAGCCTTCAGGGCTGGTGTTGTGGTTCAGGGACAGTCTGGCCTGGAAGTTGGGCTGGATTGGTCCTATTGGAGCAGGGTCAAGACTGGTTTACGTATGTGTAGGTCCAAACTGAGGTGGCATAGTGTGCAAAATAATGATGGACTGGAATCTAGACCCAAATAATTACCTGGGGTTGAGATTAATTCAAGCATTCCATTCATCACTTTTTTGTAAATTCCAAGAGTGGGCAGGGAGACCACCAACATGTTTAAACACTGTTTGAAGGCTGCAAGAGTTGCAGTAACCCCAAAAAATTATTCCCCCAAAATGGGCCATAATTCTCCCCTGGGGTTATAGTGATGCCCCGGGGAGACATTGCTTATTGTTTTAAGGTCTTCCTGAGCCTGTACTTTTGTACCTGGGTTCTGTAGTGCGGGAACCCTTGTTGGCTGGTCCTAAAGCTAAGGTTAGCAGCCTAGTAAAGGTAAAAGTAGGAATCTGGGACACATCCTTTATTGTCTATAGTGGTCATTGACAATACAAGATCTTATATCTGAACGAATATTATTGAATATTGGTACTGTCCCCATTGATTTCAGTGGTGTTGCAAGGTTTTCTCCTTTAATTAAATCAGTCCGTCAATCATCTCTCAGAGGTGGAAATAGCATAATTGTGATTCTTGTTATCTTTTTGATAGAAGGTAATTTTTATGATGATTGTTCATAAATCATAAATAAGCAATTTGTGACTCTTAAACAGCCAACATGTGTTTTGTGACAAACGTCACTTATTTAGGGATAATGAATGAATCATTCTGTGCATGCATCAAATGTTATGAAGAAAAAGTCTGTCCAAGTCACAGTCATATCAAGTAATCCAATATGTTGTTAGTAGGAATAACTGGATATCTTCTACAAAGTGGTCATCCCCAAGTTAAGGGTATTGAAAATAATAAAATATATTATTTGTTAGAGCTAAATTTATCATTTCTCAAATTGAATTTTACTTAATCTTCATACCCATGGTAAAAGTATCAATGTTGATTGAACCTAGTCACAATCTCAATCCCGATGGATTGAGCATTCAGATGTTTTCAATTTATCGAGAAAGCTGAACTTGTTAACAGTTTGTTTTCATGACTGTGGTGTTTCCACCTCGCAGAGAATGATTGATGTACTGATCTACCTATACAGTTAATACTGTGGTGGGAAAGTGGAGTAGTAGTAGTAGTAGTGGTAGTATCCCCATAGCTGCTGGACCCCCCTCACAATGCTGAGCCCTTTTTTGACTATTTGAGGTAGTTTGCGCTTAGGGCTCCATAACCTTTTTTCCACATAACGTGTCCACGCCAAATTTACACCCTTTTTTTTTCCCAACATATTGAAAATTGAAAAGGTACCCAGTGTTTGTGGATTCTCATGGAGGGGACCAAGAAAATAGGCAAAATATAGGACATTTTTGAGCTTTTGGAGAAAAATAGGGAACAAGTGCTCCTCATAAGTGTCTGGTTTTTCCCCCTAAAAATGGAATTCATGAGCGTTTTGCTGTACTAAAGTCACCATCTTCCCTGCTTTCAGGAACATGTAGAGTTGGACCCAAAAACCTAATTTTTGTATCATTTTTCTTAGAGGTAGCCTATTTTCTCTTATTTTTGTGTGCTCCCAACTAACCTCCAGTTTGTGGTGGAAACCAGTGCGAATCCCAAGGATGATCCAGAAAAGCTATTGTTTCCAAAAAGTAGACAGAATTTGGAATTCAGCAAGGGGTCATATGTGTAGATCCCTCAAGGTTTTGCCAAGGAAAATAACTGTTGAAATAAAGAAATATTGAAAATCAATTGGAAAAAACTGACATTTGTGACCACGTTTTCATCTGATGCTTTCTGTCACGATGGCCACTTAACAAAAGCAATATACCATTACATCTGCTAGGCCCTTCTGATTGCAGGGATATAGGGGGTTTGTAGGTTCTCCAAAAACCCAAGGTACCCAGAGCCAACTCAGCTACACTGTATAATGTTTTTCATTGAGTACAGAGTATAGACCAAACCTTATAGCGAAATAGGCAGAGTGAATAATTGGTATCAAGAAATCGTATGTACTTCGGCAATGGGCACAAGATATAGAGTTTAGGAGCAGTAGTTATTTCTACATCTCGGGAACTATGGGTAACCATACTAGCGTATAAATTGGAGAGTAGTTTTCAAAATCTCATCCTCCTTATGCACTGGCTTACATTTGAAAGGCACAAATGCAGCACAATCCAATTGGTAATGGCAAATGTTCTGCTATTCTATGCTTGCACAAGTCTCCTGATGCATATGGTACCTCACTTTTATGGATAGGCCTAGTGCCTGCAAAAGTAAATGGCCCAAAACGCAACACGAATGCAGCACATTTTTTCACCGAAAACTGACCTTTTTTTTTCCCCCTAATGTGAGAAGGTCTAGATTTTGGACCCTAGCTCAGCCAGCACCTATCGAAACCTCGCCAACCTGTACATTCTTGAAAACTAGACACCTATGGGTATCCAGGATAGGCTGACTTATGTGGCTCTCACCACAATTTTCACCCAAAATCCCTTTCAAACCTCAAACTTTTGCTGAACACATTTGCCTTATATTACTGTGATGGAAAGTTGTGGAATCTGCAGGGAGCCACAAACTTCCTTCACAAACATTCTCACAATCCTCCTGATAAAAGTAGTACATCACTTGCGCGGGTAGACATAGCTCCTGTGACAGAATGGCCAAAAAGGCAATATAAACGCAGCACATTTTTCCACTGAAAACTGACCACTGTGGGTAGCTCTAGATTTTGAACGCTAGCTTAGTTGGCACCTAGAGAAACCTAGCCAGCCTGTAAATTTTTGAAAACTAGACACCTGGGGGAATCCAGGATGGCATGATTTGCGTGGATTCCATTAGGGTTTTTTCTACCAGCAATGCCCTGCAAACCTCAAACTTTGCCTGAAGTCATGCACTTTTCCTATATTTCTGTGATGGAAACTTCCGGAACCTGCAGAAATTCACAACATTTCTACCACCCAGTATTGCCCCAACTGTGCTGATAAAAACGCTGCCCCACTTGTGTGGCTGGGCCTTGTGCCACGACAGGAACGGATCAAGTCAAGGAGAATGAGAGTCCTTGCATGGTGACTCCAGGGGGCAGAAAGACTGTGCCAAATTGTGTTTTTTGGGGGGTGGGGGGGGGGGGGGGTGATAGCCATGTACATTCTGGGCAACCCCTACACTAAGCTGAAAAGAAAATAATCCCTCCCCCGGGGGTGGGGGGCAGATCAGGGCTATTGCCTCATGTGCCCCCCTGGGGGGAGCGAAATATTTTGGTCCCCATTTATTTGGGATGGAGGCATAGCCGTGCCCATTATGGGCAGCCCCTCCCACTTAAAAAATAATAATTCCTTGGTGTCTAGTGGGATTTTTATAAACCCACCCATACCCCAGGGGGGCAGAAAGACTGCCCATTTTTTTTAAGGGATTAGGGGCCATTCTGGGCAGCCCCTACCCCGACAATAAGACAAAAAATAGTCCCTGGTGTCTAGTGGGTTTTCTGCCCACCCCACAACCCCCCAGGGGAAATCAACCCTATTTCACACCCCCAGGGAAGCAGAAAGGCTGTGATAATTTTTTTGAGGGCAGTGAGGGCTTTGGCATGCCCATTCTGGGCAGCCCCAACCCCTACACTATGAAAACAAATTGTCCCTGGTGCCTAGTGGGCAGAATGACTGAAATTCAAAGATTTGCCCCAGGGGAGCAAAATCCCTTGCCCAAGGGCTACTTTCCTATCCCTGATGGCTACTGGGTGTATCCCTGATTGGAGATGGCCTTCCTGTGGTAATCCCAAAGCTGTGATCCAGTGGGTGGAGGTACCTTTGGAAAGGGGAGATTCTACCCTTGCCAACGGTACCTCTCCCGTTTGAATCAGCTTGTTCTGCTTTCACTTTTACTAGGGATAGTCATTGTAGTAAAGAAAAACAAATACCTCAAACTGCACCAATGGTGTGATTCTTGTTGTTGTTGTGGTTATTATTATTGCTTTTGTTATTGTTCATATTATTATTGTTATTACATTAATAGAGCGCATAGCTGTCGAAAGGCTTCCCATCGCTAACAGAGAAAGATGGAAAGGACTAAATAAATCATATCTTAATTTTGTTTCGGAAAGCTCCAAGGAGGTGGCAGTTCTAACTCCGAGCTGCAGCACATTTCATAGTTTGGGACCTAGATTTAATTTAAAAGAGCGTCCTCCATGCCTCGCTAGTTTCACCCCAGGGATAATCGCGAGGCAATGTATAACAATGAAGAGAGTGCTTCAGGACATAAAGAGTGACCAAACAATTTATATATTTAGGGCCCTTTTGTGTCATAGCTTATACATACGACATAGCTTTGAATGTAACCCTCTTCAAAATGATCAGCCAACTGAGCTTGTGCAGATGAATAGAAACTAAAATACGCCGGGGAAGATGGCATAGAAGTCTAGCAGTGGCATTCCTCACAATTTGCAGTCTGTTTGAAACACCCAGATACAGAACATTTCCATAATCCAGACGCAATATTATTTGACCATGTATGGCAGTTCTTTGAACAGAAGCAGGTAAAATCTACAGGATTTTATCAGGCATGTAGGAATCTCAACACACGTAGCAGATATCTTAATAATCTGTGAATCCATCATGAGTCTAGTGTCAAGGCAGAGCTCCAGATCTTTGACCAGTTGCTTAGGAGTTGTTGGAACCTGATGTAAGGACTAAGGCCAGTTCAAAGGACCCCAGAGCTGAGGTTGGTTACTCACAACCAAAACCTTACTTTTATTACCATTCAGCTTTAACCCCTTCGCTGCCAGGCCTTTTCCCCCTCCTGTGCCGAGCCTTTTTTTGGCTATTTGGGGCAGTTCGCGCTTAGGCCCTCATAACTTTTTGTCCACATAAGCTAGCCAAGCCAAATTTGCGTCCTTTTTTTCCAACATCCTAAGGATTCTAGAGGTACCCAGACTTTGTGGGTTTCCCAGAAGGAGGCCAAGACATTAGCCAAAATACAGTGAACATTTAGTTTTTTTTTTAAAAATGGGAAAAAGGGGCTGCAGAAGAAGGCTTGTGGTTTTTCCCCTGAAAATGGCATCAACAAAGGGTTTGCGGTGCTAAAATCACCAGCTTCCCAGCTTTCAGGAACAGGCAGACTTGAATCAGAAAGCCCCATTTTTCAACACAATTTTGGCATTTTACTGGGACATACCCCATTTTTACGATTTTGTGTGCTTTCAGCCTCCTTCCAGTCAGTGACAGAAATGGGCATGAAACCAATGCTGGATCCCAGAAAGCTAAACATTTCTGCAAAGTAGATTCAATTCTGAATTCAGCAAGGGGTAATTTGTGTAGATCCTACAAGGGTTTCCTACAGAAAATAACAACTGAAAAAGAAAAATATTGAAATTGAGGTGAACAAAACATAAATGTTTCTCTACGTCTTACTCTGTAACTTGTTCCTGCAATGTCAGATTTTCGAAAGCAATATACAGTTACATCTGCTGGACTCCTCTGGTTGCGGGGATATACAGGGCTTGTAGGTTCATCAAGAACCGTAGGTACCCAGAGCCAATAAATGAGCTGCACCCTGCAGTGCGTTTTCATTCTATACCGGATATACAGCAATTCATTTGCTGAAATATAAAGAGTGAAAAATAGCTATCAAGAAAACCTTTGTATTTCCAAAAAGGGCACAAGATAAGGTGTTGAGGAGCAGTGGTTATTTGCACATTTCTGAATTCCGGAGTGACCATACTAGCATGTGAATTACAGAGCATTTCTCAAATGGATGTCTTTTTTACACACTCTCTTATATTTGGAAGGAAAAAATGTAGAGAAAGACAAGGGGCAATAACACTTGTTTTGCTAATCTATGTTCCCCCAAGTCTCCCGATAAAAATGGTGTTTTTTGCAAAGTGCCTACCTGTAGATTTTGGCCTCTAGCTCAACCGGCACATAGGGAAACCTACCAAACCTGTGCATTTTTTAAAACTAGAGACCTAGGGGAATCCAAGATGGGGTGACTTGTGAGGCTCTGACTAGGTTCTGTTACCCAGAATCCTTTGCAAACCTCAAACTTTGGCTAAAAAAACACGTTTTCCTCACATTTCGGTGACAGAAAGTTCTGGAATCTGAGAGGAGCCACAAATGTCCTTCCACCCAGCGTTCCCCCAAGTCTCCCGATAAAAATGATACCTCACTTGTGTGGGTAGGCCTAGCACCCGCGACAGGAAATGGCCCAAAACACAATGTGGACACATCACATTTTTTCATAGAAAACAGTGCCTACCTGTGGATTTTGGCCTCTAGCTCAGCCGGCCCCAGGGGGGGCAGAAATGGCCTAAAATAAATTTGTCCCCCCCCCCCCCCAAACCCCTCCCCAGGAGCGACCCTTGCCTACTGGGTCGCTCCCCCTGCGTGACATTGGCGCCAAAAAACAAATCCCCGGTGCCTAGTGGTGTCTGCCCCCTTGGGGGCAGATTGACCTAAAATCGGCCAATCTGCCCCCAAGGGGAGCAGAAATGGTCTAAATACAGTTTGCCCCCCAGGGGATCGACCGTTGCCTAATGGGTCGGTCCCCATCTCTAAAAAAAAAAATAAAAAAAAATAATAATAATTGCCCTGGCGCCTAGAGGTTTCCGCACCCCCTGGTGGCAGATCGGCCTAATAACAATAGGCCGATCTGCCCCCGGGGGGGGCAGAAATGGCCTAAAATAAATTTGCCCCCAACCCCCCCCCCCCGGGAGCGACCCTTGCCTACGGGGTCGCTCCCCCTGCGTGACATTGGCGCCAAAAAATAAATCCCCGGTGCCTAGTGGTTTCTGCCCCCTTGGGGGCAGATTGACCTACAATCGGCCAATCTGCCCCCAAGGGGGGCAGAAATGGTCTAAATACAATTTGCCCCCCAGGGGAGCGACCCTTGCCTAATGGGTCGCTCCCCATCTCTAAAAAAACAAAAAAAACAAAAGATCCCTGGTGCCTAGTGGTTTCTGCCTCCCTTGGGGGGCAGATCGGCCTAATAACAATAGGCCGATCTGCCCCTGGGGGGGCAGAAACGGCCTAAATACAATTTGCCCCTCCAGGGGAGCGACCCTTGCCTAAGGGGTCGCTCCCCATCTCTAAAAAAACAAAAAAAACAAAAGATCCCTGGTGCCTAGTGGTTTCTGCCTCCCTTGGGGGGGCAGAAATGGCCTAAAATAATTCCCCCCTCCCCAGGGAGCGACCCTTGCCTAAGGGGTCGCTCCCCTTGTGTGAAATTTACGTTAAAAAAAAAAACTCCCTGGTGTCTAGTGGTTTCTGCCCCCCTTGGGGGCAGATTGGCCTCATCAAAATAGGCCAATCTGCCCCCAAGAGGGGCAGAAATGGCCTAAATATAATTTGCCCCCTAGTGGAGAGACCCTTGCCTAAGGGGTCGATCCCCACCTAAAACAGACCCAAAACAAAAAGAATGATCCCTGGTGCCTAGAGGTTTCTGCCCACCTAATAATAGGCCGATCTGCCCCCAGGGGAGCAGAAAAGGCCTTCCCAAAAAAATGCCCCCCCTGGGAGCGACCCTTGCCCAAGGGGTCGCTCCCTTATGTCAATTTAAAAAAATAAATAAATCCCTGGTGTCTAGTGGGGTTTCAAAAGCCGGATTGCAAGCAATCCGGCTTTTGAAACCCTGGGAGAGACTTGAAAGGGAAGGAAATACATTTCCTTCCCTTTGAAGCCTCTCTGGGCCTTCCCCACCTGATTGAAAGAGAAATGCTGAGCATTTCTCTTTCAATCACGCTGGGGGGAGACCATGTGACTAATCAGCGCGCTGACGTCACGGGGGGGGGGTTGGGGGTGGAAGGGGAAGGGCTTCCCCTTCCATCCCTGACTTTGGGGGGGAAGCACACAGAGGGAGCGAGAGCGCTCCCTCTGGGCTGTGTGCTGAGGACGTAGTGGTTACGTCCTCGGCACAGCAGCACTGTGCCGAAGGACGTAACCACTACGTCCTCGGCACAGAAGGGGTTAAACGTTTGTTTCTCACCCAATGCGCCTCTGCAGTGAGGCATGGCCTCAGCTCAAAGCCATAATTACCCCCTGTAAAAGACAGAGATAATATAATTTGGGTGCCATCAGCATAAGAGAATGGAGGAATGCAGAATGTCTCTACAATGTCAGCTAAGTTTCTGACACAAACATTTAAAAGTGTTGGTCTCAGGAAAGATCTCTGAGTGACCCTGAATGACAAATTGCTAACTGAGTAAGAGTTAGAGGCCATTTAGAAAGTTTGATCCCTTAAAAAAAGTGCAGAACCATTGAAGGGCGATGTTGACCAGCCAGTAAAAAAGGATGGAATGGGACACTGTATCAAATTCTGCACTTCAATCCAGAAGGTCCAACACAGAGAGACTCTTGGCACTGGCTAAGATTTTCTGTGACCCCTAACTGCGCTGACTCAGTACTGTGCCCAAGTAGTAACCCAAATTGTGAGCAATAGAGAAAGTTATTAAGTTTGAAGTGAGACAAGAGTTGGGAATTAATATGCTTTTCAAACGGTTTTAACTATAGGTGGAAGAACTGAAATGAGACAAAAATGTTCGGGCTTAGACACATCAAGGGAAGGGTTTTTTAAGAGCCGAACAACCATAGCATGTTTCCATGAAGCGGGGACCATGGTTTGGGTTAGAGACGTATTAAGAAAGTCCATCCAATTAGTTGATAGTGCTTCTCAGCTGATTTTAGGTAAATGCAAGAGTGCAGAATCAGATCAAGATCCTAACTCAATAGAATTCGGCAAGATCCCATTGACAGTCAAGTAAAGTAAATGACCTGTTTTTTTTGTGTCAGTGGAAGGAGGCCCTTTATCCTGGGAAACATGAAAATAAACACAGATATCTGCTACTTTATAAAAAAATAAAACTCAGCTAGCACAATACATAAATACGTAGGGAGAGGTGCTGACAGAACCATACATGCTGAATCCGACAAGGATTTAACTATCTGAAATAGCTTCTTATCTGTATTCTTAGCACAACTGATTTTTTTGAAGTAAGCAGCACTCTCTTCGTGACATGCTTTATGATAGAATTTCCGGGCTTACAGGTACTTAGATTTATCATCAATGTTTTAATGTCTCTGCCAAATGCACTCCTTTTGCTTGCAGTTTTTCTTAAGAGGAAGAAGCTGGGTTGAAAACCATGGGTCAGGTGTTCAAGTTCTAGTTCTGTTAGCTTTGTTTTGGGAATGAGAACATCAAGTGTAGATTTTACCCACCTATTAACTTGCAGCACCCTACTGTCAACAGATCTCTCTAACAGGGGTGGGTTATTAGAAAGATAGTGATGGAACACAGAGGGTCAAGCATGGCCGATATCCACCTTAGGGGTACCAGCACACTTGTGAGTGAATAATTGCATTCTTTACCAGTAGCTTGGCCAAGATATCAAAATGATCCACTAATGGCAACAGGATAGTAGTTTTAATCTCGAGATGGGCTGGGTTAGAAAAAATAGGATCAGGAGTATTACTGGCTAAGTGTGTGGGACCATTCACTAAATGTTCTAACTCAAGCACTTTTAAATCAGCCAGAAAATGAGTGATAGAAGTACTGTGTGTATATCATCCAGATGAATATTGAAATCGGCAAGTATGCTGCAATTAGAAAATCTGAGAATAAACAAGGTGATTCCATCCGGGAGAGAAGTAATCCACTTAGCAGCCAAACTTGGAGGCTACTAGACCAAAAGCCCTGAAAAAGTCAAGTTATTAGATATTTTCAAAGAGAAAAGCATTAACTTCGAAGTCAGAGATAACCTGTTTTTCAGCTGCACAGATAAATTTGCACTTGAAAATAATTGCAACCCTCCCTCTCCCCTGCAAAGCCATAGAAGTCAGACAGCACTAGAGCAGTGTCACACAAACAAAATTAATTTAAATATGTCTCAGTTAAAAGGTCAGCATCAAGATCACAGTATAAAATAAGATTTCAAAGTTCTAAACTATGCTTAACCATCAAACAACTATTTAAATACAGAAAAAGAATCCTGACATTGGAGTGTGCTTAAGTCAGCCAAGACAGTTTCCAGCTTCCCCTTATCTGGAGTAAAAGTATAATTACAGTGGGCACACTGTGACTCCTGCTTAGATAAACATAAAT
Source organism: Pleurodeles waltl (assembly GCF_031143425.1). Taxonomy (NCBI): domain Eukaryota; kingdom Metazoa; phylum Chordata; class Amphibia; order Caudata; family Salamandridae; genus Pleurodeles; species Pleurodeles waltl. The sequence goes on along the minus strand of NC_090444.1, from coordinate 1,423,241,237 downwards.
TATGACAACACTTACTTAGCAGTAGGTTCATAAATTTTCGAAGCCCGCTGCCAAATTGGCTGAACAATGTTCCAAACTTGCTGCGACTTGGCCATAGTCCCTGGCACCATTCGGAGGCAGACAGGCTTGCCTTAAGCATGACTCTGGTGCGCCCTCTCACTGCGTGTCCAAGCTGTGGTGACATTTTTATAGTGTCCAATCACTAAAGAGGACTGTGTGGCTGTATCAAAAAACTCTGCTTCCAAGATAGCTGCTTTGCCTTCTTCCCATCTAACACTGTGGGAGAGGCAAAGAAAAAATAAAGCAAACAGAAAAGCCCCCAAACAGTCACCTCAGCAGAATTCAGTGTTCAGTAAAATGAAATGCTCCAGAACTAAGCTTGTAACAATTTAAGATTATATATAAAAAATAATAAGGTTTGTCACCGTGAAGCTTCACCTGATTCCAAAACCGAGCTCAGCTAATTAATGTGTCTCAGCAAGGCTTGCCATATTTCTCAAGCAAGCACACAAGCCATCTGTTCATGTTTTGAGAGTCGGTAGGGGGTCGTAGGTTAGTCACCTTACATTTTAGGTGTTCTGCAGCAAGGTCTTTTTAGAGCTTAGAATTGGTCAACAGGGCCAATTTATTATATTTATCTCTTCCAGTGCACTTCAGTACTTGCTTTTACTCAAAAGAAAGTGCCACTCCAATTGTTACTCATTTGGTCATTGACTGTCACTCAAAAGTACACTGAAGCCATGGGATATCACACATAAGCATTCTGAAACCTTGGCAGCTATGTATTATTGCTTTAACTAAGGAGACAGAGCTGGGACTCAGATTTATAGAAGAATAGAGCATGGATTTAACATGCCAGTTTAATGATCCATGTTAAAATTAAATCGTTATGTTATGTGTTTGTGATTTCTGTGCCATTATAGAAGAGTTTGTTAATGTGTTTTGTTGTATTATTGTAGGAGGTAAAGCTCTTGTTTTTTTATCTGCTATTTACAAATAGGCAGCTGGCCTGGTCACTTTAGTGCATAGATTAAATATATTGTGAATACTAATTCATAACAAAATATTGCATATTTCGAAAATATTTGTCTGATCTTGTGGGTTTGCTGTTTGGTTTTGTGCCCTTCTGAATAGGTGAAGCTTTCCGAACAAATGTAATGTACTTTGAAATCCACTTGTCTTTTTGGTGCCAGATAGTGTGGCAACAAATTATGGGAGGAATCTCATTATATAAAATCTGGTAATAGGTTCTCTGAATTATGCCAGGGCTCCTACTAAAGTAGGGTCTGAATACTAGAAATTCCTTTATTTTTCCACTCTTCTTTAGATTTACATACTGAGGCTGGAGATATCGTGAGCAATAGTTCCAGGGTTTGAATGCCCTTTTGAGTATATGCATACCTACTATCCTGCATGTTTTAGGGGTTTTCACCAGCACTTTTCTAATCTTCTCCCATACTGAGAAAGGTAGGAAATTTACTTGTGACATGGGCGGAAGTAAAACTTCCTCCATGGCTAGGTAAAAAAGAGGTTGGAGGGACAATGAACTTGTAAACGCTCAACAGATTTTTGCATGACCAAATCTGCACTTGCATATTGGTTTATGCTAAAATGCAGTTCACAAATATTGTTTAGGAGTACGATTTCCTAGCCTACTTTTATCAATTCTTGTGAATTCATGAAAGCTGTAAATCTGCACTAATGCAAGGAATATACCATGGGTGCACTTTTGTGACTTTCTTTAAGAATTGGGTCCTTAAATAGGTCTGGTGTAAACCTATATCTTCTGTTTTCATTAGAACTATATTTCTACCTGTCTATCGGGTGCCATTCTGCTCTTTCACAAGGAGCACATAACACAGAATGTAGTTTTGTTCAGTGCCACAAACTACTGTGGTAATGTGTTGTTTGTGAGAGCAAAAATATGTTAGCTTTTTGCGTTGTTTGTGAAGATAGTGTGTTCTGCTTTGCTTCAAACTTAAGAGGGAACGAGGGTAAAGAATACAAAAAATGCAGCAATCTTAGTCTGAGTAATGAATTTATTAAGGCACTTCCCAAGGTTCAAATATGAGTATATAAAAATATTAACATGAACGTTTAAATTTGAATGCATCTAAACATGTGCAGCTACTAAAATAGTCACAGCATTTGAATATTAATAATCAGAGAAAATGCAATATGTCAACAATGAATATGCATGCAGTGAATACATATAAATATACTGTATATTTATGCATGCACACAGTAAAGCTAGATAATTGAGAATTAAAAATGCATCACCATGGGGATCGAATCCAACATCATCCTTGTCTTTGCCAGCGTCAAGCTGTGGAACCCGGGAAAGCTGAGACAGGAAGAATTTCTCCAATGGGACTCTGATTTTCCTGAGCAGTGCGTCCACCCTCCGAAATGAATTCCTTCTGCCTCAGCGTCAAGCTTCCCCACCCTATATACTTTAAACAAACTTAAGAGAAAGGTTCTAGTAGCTCACCTCTCTTCGAGTAAGTTGAAAAATTCAGTGCTGGCTGTACTGGGTCAGTGTTAAAAAACACGCTAAGAGATTGGCCAGATCCCAATGTGTATTTCCAAGACCGAGCCCTTTCCTTCTCTGCTATAAACATTCTCATCCTTGTACACTCTTATTAATGTTGCATCTCCCCTATAACGTTCCCTTCTCTGGTGAGAAAAGCGAAAACATGTGAACAGGCTGTGCATGGAAAAGTACCTGCACCACCGATGTAATGGCATTTTAATCTAAACTAAGCCTAAAATGGAATCAGTGATCAAGATGGAATCGGTGGTTAGATACAGAGAGCATTACATGGTGATTGCCTGGCAACTCTCACAACAATACAGTTTTACAAAAACCATTTCAAAACAAGACATGCATTGACAAAACTAAAAGGCTAACCACTAATGCCAGGCCTATTGTTTCCCATCTTGTTACACTTGTTTTCCATTGTGAATATTTTTTTCAATACTAACATGCATCAACAGAGTTTACTAACTAATGCGTCAAAGAAATGGTACCTAACATTTCACAGATCTTCAGCAAGACCTTTTATTTCCTAGTTGCATTTTTGTGAACATTTTATTTTGAAACCAAAGAATCATCTTTCTTGCTTTAAAGCTTCTGCAAATGTTTACTTCTAATTGTAGAGCATTCTGGGAGCATTATATGTAGCCCCATTGTTAAACTTTGCTAATGTGTGTGTGTCTACACATTTTTATGCTGGAGCCACTGTCAGTAGTGCAGTCTGAGCTTACAGCATGGCCAACATTTCCTCACAGCACTCACCCTAATAATGAAGTTTGGATTAATGAACCATAACTACAAGTTTTAAACAGCATTGACATAAGACACAAAATAACCTTAACTTCAGACAATGTTCTTCCCCAATCCATAAAGTGGTATTGTAAACTGGCAGCCAAAGAGTTTTTGAGCTGCAGAGGGTTGGGTATACTTGTCCCAAGAGCAAAATAAATATGAAACGTGTTTTTTCTTGACCCCAAACAATATGTCCTGGGTGTCGGGCTATAAGAATTCAACACCCCTGACTCAAAAGTTTAACCTGTAAAAAGCGTCAAAGTAGTCAAACTGCTCAATTCTTTCTAGGTCGCAGTACTGTCCCGAAAGGATAAGGTATAGCTAGTGTCAGGGAAGGGCTAAGTAATCCTGAAAATAAAAACAAGAATGAGAAGTCTTTCCTACCATTGAAGTGCAAACTGCCTTTTAGGCAAGAGCATCTTCCAATGAGGGTAATTAGCCAGGTCTGAGATAAGGGCAGCATATGCATCTACATAGAGAAAATGTTGAAGCATGGTGAAAATCACAGAATCTCAAATGTCCCAGTTAAAAAGGCAGTGTCAAGATCATAGCCTAAACTAAGATTAAAAAGCAACAAATTATGATTAACAGCTATTCAGAAAACAAAACAAACAAATCCTGACACAGGAGTGTGCCTAAGTCAGCAAAGACCGTTACCAGCTCCCCCTTATCTAGAGTCAAAGTATAAATAGTGTTCACACCATGACTTCTGCCTAGGTATACAAAGATTATGATGACACTTACTGGCAGAAGGTTGCATTTGCCATAGTCCCTGGGACCAGCTAGCAGGGGACAAAACAGGAAATGGTGGTTGAAGAGGACTTGACAGTGCTTAATAGGTAGAGTTCAAAGTCTGTCCCTCTGAATCTTTGGGTTATGGCAATCCTCAAAACTTTAGCCATTGAAGTCCTCTTTTGGTTTAGCAACTACACCTGATCTAGCTGTTTGTGTATAGACTTAGTCACTTTTTGGAGCTTGATATCATCTAGCTGGGCAAGATTGGGAACAAAAGCCAGTCACGGTCCGCAAGGTCAGACCCCATTCCTTGAAGTCATGCAGGAGCCTCAGACTTCATTTTGAAAAGTTGACAGTGGGATCAGTTATGAAATCTTGCCTGTTTCATTGGTTCTGTGGTATCAGTCCAGAAATGGCAACTGGAGACCTGCTCAGCCACTCTTTTGAGCCAGGAGACAGCCAAAATTAAGTTCTGACTAGTCAGCTGGTGCTTATGCAAAAATAATTGCCATGACCTTTGACTTCCTGGTACAAGAGTGGGCCAGCTTGTGTGACAGTCGTGGTACTTTTGCAAAGCTTAGGTACACAAGGGAGGAGAATCCAAGGCCTCAGTAAATAAGACATCAACAGAACCTCCTTATTGTCTTTGTCCAAAGCTAGTTGTATTCAGATGCCTGTTGATAGGTGCCGTAGTAATAGAAATACTTCAACAGTGCCTGTTAGAGGACCCTGAATCTAACTTTATTTTACCACACTGATCCCTTTCCATCTTTTCCCCTCCCCCTGGGGCTGTCTATTGCAATAATAATAATGTACTCCCATCTTTCCACCAGGAGAAAAGCAAGCCTGCCCAGACTGGGCATACAGCACTTTCTGGAGTGGCATCAGTCAGCCAGGCTATAGAAAGGTAGATTTCAAAGACAGGCTAACACTACAGCCATGATACTTTTAGGCATTTTTAACTGTCCTTTGTGTAGCTATTTGATAGCAACTGTTCTGTCTACCCTCTCACAATCCTCAGGTAAGTGTACGTGGATGTTTCTGTAATTAACCTCTCTTGTTCCTCCCGTTATACATATGTTACTGTCAGAGTTCTTGCATGTCCTTTGTGTGGTTGTCTCATGTCAACTTTTCTCTCACTCCTGAGGTAAGTGTGCATGAGTTTTCCTCTAATTAGCCTCCCTTGCTTTTCAACCAGAAATCTTCCAGTTGGGAAGCTGCACCAAAAGGTCCGTAGGGCCAGATGTATCAAGCGAATTTGCATTCGCAAATGGTGGGAATAGCAAAATTTGCCCGTTTGTGAATACAAAAATGCCTTTTATAATGCATGAAAGGCTTTGGCTGTGCAATTTTAAGGAATCGCTACAATAGCGATTTCTTAAAATTGCGACCCCGGTTAGAGAATCTCAAATTGCGATTCTCTAAATAAGAAATCGCAAATAAGGAATCCTTATTTGCGAATTCTTAAGCACATGTATCAAGCTTTTTCTTAATGCGAATTGTGCATTACGGAATCGCAATTACCACCAAATTCAATTTGGTGTTAACCATGTGCAAATTTAAAAAATGCATTTAAATTGACATGTAACGGACACATGCCCCTTTGTACATGTTCTACAATATTTTTTGGGGGTGCAGCAGAGGGGGCCTTAGGCCCCCAGCACCCTGGGGTTTGCATTTCCTAATTTGCAAATTCCTAACTGGTATTCGCAATTTGGGAAATGCAAAAAATTTGCAAATATGGGCCTGCAGGCCCATAGGTGTGAATGGGGTTAGAATTGCAAATATGATACATACCATTTTGCATTTCTTAAATAGCAATTTCTTAAAAATCATTATTTGAGTATCGCAAAACGGATCTTTGATACAGCTGGCCCATAGTTCTCTAGATAGTTCCTGATGGGTGCCATTCACCCCCTCACTCTGGACTGAGTAACTTTATTTATAGTCACTGTTGGTAGTGGTAGACTGGCAGGTCCAATTTGGAAGCTGCCCCAGTCAGGTACGAATGATCAGCATTTATTAACAAAACAGTTTTGTGACATTTCTACTAAAAATGCAAGATCTCCAAATATTTAGATTTGCAGAAAAAAATAAATTGCTGTGAATATGAACTTTCCAGAATTTCCCCAAGTGAAGTTAATGAAACTGGGATGTTTTAACATAACGCCAGCTGTGACATGAAGAGAAATGTTGATTAAATGTATGCAGTAAACATACTTTTTTGTTCTGTTACTGCAGACACATATCAACTCTACATTTGACCTATCACATTTCTACACTACATGTACCTGCGTCTCATAAACTCCAAGACCCCTTTTAAATGTGACACAGCATAAGACACAGGTAAACAAGGGTCTACTGCAGTTTGGCCTTCTACAGGTTAGGGTCACAGGGGCAGCCCTGAAGTCACACTTCAGATTCCCTCTTATGTGATGTAAGTCCACACTGCAGCCCACATATGACGTGAATTTTCTGCCACGGCTGCAGTTTCTGGACCACTTTACTAAGGTATGGCAGGTGGGCTAACCAGTTATTTTCCATGTTTATAGGTCAGAGCATATACACTTGAAGGTGATTAGCAGTCTCACAATGCACATAAATTCAGCCAGAAGGATACCCACTCAAATAAGGTGCGCTTTTTAGCAAGCTACACGGCCGCTTCGTGTTGTCTGCAGTCACTCTAACTCTTTAACATTGAAGGGAAATGACCTGCTATTTCCTTGTCAACAAATGTATAGCAGTTACGCTTTCATTTCCTTTCCTTGTTCCTTTGATCTATTTCAATGTTCACCTGCCCGAATATTCTCTGACCTCTCGATCTCCAAAGTTAACCTCATATATTTGAGCTCATTTGTCTTTCAGACAATCGGAATGACTGTGGGAACAAGGGTCATGTCAGTGGCATTAGGAGCTAAGTGGGGGCTACGGATGCTCCGGCATAGTTCTGACACTCAGTCTTGCCTTGCTTCTTCCAACTTTGGAGCCTTTCTATGCATATATGTTTTGTTGGTTGATGTAGGGAATAGTCTTAGCTTTGCACAGCTTCTCTAGCGGTAGTGGGCCACTGATCACAACTAAACCTACATATTGCCAGCATGTTGTTTTTTAAACAGACTTGCTGTTGTGGGTTTCCTCACTTTTATTGTTTGTAATTGACTATGCATATGTCTGGAACTGGTGCGCAATCCTTGTCAACCAATGTAAAATCAAATCTCTTTATTTTGTTGCAGATTGTGGATATGTGGCAGTAGCTAAGTTTGAGATTCTCGTTTACAGCTAGTGTCACAAGGTCCCCCGGATAGCATTGCTGTTCTAGCAGATCATCATATTATTCTTTTTTGATACTCCATTTTGTAGTTGAAGCAAAATACTATATGAGGTGATACTGTATGACATGTTATTAAACTCAAACCTAATGCGGAATCCAAGCTACAACTTCGGGTATATAGTATTATTATTATTTTTTTTTACAAATATGAAAGTATTGCAGTTAAAATTATAAATGACATAATTATGCTTTGTACGCAAAATAATTCTGTTTTATCCTATGTTGAAGGATTTGTGAGCCTTGTGGAATTTTCCTAAACTCTTAGGTTTGTTTTGGTCTTCGTTTGCTAGAGTCTTTATGTGTGACTGAATATTGACTACCTAATTAAAATTTGAACAAACAGTATTTGCTGTAACTCATTATACAGTTCAGTATCAGCTGCTGGTTGCCTTTTGACCATTGGTTTCCATTGGCTCACACAACTCAAATTACATATTGAGCACTATGTGTATCAACAGCACGTGCCACTTCATTATTTTTCTTTTAGTTTCTGATATCACTTTTCATGTTTAAATGTATTCTTTACAATTCCTACACATAACTGCCATGTACATGCTCGTATCTCCATATATAATGACTGAACATTGTCCATGCAGTTTATACATTTTTGAATGAATCCTATATTGAACCATTTAGGTTCTTGTGGGCCATTCATCTGGATTAACTATCCCTGAAGAAGTCTTGGCTCCAAGCTATGACCTCATTGAATTTCTGCCCTCCAGTGGAGCTTAGAAAAATAAGAAGTGAAGAAGTCTTCCTTCCTTGCATTCCCATTAACCTCATCAGCCAATATGGAGCTGTACCATCTTTCAACCCAGTAGATTCTACCCCCACAAAGTTGTCATAGCCATGGTTAATGCTCCAGTTGAACTGTTGACACTGGTGTTCCATTGCACTCTGACTCAGGTGACATCCTCCAGAACACCACCAGTGCAGTGCATCAGGCAGTTCATAATCAAATTTAGCTCTTCCATGCCTGGAGAGCACCATATTAATTCTTATCAGGGCCTCAGAGGAAGTGTCATGTCTCTCAGACCTGAAGCACTGCACGGGCAGACTGCAAAAAAGCAGGAGTGCCCCCTCTTCCCACGCTAAAATGTCCAATCCATACTTGAATTGCACCAGCGTCCGCTTCCCCAACACAGATGCTTGTGCTGCAATTTGTAGGAACGGTGGTCTTCCTCAGCCCACCAATCCCTCTCCATGTCAGTTATTCTTAAGCACAATCACCAAAACCTTTAGCTTTGACATTTGCTCAAAGTTTTGGCAGGGAAAGCCCTGTAGAGTTTAATACATCATTCAAAACCAGCATGCAAGATGGAGCTTCGAAGAGAACTAGGGCAATACAAGGGTGTGTCATCAGTAGTAGTCTGGTCCCACAAAGGTAGCAAAGCAGGTTTATGGTTTGTTGTTTCACTGTAGGGCGAACCACCCCTATGATTCGATCTTGATTGAAAGCGGCTGTTATGACGTAACACACACAAGAAAGAGCCAGGGAAATGGTAGACTTCTTGGACACTGTATCCTACTAGAAAGTCTCCTGTGTTTATTCATTAAGCATGAACAGTTTTGACTCGTCCATTCTCATTGAGAGAGCATTACTTTCCCAGGTACTTAGATATTTAATATGGATCAGACTATTATCAGTATGCAGGTGGTGACTGATGTTGTGATTACCAAGGATGGACATTATATGTGATTAGATTTGGTTATTAAAGATGAGTGAAGGTGTGGCGAAAACTGTGTCCAATGGTGTATGTAATAACTCTGACATATCGCATTTTGATTTAAAAATTATGAAGGGTATTTTAATGTAAGAAGGAAAGTGATGGTGGTATAATACGCAACAAACTAGTGCTTGACAAAAGTATTTGTGGCTCTCAGACCTAGCATCCCTGGAGAACTTCAGGTCCTGTTCATAGGGATCCCAAGGATGGGGAGACGTGAGAAGGAGACCACATTCAATCCTTTGATACTCTGCAAGAAATGGTATAGATACATTCAATTATGCCATACACAGGGACCTTACCTAACACTTCTTACTTTTATATTTCTTGAGTAATAGATATGTCAGATTCCCTTTTGCAGCTTCTCTCACAGTGGATATATTTTTAAAGACTCTTGGAAAGTATGATAAATGAAGCTAACATGGCATTTAGCATGCTAACGATATTAGCTCGCTTATGCTTTTTCCAAACAAAATGTTCCTATGGAGTTTATTACACATCTGAAAAGTTATGGAAAACGGACTGAAGTTGTTCCTGGATCTGTATAGGAAGTTAAGATGAGGCTGGCAGTGTCTGCAATATGGTTTGGGAATGTCTAGTTATTTGTTTCTATTGGGGTAGCATTCACTAAACCTTGACTACAATAGTGGGTTTGTTGGTAGGACTTGACTTGAACAGCAGAATCTTGGGAATCTAGGAGGAACAGCCAGGTTCTGAGGGCTAGTATTCCTTGATACGGTTGGGTTTCCTGTTTGCACCTATTTTTGATACACCGAAAATCTCTGGCTTTTGTGAGGAGTAATGATGGACAAAAACAATTCTGAAATATTGTAAATCATCTCCTAAACAAACAATAAACAATCTATTTTTTAACAATTTATTCATTGAGCTGTAACATAAAAGTAGTCAAAAAAGGTAGATACAGGTCATATAAAAAATATATCTATGAAATACACATGTATTCCTCCCCAGAATAAATCAGCAGACCTAATAGCAGTAAGTAGCATATAAATAAAGTGCGTAAAAGATCAAAAGTCCATTGTTCAAAAAGTTAACACCAATTCAAGTTGTTTTCGGGGCCAACAATAGAAAATTAAACTGGCTTTACTTAACCCAATCTAGACAGTTAAAGTAAACAGCATTTAGAGCAGTAAAGTGCAAAAGTGCATAATTTCATGCCAGTTTGCCCAAACATATATACAAAAATGTGTACCCAACAATAGAAATATGTTGCCATTCACCATAGGATACCTGGCACCTAGCTACCTCCGCAAGTTTATTCTGATGATCTCTTATCATGGGTGAATCAGAAGTTTTCTTTAGAGCAGTGGTTCCCAACCTTTTGATTTCTGTGGACCCCCATTTTAACATTAATGGAACCCAGGGACCCCTACTGAATCATCATGGGAATCCGGGGACCCCCGCCTGAGTCATTACTGGAAACTGGGGACCTAATTTGTCAATATTTGTTCATATTTTTTAATTTTCTAGGCTCTCGCGGACCCCCTGAGAAGGCTTCGCGGACCCCCATGGGTCCCCGGACCACAGGTTGGGAACCACTGCTTTAGAGTCTTGCAACAATTACCAGTCCCCAGCAATTCGGTTTGAACTAGCAACTGAGCAAGGCCCTAAGTGTATTCATTCATCTCTTGTCAGTTACGAGTGAGGAATCTCGAAAGCTGTAAAAAGCTATGCTAGAATCGATGGCATTCTGGTCCAGGCATAGTTGCATTTCATCTCAGTTTAATGGGCGGTTGCCAGTAAGAAAGTCACCTAATGCTGTATAAACACTAGTGTTCCAGCATCTGAGCAAAGGCTTGAAATATTTAAGCCTAAGATTTCACAGTCCTGTAGCCAAACAAACGTATGGAAGGATGACACTTTTCTTTCTCAAAAAAGCATTTTCACTAACACCATATATCTTGTCTGTTTTGGCAACCTAGCCAACTTATAGAACACAGGAAGGTAAATATTTGAGACATGGGCCATTCTAGTTTGTAAGAATTTGTCCCACAAGAGTCCTTCCCTCTATGAATTATAGTGTCAATTCTTCCTGCCTGGCAATGAGAGAAAAATATCAGGCAGCCCTAGTACTTTCTGATTTTTATCTAGTTGCTAGGTGTAATATTTTACTTGTGAGGCCCTGTCATTCCACACAAATGTGAAAACAAGGGAATCTAACTCCTTAAAAAAACCTCTTATTCATTTTCATAGGGAGATTTGTGAAAAGAAAAAGAAATAAAGGTAAAATAAACATCTTAACAGGTGACACCCTCCCAATTCATGTCAGTGGCAGAAACATCCATCTTGTCAGCATGGTTTAGCTTTTTCTAACATGGCTTTATAGTTAAGAGGAAACAGGTCCGAAAACTGACTTGTGACATCTGTTGTATTGGTCCTGTAGATTAAAAGGTAGCACCTTTGACAAGGCATTAAATTAAAGAGACTGTTCTTGGTTGATCATGGAGCCATGGTTGATTTTATATCCTCCTACCTTTGTGTATTCCTGATTTAACTCAGTTGCATATTCAATGTTAGCCCTGTCTGCTTTTAGATAAAGAACCATGTCACCAGCAGAGAGCTTGGTCTTGTGCATGCCTTCGATTGGGGGTTTAATGGAGGCAGTGCTACTGATTATTGCTGCCAAGGGCTCAATAAAAAGAGCAAAAAGGATAGGTGAAATGAGGTACCTCCGGACACATGAATCTATTAATCTTGACCTCCCCAATGTCCTTGGTGTTGATTATAACTCGTGCCTTCCCGCCCTAGTACAGGTTGTGAATCATGTTGACAACTGTGTCTGGAAACCAAACCTGGTCAAAGAGTCGCAATTCACCAAGTTGAACGCTTTTTCAGCGTTGAACATTATAATAGCTGTAGGATCTTGATGATTAGCAAAATAACCAGTGGCCTGGATGAGAAAGGTGTATTTGCTGTCATCAGTCTATTTGGCAGGAAACCATTCTGGCTCTTGTGCACCAGGGTTTGCCCCACATGATTGCTATGTGATGCCAAACCTTTGTGAATAGCTTATAATCTCTATTTAGCAGGCCAATCGGGCGATAAGAATTCACATTGAGAAGGGGCTTCCCTTTTCTCAAAAAGCTAACTACTACAGACTGCTTAAAACCGGATGGTGTGGGAGGGCTGGGTTGGAGAGCTGGACAAAGCAGACTGGGGGGACGCTTGTAAGGCACTCCGCGTTCTGGCAGTGTCCGCCAGGCTTCGCCTGGTGCAATTTAAATTCCTCCATTAGGCCTACCTAACGCCTGCTCGCTTGTGGCAGGCTGGCCTTTGAAACGCCCCTGAATGCCTGAGGTGCAGCGCCCCACTCAGTGATTATTTCCACATGGTTTGCAGCTGTCATACAAACCTATCGGACAGCTCTCCTCGGTACTCTCCCAGAAGTAATAGGAGCCTCATGTACTTCCACCCCAGAATTGCTCTCCTGGGCATTATGAAATATATGGATTGACTCCCAAGGGATAGGTCGCTTGTGTGGATGGGTATCCTACTTGCCAAACGTGACATAGCCTGGCACTAGACAGCTACCACAGCGTCCCCTTGGAGGCATGTGAGAGGGGCATGGTGTGGTGTGGAAAACTTAAGGAACGTATTTACAAAGTGAAAAGATGTCACCAGGAAATTCTGAAAGGTGTGGGGTACATGGTGGGACTATCATGGAATAATGGGCTAGTTACCGTCAATTTGACTTTTGTGTGATAATATGTATTGTGAGCAATGTTTGGTGCTGGTACTGTATTGAATGTTTAGAGCTACCCAGTTCTGTATTTGAATGGAATGCAGTGTACACTGTTACTGTTTGGCAAATAAAAGCAATAAAGTGTTTCTATTTAAAGGGAAATAAAAAATGTGGATGGTATAGCCATAACTTCACTAATAAAGTTAAAAAGTTCAGTCAAAAAAGGGACTAGATCTTTCGAAAAGACTTTATAAAACTCAGTTGGTAAACCATCACTATCACAGGCTTTGTCATTAGGCATATTCTTCAGGTCTGCTGCCACCTCTGCTCTGAAATGCTGACTGTTAGATTTGCCTTCTGACCTGAATTCAATTGTGGGAGCCTCATAAGAGTGAAATACTCTTCCAGATTAGCAGCAGGAGCAGTGTGAGCTCCTTGATAAACACCTCTCTAGTGTTGAAAACTTATTTCTGCAACATATCTATCCTCGGACAGAACTGAATTTGAGGCAGGAATTAAGGTCTTAAGGATATGTTGCAAGTCTTGTTTGACCCAAGTAGACCAAGCAAGAAATCTGCTGATCATCTAACTTTCCTTATTTTGTTTCTGTGGGAAGGAGCTGTTGATCTCTTCCAATGTGAAAAAGTCACTTTATCCTCTCTCTTTCTTCTAGACTTGACCTGCCTATGGCAGCTTGTGCTGTATCAACAGCTAGTTGCAATCTCTGTATACTTGCCTTGTGCTCTTTATGTTGCTTAATCTTATACGTAATCACACAGCCTCAAGGCACAACATTAAAGGCTTCCCATACTGCAAACACTTAGGCCAACCATCAGTTTAATTAAAGAAATCCATAATAAACATCTAGGGCCAGATGTAGGAACAAACAAATTTGCGAGCCGGAAATAGCGACTCCTTGCGAATCGCTATTTCCGACTCGCAAAACAAGATGCACGTAAAAATCGCTATACCAAATAGCGATTCGGTGCGGAGTCGCACTGCAATTTGCGACCTCGCAATTTGCAAAATCGCTATTTGTGAGTTCGCAATTTGCGAGGTCGCAAATTGCACAAGGGTGTGGTCCGGAGTCGCACCCAGCTGACAGTAGCTATTTCAACAATGGCATCTCAGGACAAGGAGACACCCAGTGCTGGCAAGAGAAGAAAACTGAAGTTTTCAGAGAAGGAGCTGGAGGTGCTAACAGAGGAGTGCTGCTTGCACCATGATGTATTGTTTGGAAAGGCAGCAATGTGTGTCCCTGACACCCAAAAGAAAAAAATCTGGCAGGACATCCTCACCAAGATTAATGCCATTGGAGTCAGCGACTGCACAATAGATGAGGTCCGCAAAAGGTGGTACGACCTCCGGTTAAGGACCAAGGAAAGGGTGGCTGAGCGTATGAGGGAGATGCATGGCACTGGAGAAAGCCTATCTACAGTACCACCGCCTACAGCCATAGAGATCATGGTGGAGACCACTCTGGAGTGGGAGGCAGTACTTGGAATTGGAGACCTTGACAGTTCAGCTCCAGGAACATCCAAAAGTAAGTAGCAAAATTAACCTATTTACTCCACTCTATGCACCATGCACACAACCACAGTACACATAAGCATGCACCTCCAGATTAGCTCCATTCCTATATTGCAACCTATAGAACAGTGCATTATGGGCCATTTAGTACAGTAGTCCAAAAATTGAGAAATATTTATTCTGAGACATCAAACATATGTGAGGCACTGACAGTGTATCCCCTGTGTCCCACAGGTCTCCCACAAGGACCCACCAAAAGCCCTACTGTGCAGGGAGATGAACCAGCCACACGCACACAAGACGAGGCAGCCACAGAAACTGCTGGGCAGTGCATGACAACACCACCCGTCCAACATGCACCAGAGGACATGGATGAGCCTGATCTGGGTTTTGAGGCAGCCAACGTGACACCGGGGCCAATGATGAGGGAGAGTCGACCACATAGGTCAGCTGGGTCTGTGCGGAGACGGCAACACCCAATGCAGTCAGCGAGTGAGGAGGATATCACCGATGAACAATTGTTTGGACTGGAGGCATCCTTACTACAAAGTCACCGGCTGCAAAACAGACACATTCGGGTGATGAATAGGAACCTGAGCAGACTGCAGCACACACTCTCCCAGGGTTTTGCCAATGTGGACAACCAGTTCACTGCTATGAACACAAACATGGCAAACCCTACCAGTTCCATAAACAATTTGGTCAGGGAAATCGTGGCAGATAGGGCACATGCAAGGTGCAGGGAGTGCAACACTGCTGTCCGTTTGGACAGACTAAGGGGGTCATTATGACCCTGGCGGAAGGCTGAGAAGCCGCGGTAAGACCGCCAACAGGCTGGCGGTCTTTTCTTTGTGTATTATGACCATGGCGGTTACTGCCATGGTCATCCGCCGGTTCTCCGTTCCGCCCGCCAGGGTCTCCAGCCCGGCGGCCGTCACTAAACCGCCGGCGGTATTTGGACCCGGCTGACCACCATGGATTTCATGCGGTTTGAAACCGCCATGAAATCCATGGCGGTAAGCACTATCAGTGCCAGGGAATTCCTTCACTGGCACCGATAGGGGTCCCCCCCACATTCCACCCCCACCACGACTCCCTCCCCTACCACCCCTCAAAGGTGGCAGGACCTCCCTCCCCACCCCGACCCCCAACATCACAGCACTCATACACACACGACACACACGCAGGCACCACCAACACACATACACGCACGCACACACACCAACATACATGCCAACATCCACACACACAGTCAGACACGCACACCCATATTCAGACATACACGCACACATCCATACAGACATACCTACAGACACACACACACTCATTCCCATACACACAACACCCCTGCAAGCATACACGCACTCACACACCCCCTCTACATGCATACACACACACACACACACACACACACACACACACACACACCCCCATGCACGCACACAACACACAACACCCCCCTCCCCTCACGGACAATCGACTTACCTGGTCCAACGATCCTCCGCGAGGGGACGGGAGCCATGGGGGCTGCTCCGCCGACACCACACCGTCAACAGAACACCGCCACGCCGAATCACAGGACGTGATTCGGATTCGCTGGGCGGTGTTCTGTTGGCGTGGCGGTAGAGGTGGAGCAACCTCCACTTCCCCGCCGCCCGCCAGTATGGCTGTTGGCGGCTCTCCGTCCGTAAAAGGACGGTGAGCTGCCAACGGTCATAATAGGCCGAACGGCAAACCGCCACCACTGGCGGTCTTCCGCACGGCGGTCCCTCGGCTGTCTTGGAAAAAGACCGCTGAGGTCAAAATGACCCCCCATGTGTTTCAGTTGGGCGCCTTGCAACCACAACAACCTGCCTGTCAAGGCGCACAGTGAAGCTGCAGGTTAAACTTGGCCATTTTGCAGGTGATGTGGCAAGAGGTCTTGGGCGCATCAGCCATGCTGTGGACCTGCTAGAGACCAGCCAGGCAGCAAGGGGCATGGGCGATACCCCTCAGGATAGCGAGGAGATCTCCAGTGCCAGCAGTGTATCTGCCACTGATGCACGAATCCTGTGGAGTAGCATTGCCCGGCAAAGATCAGGGGACCAACCTGGATTGAGCCAAAGTGGCCGTAGTCGTAGGAGGCTGTGAGCTACCAATCTGTGTTGTAACTGAGGCACATGAACTAAATGTGTCAGACTTTACTTTTTGCTTTCTTCATGCAGTTTAGTTGACTATATTTTCTTCATTATATTCCTGAAATTAAAGGGATAATTTGTTGTACTACACAATTGGGCTATGTGTGTCTTACATTAGTGAGTGTTGTCACGGTTGCCACATACCTGCCAAAATAGTGGGTTGCAATGTGGTTCCGTCTTTGTCTGCCGTCCATTGCGATGCTTCCATCCCCAGGCTGTTATGTGTGGTAGCTCTTGCTCCTCATCCTCTGAATCTGTCGTCAGGGGTGAGATATAGCCCATGTCTGGTGGCAATGTTGTGTAGGATGGCACAAGTAGCAACGATCTTGCATGCAGTTTCTGGGGCATACTGGAGTGCCCCTCCACTTTTGTGCAGGCATCGGAATTGTGACTTCAACAAGCCAAACGCCCTCTCTATGACAGATCTGGTCCGCCAATGTCCTATGTTGTATCGCCTCTCATTGTGATTGCCAGGTGTTAGGTATGGGGTGAGTATCCATGGTTTCAGGGCATATGCACTGTCACCTGTGTGACAAAAGAGGCAAAATTAGCAGGGCATCACAGGGTTACGCAGTAACATGTATTTAAGACATCAGAGTGTACTACTCAGTACCTAATAAATATCCTTCGCCAAACTTCCCACGTTCTAGGCGTTGGTGTATCCCACTGTGCCTTAATATGTATGCATCATGTGTACTCCCTGGATATTTATTCACAATGTCAGTAATGACATTATGGGTGTCACATACCACCTGGATGTTTAGTGAGTGGGTACATTTCCTATTGCGGAACATATATTCCCGATTTTCAGGTGAGCAAATTGGTATATGTGTCCCGTCCACACACCCTATTACATGGGGGAAGTTGGCAAGTCTGTAGAAGTCCAACTTGGTGCTGTTAATTTCCGCCTCATTCCTGGGAAGGTATATATATCTGGACATGTTTACGAGTATGGCATCTAGGAAACGTCTGAAGAATCTTGAGAGGGCACTTTGGGATACCCCACCTACCACTGCAATCACTCCCTGATGGCTACCTGAGGCCAAGAGGTGCAGTGAGCATAGCACTTGCACATGTGTGGGTTTGGCGCAGCCGCGCATTGTCTGGCGTTGAAGCTGAGGTTTCAGCAGATCAATGATCTCTAGGATAACTGCGCTGCTCAGTCTGTATTTATCATAAATCTCATCCTCAGTTTGTTGAAATAGTGTCTGCCTGGTTCGGTATATCCTCTCCTGTCTCTGCCTCCTCCTCCTCTGCTGGGCAGCCTGGACTCTCCTCCTCCATGTATTCATGTATAGTGCAGCCATTGTGAGAAAGCCAGATGCCTTCTGGGTCTCCTTTTTTACTTTGGTTCTGGTTACCACCTGTTCGGAATCAGTGCTAATCTGGGTGGGCAAAAGGGGCTTTTTGTGACTGCCTTGTGCGTTCGGTTTACTCACTGACACCATTGTGTTTGGTGATAGGTGGCGTGTTACTGCACCCAGCTGTGCCCCTGAGAATGGAGCCCCTCTCCCAACAAAAAAGGTCTATAAATAATCACAAAAGAAGACTGGGTATCCCCTCAGCTTTGAGTATTTTGTATGTCCTTCAGAAGGCCCTGCGCCTCATCAAATGTTGTGCATAAATTAAAGCAACTTTCGAACAAAACCTTAAGTTTCGACTGCTGTACTATCGAAGCCTGTGCACACCCGCTTTAAATTGACCCAGGAGTCCTACAAAATCTCTCCTCCTGCATGCAGCTGCTGCAGACATGTCTGAAAAGATGCAGACCTGACTCTTATCTGTCAGCACAAATGCTTTGCTTTGAATAGCCAATGACAAAATACATTTTGTTTAGCAGTAGTCTGCAAAATTAACAATGATGTTACGAGGATATTTCGAATTCGATGGGCACTGAGCATGATAGCGGGGGCATCCTCAAACATGTGGGATTTAATCAGACATTCCATGAATTTCATAGTGTTCTGATGACCCCCGAGTTCACATTGCCTTCTGACATTCCAGTGACCTCCTTGCATAATTTTCCTGGCACTTGCCAGGTTGACATGGCAGTTTGAAACTGCACGCACAGACACTGCAATGGCAAGTCTAAAACATGCTTACAAGGCTGCTCATGTGGGTGCCACCATCAGTGCTGTAAGCCCACTAGTAACATTTGATTTACAGGCCCTGGGCACCCCTAGTGCACTTTACTACAGACGTACTAGTAAATCAGATATGCCAATCGTGGCTAAACCAATTACCAATCCAATTTGGATTTTAGCACTTTATAGCAGTGGTAAAGTGCCTGGGCTCCTAAAGCCAGCAAAAAACGAAGTTCAGCAGAGGATCATAATGGGAGGTGAGAATCCAAAAAGACAGAGAAAACCATGCAAGAGCTGACAGGTCTAACAAAGTTCATTCACCTCAGCTCCTTCCTGGAAAGCTTTGGGATGATCAGTCAAGTGGGGGTTGAGAAACAAGAAGGAGTCCCAAAACGTAAAATGACTATGTATTTTCCATAAACTTCTTCAGACACCGCTGCAGCAAAAACTGCTAAACTGAATTACACTAAATTCGGCAGGAAGCTAGATCTTGGTCCACAGATTGAGCTTTTTGGGAGTTGGTGTAGATCTATTTAGTAGGTTTTGTGAAATTAAGGGTAAAACATCATTGTATATCAGGGCAGTAAAGCTCGCAAGAGTCACAGGGGTGTCCTGCGGGAGCACAAATTTAAAAATCGAGCCCTGTGATTGATTGAGAGACCCATTTTTCCTGTGAGCCTTTATGCTCTTGTAGGACCAAGAGTCTCCCACGAGTCTCAAAAGTGCTTTAATTGGCTGGCTATTGGGAAGTTAGAAATTTAGTTGCAGCCATTACTGTTTACTGTGAAAAATTTGAGGTGTTTTGGAAATTCAATAAAAAAGCTATGTAAGGAGGCAGCAGAAAGGCCCCTAGATTTAGAGAGGAGTTGTGTAAGGGATAACTACTGTGGCTAAAATTGTTTGAAACCACTTTTTACGATCTTGTGGGACTCTTGTGAGAACATGAACAGGAAAAAGTGATAGATGAGTTCTGAACACACTCCTTTAGTAGGGATGCATATTGTAGTAATTGTTTTGAGAGGAAGTGTATAAGAGATAAGATCTGTGATGAGTTGATGGTTATTCTTATTTTCCCCCAAAAAATTACCTTCTTGCAAGAATCTTGCGAGATCGTGAACAGTAGAAAAGTGTATGTGATCTTTGACTAGACTGTAGTGTACACACTTACTATTGTAGAAAGGAGTATTACTGAAGATGGTGTTTGGCAGAGTGTGCTATTCATACCCATTGGCTTTGTAAGAGTTGTGAGTAGGGTATAGTCTCTTCCCACACCCCTTATCAGAGAGAAGGGGAATTGGCAGGGACAGGCCTCGAAAAAATCATAACAATTTTACTAGACCTGGAGGTCAAGTAGCTTGAATAATCTACCTAACCTAACTGTAATGTTCTTGACCCGGAAGTAGGTCTCAAATTGTGTGATCCGAGGCAAATATTGTATTTTACAGTCACCTTTCTCTTCCTTCTTCAAATATGTGAGTTAAGCATTTCTGCTATTAAAAAAAAACCTCTTTTGTCTGACTAAATACATTAAACATTATCTCCTTGTATAATAAATCTAGCCCACATATAGGGTACACATGATCCATGCTTGACTTGCCTCTTAGTTTACTAATAGCTTTGCCATCAGGGCAGGAGTGTTTCTCAGTTTATGTTTAAACACTCGCTTTTAATAAATATATTACTAAAGCATGATGTGGTGGTGCACTGTCATTTACAGACAGTAAATTTCCAAGAAATGTCCAAAAACATTTCCTCTAACTTGCAGCTTTACTGATAAAATTATATAGTGTATTAACAGTAATCTGTGAAAATTGGGATTCAGAAAACATTGATCATTTGCACATCACCAAGTAAAGTGTTCTGACTTTTTATTCATCCTATTAAAATATTTCTTTCATCACATAAAAGTACAAAAAATGCTCTTTCACAGTTACTGAAATATATTTTTAAATATTTGTAAAGTTGACTTAGTTATATAAATGTTGTGTGTTAGGAAAAACCCGATACCAACAGCCTTTCATTTCACATAGGTCAGACAGTTCACCTTACAAAATTCTGGAACTCTGCAGTCACAAGGAAAAGTATTTGCATTGCAAGAAGGCAAACTGACTTTTGACCTCTGTCTCTGAACACGAGCAAATGTGAAAAGAATAAGATTTACAAAGGCACATGTTCTTTGTCCACTCACCAGAAGGGGCAAGTAGGATCTAGAAATAGCTCGACCTCATAAATAAAAGTTTGCCATAGCAAGTGGTCGAGTAGATTTTTCAAGCCCTGAGGGAGGGCAGTCCCTGGACAGATCAGACTATTTACACCTGTTATCCAAGAGAGATTTCTCAGCGGAGAGGCTAGTACTCTCCACACACCCTACTACGCACACCAGTCATTTGGGATAGAGTTGTGACAGCCTAAAAGGCACACCTATCATTAGAGAGAGAGGTCTGGAAGTAGAGGGTAGTCCTTCCACACACACCCTACTATGTACCACAATCATGTGAGACAGGTCTGGTAGAAGAAGGCAGTCCATGTACACACTCTAATACACTCATAATCTGAGAGAGAGGACTTAGTGGAGAGGCAGCCTCTCTTCATAAACCCTACTGTGCAAATTTGCCACCTGAGAGAGAGGTCTGTAAGTAGAGGGCAGTCCACGTACACACCTTACTACATACTTCCATTATCTGAGAAAGAGGTTGAGAAAGAGGTGTGGAAAAAGTGGGCAGTCCATGCAGAGACCCTGATATGCATATCTTTCATGTAAGAGAGAGTTCTGATGGAAGAGGCCAGTCGCACCTCACACCCTTCAACGCACACCCATCATCCAAGTGAGGGGTCTCACTGGAGAGGCCAGTCTCACCTGACACCCTACTACACACACTTGTCATGTAAAAGATAGGTCTCAGTGGGGAGGATTCTTAGTCCCACACACTACTATTTCCCTACAATTTTGCTGTGATTCCGCAAGACTCTTGCGAGAGTAGCTCTCTAGCTTCAGGAAATGAAACTTGCTGCATGGACACGTGCAATCCTGCAAGAGGCCTGCGAGACCAGAGGGAAAATTACTGAATCTGTCATAAAGTGTTTTGCAATCCTGAAAAGCTCTCGTGAGACCTGCATGCCATATTGCTGCCACAAGGTGTTTTATGATTCTACAAGAGTCTCGCGAGATTGTATGGGGGGAAAGTAACAAAAAAAAAAAAGCATACTTATTGCATGGTTGAGGAAATGTTGTGATGTGATTGGGTGCAGAACCAGGGATAGCTCAGATTGTTCTGTGGTGATCTGGAGGAGAAGGAAGCCTGTTGAAGTTGTGCTCAGCAGAAGTGACTGAATTTGGAACTGAGACAGACTTATGTCTTCAGCTGTATATAAGAAACTGCTCTGAGTTGAGGTAATTAGAAAGAGAATTTATTAACTTTGTTGATGTGTCAGTAAGTGCACTACTGTTGGTAAATGTATTCTATAAAAGGTTTAGTTAGTTAAAAGCTATTTGTAGAGGTGCATGTTTATTGATATAATATGTTTTGAGAGTTAGGAAGGCAGAGAGATATCACCAAGTATTGGATTTTGTGTGAAAAAGATGAAATATTCAATCTGTACGTAGTTGGAGGTAAAAGAGGCAGTGTTTCTGAAATTATAAAACAAAGCATCTTCAATATGTTAATACAAGACTTAGGGCCTCATTATGAGTCTGGCGTTCCAAGTACCGCCAGACTCGCAGTGGCAGTTGGACTGTCGTACTCCAGGCAGTCCGACCGCCACATTATGATCTTATGAGAATGTAGTGATGTATCATTGTTAAGGATTACCGATCAGTATATAACTTTATAGTTTGTAATCATGTTGTCTTTTTTAGGGAGAAAATGAAAAACATAAGGGGCCAGATGTAGCAACGACTTTGCGACTCGCAAACGGCGAAAATCGCCGTTTGCGAGTCGAAATTCGTCGTCGCTATGTAGAAATGCATTTTGCAAGTCGGAACCGACTCGCAAAATGCATTTCAGAGTCGCAAATAGGATGGGGTGTTCCCTTTCTATTTGCGAGTCGCAGTGGTATGCAATTCCGAGGTCGCAAATGGACTCGCAGTTACCATCCACTTGAAGTGGATGGTAACCCACTCGCAAATGGGAAGGGGTCCCCATGGGACCCCTTCCCCTTTGTGACTGGACCCAAAAATTATTTTTCAGAGCAGGCAGTGGTCCAATGGACCACTACCTGCCCTGAAAAATACCGAAACAAAAGGTTTCGGTTTATTTTTCAAAGTGCAGCTAGTTTTCCTTTAAGGAAAATGGGTTGCACTTTGAAAAAAAAAAACTGCTTTATTTAAAAGCAGTCACGGACATGGAGGTCTGCTGTTCCCAGCAGGCCTCCATCCCTGTGAGTGCCCTGAGTCGCTATGGGGTCGCAAATTGCAGCCCCCCTCATTAATATTAATCAGGTGAGTCTTTGCGACCCCATAGCGACTCGCAGAAGGTGTCTGAGACACCTTTCTGCATCCCAAATTGCGACTTGCAATTTGCGAGTCACAGGGACTCGCAAATTGCAAGTCGCAATTTGGGAGTTTCCTACATCTGGCCCAAGGTCTATAAAACAGAAGTCCCACGGCACACAATATATGGAAGAGTAAAACAAAAATGTTTACTTTGGAAGAAACATGAAACAGTAACTGTATGGAAAGTCAGGAAAAAAATGTAATTGCACAACTGATGTCATACTGTTGGAGAAGCTTGTTCTGTGTAGCTTTGTTTTTGATGCCAAATGATCTGCTTACTTATGCAGCAAAAAAGTGTTTTATTTATATAGGGAGAACTGTTATCTGCTTGAGCAGTGATTACCTGGGAAAAGGTTGTATCTGCCAGTTGAAAGACTGCATAGGCAGCTGAAGAACGGCGTTCTTTGGCTGCACAAGCTAAGTTTGTCTTAGCTATTCTTTTAAAATGACTACATCTACAATACTTCTACATTCCTTAAAATGATGTAACAAACTGGTTGTTTCTAGTTTCCCAGCTGAACTCCTTTTTTCCATTTTTAACAGACTGTTTTGCCAACTAGACTGCTAGAAAAAGACTATTATGTGCTACAGTTTGGTAGGCCATGGTGGCTAAAACAAAGGAAAAGATCTGCATGTATCAAAATCCAGCACGCCTAGTGATGAGAGGGAAGGAAAAATTGAAATAGTTTGTAATGTTTGTTGTTTTGTATTTTTTACTGTTGTGTTTGTAGTTTACTAATGTTATGGTTTGTTATTTTAGTAAATTGTTTTTATTTAAAAAAATGTTTAAAGTTACTACTAATTTCTTTCTTTAATAGCTTTTAAGAATTTGAACATTATTACAGTCTTCTAATGTTGACTAAAAGTGGCAGTTCATTCTTAAAGAGATGTAACTTTTCTGTTGCATGTATACATATGTTTAAGGTGCTCTAAAGAGATTAGTGCTCCTTCCCCATATAGAATACACATTTTAATACAAGAGGCAGGCTTTGGCAAGGAGGTGAATGCATTTTCATAGTATACTATGCACTTCTGTCTGCTGGTGGAGAGGGCAGTTCTTTTGCACATCGTAGCATATATGCTGGTCACTCTAGAGAGAAGTTTCAGCACAGAGCTCTGTCCAAACTACACATGCCTGTTCCCATAAGGACATGTCTAAGAAAGAGACAAGTGTGTCCTTACATTCAAATGTGCACACTGGTTGTCAAAGACAGTTGTCAACAAAGAGGATACTCCATTGTACATTCTATTAATGACATTCATTATCACGAAGAGAGTTATGAGCAGAAACAGCAGGCTCTACCCACCTTGTATTTTGACATGGGGAGATGTCTCAGCTGAGAGGGCAGTGTGTCTCAGTCTCATAGGCCCTCATCATGACATTGATGGTCTTTACCAAAGACCAATGTGGTGACGAGCGCCGCAGAGGCAGCAATCCGCCTGCCATATCATGACCCACAGAGACAAAACCGCCACAAAGCAGCCAGAAGTACAACGCCGCCAGAGCCAATGAAGGCGGGAGATAGTTGGTCACACCACCCACACCGCCACGCCTACAAGAAACCAGCCTCCAAATTACGACTCATGAATCACCTCAGCGGTCCCTCAATGGTGGCAACCTATTGGCGGTGCGGACTGCCACAGTCGATTTGACCACTCCAAAACAACAGAAGCCAAAATTGGCCAAATTGGAAAAACCCACACTTGATACAAATACAGACACCGTACACACCCATCTATAGCACTATAAAACACACTACCAACAAACTTTGCAAAAGCCAGAAATCTGCAACACGTTGCCAGCCCATAGCGTCTGAACTGCACACAAAAACCACAGCCACCTATACACCCTACACACATCACACACCACACATCATACCACTACACCAGACATACACAATACCACTGCACTCAATCAGTATGTCACAGCATCCCACATACCCAAGCACCCTGCACCCCCACCAAACAATCCACCCTCTGCACAACACACACACACTACGCCCACTACATAATCAGCATGTCCCCACATAAGAACCCCCTGTTTCACTGATGAGGAGTTGCGGGTCATGGTAGACAAAATCGTTAGGGTAGAGCCACAGCTGTTCAGTTCACAGGTCCAGCAGGTCTCCATTGCCAGGAAGATGGAGCTATGGCGGAGAATCATGGACAAGGTGAACTCTGTGGGAATCTATTTGCGCACAAGGGATGACATAAGGAAGAGGTGGAACGACCTACGGTGAAGGGGTGTGCAATGGCATCCAGGCACCTCATTGCCATCATGAAGATTGGTGGTGGACTCCCACCACCTCCCCCACAGTTGACAACATGGGAGGAGGTGGTCTTGGCTGTTCTGCAACCCAAGTGTCTGACTGGAATAACTGGAGGGCTGGATGCTGGTAAGTCACCATTACTTCCCTACCACCTTGTACACCTGCATGGTATGTCTCCCATTCATCCTATCTCCATTCAACACACTCCATCCCAAACGTAGAACCACCTCCATAACCACCCTCAACAACTTTCCCCTGCATGCCCAACTCACTGATAGCACACCTCTCCAAAGTCATCATTCACACAGTTGAGTAATGCATGGTCAAAATGAAGCACTACCAATCCCACAACGCATCACAATACACAAACCAAAGGTGGAAAAACCACACCCATCCCTTAGAGAAACCCATAGATGTTGAATAAGTATCTGAGAATGACATTAACAAATATCATACATGTCCACAGGTACCCCAGCCAATGTCAGCTGGCAGCATGTGTCAAGTCAACCCAGTCCTCCCCCAGAAGAAGGCCTCAGCGATGACAGCAACTCTGGATGTCTGGTTCTGATGGATACAACTACCTGTGGATTCCTCACCTAATGAATACTCCCATGGCGCCAGCATTCGACGGAAATCTTCTTACTAGTCTCTGCACGTCGACGAGGACGTCACTCTAGCCCACGCGACGCCGTCTGACGTCATACAGGCAATAAGAGGTCCTCGACGACGTGCGGACGTCAGTTCCCTTTTTTCCGTGCATTCAAAACGGTTATCTTCGAGGGAGCAACTGTTACTTTTTTGGTTACAGTGTATTTTTGCTGCTTAGTCTTTCGCTGTGGTAATAATGTCGCAGAGAAAGTCTGGATTTAAGCCTTGTCGTGAGTGTGGAGGCAAGATGTCGGTGACGGATCCTCATTCCGATTGCCTTTGGTGTTTGAGCTCCGACCACGACGTCTCGACTTGTGATTCATGCCAGCACATGAATCCAAAAGCCCTCAAGGAACGTGAGGCGAAGCTGTTTATGGCTAAATCGAAGGAGAAGCATCACAAGAAGTCTTCTTCTCCAAGACATCGGCGTCATCGAGACTCCCGGCGCCGTAGAGAATCTCGGCGTCATTCGAAGGAGACTCGTTCCAGGTCTTCGGATCGGCGCCGAAGGACATGGGAGATCAGTCCCACGGTTACGCCGCATCCTTCGACGCCGTTGCCCTCTCCGGCGTCTCCACTTCTCCTGGACAGGCGTCGGTGATTGAGGTATTGGAGCCTCAGGTGTTTTCTCCGGTGCAGACGTCGAGGCCGGCGTCGGGGTCGCCTCCGAGACAGGCACCTCAGTATCCGGCTTTTCCCACCCCTGGAGCCGATAGTTCCGCATTCTTGAATGCGATGTATGCCATCTTCCAACAGATGGCTCCAGGGGGTGCTCCGGCTGGGCCTTTGGCCTTTTCTTTGGGTGATCCTGCGCCTCTTCGGCCGGCACCCTTTATGCCCTTTCTCCCTTTTGGGAACGTGGGCTCGGCGCCAGTGTCGGCGCCAGTGGCCGCTCCGGTGGCTTCAGAAGGATTGGCCCCGGGGATTTCCATCCCGTCGACGTCGGGATTTCGGCCTGTGACTCCGGTGGGTCCATCTGCTCCAGCTGCTCTTTTGTCGGCGCCGAAGTTACCTGTGGCGCCGGACGCGGCGTCGGTGGCTTCTGAAGATCGGCGCCGATCTTCGACTTCGGCGGAGGCATTGTCGACTCCGCGTATTGAACAGCGACTTCATTCCAGGAGACGTGCTCTCCGTGTATTAGAAGAGCAGGAGTACCAACGAGCCCTGGAGGAAGGAGAGCTAGAGGACTCGGTGATGGGCTGCGTGGACTGGAGTCGGCCAGTGGGCTGGACACTTCCCCTGAGTGGGATCTTTCGTCCCCGGGGGAATATACTGAGGAGGCTGCTTCCTTTCATGCAGTGGTACGGAAGGCAGCTAGTTTTTTGGACCTGCCTTTGCCGGTGGTGGAGGCTAAACAAAACCTTTTAACAGAGGTGCTACATCCGGCCTCAGCTGCGGCGGAGCCTCTGTTGCCATTTAATGACGCTCTGCTGGATCCGGTGTTAGAGGTGTGGAAGAGGCCGGTATCTTCCCCAGCAGTTCACAGAGCCGTGGCCAGGAGGTATCGGGCGGCTCCGACTGACCCTGGGTTTCTATCTAGGCACCCTACGCCGGAGAGCTTGGTGGTGCAGGCCTCCTGTTCATCCAAGTCAGCGCCTGGTTCTTTCCCGACGGTGCCTGGGGACAGAGATTCAAAGAAGCTAGAGGCGCAGTCGAAGAAGATTTTCTCGTCCTGCAGTCTGGCGTTAAAAGCCACCAATGCAACCTGTATCCTGGGGAGGTATATTCATGCTCTGATGGATGACATTTCCTCATCGTTTACAGAGCTTCCCCAGGGTCTTTTGGATCTTGTCTCAAATGCCCAGGCTGCTGCGACCCAGATTATCCAGACGGGACTGGATACCACCGACTTGGTAGCCAGAGCAATGGGCACAACTGTGGTGGCAAGGAGACAGGCCTGGCTCCGTAATTCGGGCTTTTCTGCAGATGTACAGTCCACATTGTTGGATCTCCCGTTTGATGGGGACAAACTGTTTGGAGCCAAGGCTGATTCGGCCTTGGAACGTTTTAAGGAAAGCAGGGCCACGGCTAAGTCGTTAGGGCTCCAAGCTCCTTCTTCCACGGCCTCTTCCAGATTTTTCAGGAGGTTTCGTGGATTTGGGCGTGGCTCTTCCTCCTCTTCCTTTCGGGGAAGATATCAGCAACCTGCCTCTTCCCATCCCTATAGATCTTTCAGGGGGAGAGGTAGGGTCCGCACCAGAGGAGCCTCTCAGCAGCACTCTGCCTCTTCCTCATCCTCTGGGGGGGTGCAGCAGGGGAAGCAGCCTTAGGCTTCCACCATTTCCCACTCACTCCTCTCCTGTAGGGGGAAGATTACAGCATTTTCTCACCAAATGGAAGACTGTTACAACGGACACTTGGGTTCTCAGTATTGTGGGAAAAGGCTACACCCTTCCCTTTCGGGAGTTCCCGCCCCTCATCCCGCCCCGCCCTTCTTATTGTTCAGAAGAACGCCTCCTGTTGCTAGAACAGGAGGTACAAGCCCTCCTTTCCACGGGCGCGGTGGAGTTGGTCCCAGAGCAGGAAAGGGGTCGAGGATGTTACTCAAGGTATTTCCTGATTCCCAAGAAGGATGGTCGTTTGAGACCAATTCTGGACCTGAGGATCTTGAATTGGTTCCTCAAGCAGGAAAAATTCAAGATGCTGACCCTAGCACAGGTGCTTTTGGCGTTGAACAAGGAAGACTGGATGGTGTCTGTCGACTTGCAGGATGCTTACTTTCATATCCCGATACTCAAGTCACACAGGAAGTATCTCCGGTTTGTGGTGGGATCGCAACACTATCAGTTTGCGGTCCTTCCGTTTGGTCTTACTTCAGCACCTCGAGTCTTCACGAAGGTGATGTCGGTGGTTGCGGCAGAACTCAGAAGGAAGGGAATAGCAGTATTCCCTTACTTGGACGACTGGTTGATCAAAGCCAAGTCCCCGGAGCTTGTGTCGCATCATCTGCAGTCAACAACCCAGTTGTTGTTCGACCTGGGTTTTTCGGTGAACGAGCCCAAATCTCACCTAGAGCCCTCTCAGCGCCTCCTGTTCATAGGGGCAGTACTGGATACAACATTGGGTCGGGCCTTTCCTCCGCCTCAGCGGATTCAAGATATTCAGGATTTGGTTCCAATGTTTCAAAATGGAGCGGTAATTCCAGTCCTCAAGGTCCTTCGTCTGCTCGGTCTGTTTGCCTCCTGCATTCTGTTGGTCACGCATGCTCGCTGGCACATGAGGGCTCTTCAGTGGTGCCTCCGAAGGCAGTGGTCTCAGCACAAAGGGGATCTAGAGGGTACTGTCAAGATCTCCAGAGATGCTGCTGTGGATTTGAAGTGGTGGATTGCAAGCAACAATCTTTCACAAGGAAAGCCGTTCCAGCAGTCGCCACCAGTGGCCACAGTCATAACGGATGCTTCCACTCTAGGGTGGGGAGCTCATCTGGGGGATCTGGAGATCAAAGGCCTTTGGTCTCCAGAGGAACAGATGTTTCACATCAATCTGTTAGAGTTACGGGCTGTACGTCTGGCTCTCAAGGCCTTCCTCCCTTCCCTTCGTGGTCAGTCGGTACAGGTCCTAACGGACAATACTACCACGATGTGGTACATAAACAAGCAGGGAGGAGTGGGGTCGTACCTTCTCTGCAGAGAAGCTCTTCGACTATGGTCCTGGACAAAGGACCATCAGATTTGCTTGATAGCAAACCATCTGGCCGGAGTCTTGAACGTGCGTGCGGACAGTCTCAGTCGCCAATTCTCGGCAGACCACGAGTGGCATCTCCATCCAGATCAAGTCCGTTTAATCTTCCAGAGGTGGGGGTTTCCTCGGGTAGATCTGTTTGCCACTCGAGAGAACGCGCATTGTCCGTTGTTCTGCAGCCTCCAGTATCCGATGCAGGGAGCGTTGGGGGACGCGTTTCAAATAACCTGGTGCGGCCAGTTGCTTTACGCGTTTCCTCCCATACCCTTGATTCCTCGAGTATTGAGGAAGATTCTCCAGGACCGGGCTCTAGTCATCCTAATAGCTCCGGATTGGCCAAGGAGGGTATGGTA
Organism: Pleurodeles waltl; assembly: GCF_031143425.1. NCBI lineage: Eukaryota > Metazoa > Chordata > Amphibia > Caudata > Salamandridae > Pleurodeles > Pleurodeles waltl. Next base: position 1,423,211,178 of record NC_090444.1, on the reverse strand, counting down.
CTCCGACCTTCTCCAACTCTCAATGTGCCCTCCGCTCCGTCTCCCTTTCAGGGCAGACCTCCTCTCGCAGTCGCAGGGGCAGGTTTTACACCCCAACCTCCAGAGTCTGCACCTACATGCCTGGAGATTGAACGGGGCAACCTGAGTTCCTTCTCTCTCCCGCCTGAGGTAGTGGATGTTATATTAGCGGCCAGTCGACACTCCACTAAATCTATCTACGCTAATAGATGGTCTAAATTTGTTGCGTGGTGTGGAGAGAGGCAGATTGATCCTTTGCATGCTCATCTATCGGACGTTTTGTCTTTTGCTCTGTCTCTAGCGCAGAAAGGTTGTGCAGTGGCTACCATTAAGGGTTATTTATCGGCCTTGTCAGCCTTCATATGTCTTCCAGACCAACCATCTTTATTTAAATCCCCTATTGTTATCAGATTCTTGAAAGGTCTTCTAAATAAATATCCTCCAAAGCCATTCGTTATGCCGCAATGGGATTTGTCCTTGGTCCTGACTTTCCTTATGGGGTCCCCTTTTGAACCTATGCATTCTTGCCCCTTAAGGTATTTGGTTTTAAAAACAGTCTTCCTGATAGCTATAACATCAGCAAGGAGAGTGAGTGAGTTGCAGGCCTTATCAGTAAAGCCCCCTTATACAACTTTTTATGGGGATAAGGTGGTGTTGAGGACCAAGGCTGCTTTCCTCCCGAAGGTTGTTTCACCCTTCCATTTGGCTCAGGCAATTACTTTGTCCACGTTCTATCCTCCGCCTCATCCTTCCAGAGAGGAAGAAAGACTGCACCGTCTGGACCCAAAGAGAGCGTTGAGCTTCTTTATTGATAGAACAAAGGATTTCAGGCTGGAGGATCAGCTGTTTATTGGATACGTGGGCAAGAGGAGAGGAAAGGCAGTCCACAAGAGAACACTATCCAGGTGGGTTGTTCTTTGCATTAAAATCTGTTACTCTTTGGCAAAGAAGGATCCTCCTGAGGGCATTAGAGCTCATTCCACCAGAGCTAAGTCGGCCACTTCGGCCTTGGCCAGAGGTGTTCCTGTGGTCGACATCTGCAAGGCCGCAACTTGGTCGTCCCTTCACACTTTTGCAAAACATTACTGTTTGGATTCTGAGGTTAGAAGGGACGGCCATTTTGCACGGTCAGTACTGCAGGATTTCTTGGTTTGACCATTTAGGCACCCACCGCCGGGCGTGGTACTGCTTTGGGACTCTATTCATTAGGTGAGGAATCCACAGGTAGTTGTATCCATCAGAAGAACGAGTTACTTACCTTCGGTAACGACTTTTCTGGTAGATACATTAGCTACCTGTGGATTCCTCACGGTCCCACCCGCCTCCCCGTTGCCTTTCTGGTCTTACCAAGTAATCCTTGAGTACGCTCCTCTTGGTCTTTGAGGGCGCAATAGATGTTGTATATATTATATTTATATATATGTATATATGTATATATCTTTGTGTATATGCTTGATATGTATATATATATTTTAAAAAGAGAGAGTTATATATATATATAAAATATTTACAGTTATTCATGCAATGTTGTGTATTTTTACAATGTAATGGGATGTTGCCTTGCTCTTTCATTGCATTGCCTGGTTGTTCTCATGCACGTAAAAAATGATTGGTACTGACGTCCGCACGTCGTCGAGGACCTCTTATTGCCTGTATGACGTCAGACGGCGTCGCGTGGGCTAGAGTGACGTCCTCGTCGACGTGCAGAGACTAGTAAGAAGATTTCCGTCGAATGCTGGCGCCATGGGAGTATTCATTAGGTGAGGAATCCACAGGTAGCTAATGTATCCACCAGAAAAGTCGTTACCGAAGGTAAGTAACTCGTTCATCTGGAAGATCGCCTTGGCCCATCTGGTACAACTGGTCAGTCAGACACCACGTGCAACACCCAGTCCACCCCAGACCACCCCACATCGGACTCCACTACCACAGAAGCCACCCAACATCTTCAAACCTCTGTCTCCAGGACATGTCAATCAACAGTCTGCCCACCGGTGCAGGGACCAGAGTCAACACCTCACAGGCAAGATGTAGAAAGGCCTGGTGTCAGTGGGAGTTGGTACGCAGTTCAGGGGACATCACAGGGGGCCAAGGCCAGTGGTAGGATATCTGTGTACCAAAAGGTGGGCCAACCCAGGGAACCGACTGCCCAGGAGGCACTGTCACATTTCCTGGGAGCATACCAGAAATCCCAGCACCGGATGGGCCAGGTCCTTACCATCTTGGAAGAGAACCAGAGGCTGCAGGGGGGGAACACCACCAGGAGGTCATGCAGCAGTTGCAGGCCTACAATGCCACTGTGGCCTCCATTGCAGGGGTGCTCAGTGATATGGCTACCATCATCCGTGAGTACTCAACACACCAGCGGGCCGCTTCCACTAGCCAGTATACTGACCAGCCCTCCACATCTGCTGCAACTAGTGGACAGGAGGACCTGCCACAGGACTCGCAGACCACCAGCATCCCTCCCTCTGCAGCTAAAGAACCACCCCGCAAACGTCCCTTGCGAGCCAGACATACACCAGAGACTGTAGCCAAGACCAAAAACACTACCAGGAAGTGAGCCTCACCAACATGTCTCCCTTGTGTGCCAATGAGACACATTGTACACTTTGGACTGCCACTGCTCCTCCTTTGTCCCATGGCTGCATGGATACTGGACCTGTGCTACAAATTAACTGGGCCTCTACACTGAAGAGTTTGACCGCCATCACTCCACTTTATTACACTATCCCTTCATATTTGTAATCTCAATAAACACACTTAAACACAACTGAAGATTCTGTGCTTTTTATATAATCAATCTGCAATGTCTTGACCCTTATAATGCTATGTAAATGTAATGTAAATTGTGAATCCATCCGATATTCAGTCAGCTTGGGGTACACATTACCAGTGTAAATAAGTCACCATCCACCAAACTGTGTGAAAGCAGTCTGTAGGCATTCCATAATTTCACTGTAGTGACCACACCAACATCTGTAAAGAGGGAAACCAGTTGTCACATACAAATGAGCAGTAAGGGGTAGGAAAGCAGCATGAGCCCCTTTAACATAACAGTCATATTTCATCTGGTCACATCAACTTGATAATTGCATGCAAAATGACTCCATACACTAGTAGTGAAAAGAAACAACTGATGTAAGGGCAGCATACAAGACACCACAGTTTTTTCCACGCCATGTTGTCAGAATGCTAATCCCTCCTCTTGTACACCGAATCCAGGCCAAACTGTCAGGGACTATGAAGTCACTGAGCTGTTGTGCAAGCACATTGAAACTCACACTACCCAGCAACAAATTCAAAGTACTGTATGGAATAAGGACACAGTTTGGCATGGGCCTGTATCTGAAACTGCTAAACAGCTGACACAGTGCATAGGCTTAAACCTCTTTTTCCTAATCATCATACCACTGGCAGGACTCATCAAAGATGGAACAGTGTCAGGTTACAGATTGCACACATTTGAGCTTAGTATATCATAGCTGTTAAACAGCTCTTCATTGACATGGAGGAAGGGACAGAACTACAGTCTTACCTGACTGTAGTTGGAAGTACTGGTGTATAAGGTGTGTCCTGTTGTCCACATCTGCCTCCCCATCTCCATCGGTGTCTTCAGTTTACTCTGCTACAGGTGCCTCCTGCAGGAGTGGCACATGGCGTCTGAGGGCCAAGTTGTGAAGCATGCAGCAGGCCACTGCTATCTGGCAGACGTTTCCATGGAAGTAGAGTAGGGATCCACCTGAAATATTGAGACACCTGAACCTCGCTTTCAGTAGCCCTAAAGATCTTTTAATGGCTCTTCTGGTCCATCCATGTGCCTCATTGCATCGATTATCTGACCCTGTTCTCTGATTCCTCACTGGTGCCAACAGCCAGGATAGGTTTGGGTATCCAGAGTCACCTGGAAATAGTGGGAAACACACTTTACATGTGTACAATAGCACAGAGGACAACTCCTGGTAACATACTGTGACATACATTGTGTGAAACAGCATGCTCCCCAATGAGCCAGACTCTCTCTCTCTCTATAGCTGTGCCATCATCTGTGAGACACTGCTGTTCCTCATAATGTAGGCATCATGTACACATCCTGGAAACTTGGCAGTTACGTGGGAAATATATTGATCAGCAAGGCACACCATCTGCACATTTATCAAATGGGAACTCTTTCTGTTTCCGAACACCTGCTCATTTATCCTGGGAGGGACCAAAGCAATATGGGTCCCGTCAATGGCCCCAATTACTTGTGGAATGTATCCTATTGAATAGAAAGCAGCCTTAACAGTGGGCAAATCATCACTTTGGGGGCATGTTATATAGCTGCTCATGTGTTTTAGCAAGGCTGTCAAAACTCTACCTGGCAAATTAGAAAATATTGGCTCTGACATACCTGCAGCCAAGCCCACTGTCACTTGAAATGATCCACTGGCCAGGAAGTGGAGCTCCTGTACTGGAGGAGTAATAGCAGTAGGACTATGAAGAGCAGGAGAGTGAGATCTGGCTCCAGTTGTTGACACAGTTCAGTGATTGTGAACCTGTCCAGACGATAGGTGAGTAGTATATGGCGTTCCTCCAGTGTAGCCAAGTCAACTAGGGGTCTGCACATGGGTGCATGCCTCCTCTTCCACAGTGGTGATATCTATACACACACACAACATAACAAGTATGTGAGAGCAGGGAGGATAGCAACATACAACATCGCAGTAAATTGAGCTGTCTCATACATTTTTGCTAACCAGTGATTGGGATCTGCTCTGGTGAACTCTACATGCAAACGGACTTCTGATACCATACATTCTCAATAATATGCCACACTGCTACACAGATGTTACAGTTGTGAGCCGTGATAACTACCATCACATTTTACATGTTTTGTCAACTACTCTTCTGCAAGCAGTGCACTGGTCTGAGCTCTCTTTAAAGAGCCAGATTCTCTCAGCAAATGTTATATGTTGACGTGTAGGAATTGCCTTGGTGTGTACCGTCAGTACCTATGACACACATTTGTTTGACTAACATGATTACAATCCTCCCAGCCCTGCATGGAGAGTACATGTGGAAGTGGCCTCACTCCACCGGCGTTTGACGTCATGATTGAGGGCAGTCTGAACCGTTGTGCAACTACTCATTGGGTAACATTAAAGTCTATGGAGCACAGGGACCAATGATGATCACCACCAGCAGTGACTGTGATTACCGATGTGGGCGTGACCTTCATTTTCAGGAGCCCATGTCACTTGACTCCTGACTTTACTCTATCAAGAACTCCACTTCGTGAGCTGCTGTGTCCTGTGCCTGGAAACCACAATGACCTGTGCTACAGGGCATAGGGCCCCAGCCTTCATATCCGAAGAACTGGCAAAGCTTGTGGATGGGGATCTACCCTGTATGGACAGTGGTATGGGCCTCCAGATCAACAGGTGAGCACCTTGTAGGTAATTTGGATGTGACACGGCTGTATGTTGATGGATGTGTGTGCATGCATTGTGCCCTTTAGGGAGTGTTGTTTGCTGCAACCAATATGGACACAGAGGTACGAGTGATGTGTAAGATGATTGTGGGATCAATGTAGTATGTAGTCCATTGTTGTAACTGTATGTAGTGTGTAGTTAATGGTGTCCTTCTGTCTGTATTTCCCTGGGATGTCCATAGCCAGCAGAGCACCCACTGTAGAAAACGGTGAGAGGACCTGAAACGCTGGGCCCGGAAGACCGCGGAGGCCCAGCTGGGGAGTCCTCCCTGCATGCCCTACAGAAACCTTTTCTGGCTCTGGCCTCCTCTTTGACTGCAGCCAGTGTCCCTAGTTATTCCGTTACACCGCCAACTACCTGTACCCAGTCCCAGAGCCCTATCCCCCCACCCATCCCAAGTACACATTCAGATGAGCATGCAGCCAAAACAACAGACAGGACTCGCAAAGACAAGCACAAGCACCACAGATCAAACCACAAGCATACACACAGTCAACACACAGAAGCACACACAACAACAGCCACAACAACAGCCACTGCCCCCACTGTCACCCCCTCCTCCTCCATCACAGTCACATCAGCACTCACACCTGCAAGCACTGCACCCTCATTCCATCTGTTCAGCCTTGCCCACAGTCACCACAACAGCAGACTAGCACCCTATTTACCACATGCGCAATCACCACCACCACCATCACAACCACATGCAGCACACCCCCATCATTTGTAGACATTACTCCAACATATATGCACAGGACCTGTTTGTCCTCTCCCTCCCCCTCTTCCAACCCTCTTCCCAAAACACATAAACACTACCACTCAGACATTCAACAGTCATCCACCTCACACACGCACACTTTGCATGCGCCTACAACCCATGCCAGCACACCTACACGTCCTACAACCACTCCCTCTACCTCCACTCCCAAACCTCCTCCCACAGTCCTCCATACTGTACCTAAGAAACTTTTCCTTGCCTGACTTGACCCCTTCCCTCCTCTTGACCCACCCCGTGTTTTCCTGAAATAGAGGGTCCCGCTCCCCCAGTCCAGTCCATCCAGCTCCCATCCTCCCATGGCCCCCTCTAGTGTTTCCAATGTCCCAACCCCACAAAGAAGGCTTCCACTCTGGGACACAAGGCAGCCAGGCCCACCCCCTGCTCCAGACCCACTCCCTGCCCCCCAAACAGAGGAGCAAGAGCACATCCCCTCCCAAACCCAAGTCCAAGGAACCCCCTTCCAAGTCAAAACTTCCCCTACCGCCCCCCCCGACCCTGCCCCCTGAGGTGCCTGTCTGCAACATTGATCTCCCTGCCCAGTGGAGTCACTTTGGCTGACAGGAGTCCGGTTGGGCCTCTCACGTTGCCCTGTGTATTGGCATGGACACTTTTGGACTGGTCAATGACCTATTTTTTACCTGTTGTGGGCGATATTCCCGGCAGAATACTGTGGTTGCCTCACAGGTATTGGTCCTGACTTTCTTTTCTTATGGCTCATATGGATGTTGTAATTTTCAGCTGATTGTTCTCCGTCTGTGGTATGTGTGTATAGTGTGTTGTGCGTGTGGGTGTGTCACTCTCCCCTCCCTCTCTCCCTCCCTTGTGTGCTAAGTGGCTGTACTCACTGTCGTCATCGTCGCTGCTCCTGGACTCCCATTGCGTGGTACAGTATCAGCAGGACTTCCAGTTCAGGTTCCATGGCGGGCGAAGATGCCTCTGTGTCCCTGGAAGTGAGTGTCTCCTTTTATATTGGTCATTTCCGCCAGGCTTTTTGTGGCGGTAGTCCCACCCCAGAAATTCTGGCGGTCTGCTATGTCATAATATGGTGGCGGTAAATGGTGTTCCTCCGGGCTGAAGATGCAACCGTCGTGGTCGGTGGCCGGACAGCACTGGCGGTTCAAGCGGTCCATTGGCTGCATATGGGAGGTATCACCGCCGTGGTCAAAATATGGCGGTCTTTAAGGCCAGCCTGGCGGCTATAGTACTGCCATCGCTGGCATGGTGGTCAGCTGCCGCCAAAGTCATAATGAGGGCTGTACTCTCTATAGATGTCATGCAAGATATACCTATGAGCATAAAGGTAATTTTAACTGCATACTTGTACTTCATTCATTATAAGGAGAGGTGTGACCACAAAGGTAAGCCAATCTCACACCTTAATTTGCACCAGCATTATTGAAGAGGCACATCACAAGAGAGAGGTTAGTCTATTGACACAGTATACTACACAGAGTTAACATGCAAGAGACTTGTCTCAGGAAACAGGGCAGTTTCTCCTGAAAGCATACCATACATACCTGTCACCATGAAAAGAGGTATGATTAGAGATACATTTCTCTCAAACCCTGCTAGAGACTCGTCTTACCCTGGTAAGATGTGTTAGCAGAGAGATTACTTTCTTCCTAGGCAGCACTACATAACACTGTTGTTCTAAGGAGAGGTATGAGGACAGATGCCACTTGCTCACTACAATGTACTGTATTTCCAAGTTTTCGTGGAGCTAGGTGTTGGTGCAGAAGACCAAGTTCCTCTAACAAAAGTCGTAGCACTCGTGGTATAAAAACAGAGTTAGACGTTGTACGTATGTCCAGTCTTCTTCGTAAATTATCAACCAAACTTGTGTTTGTATCACAGTCCAAGTTTTATTAGTACTGTTCAGAAATCCTCCAAAAGAACAGCCTATTTATAATGTTCAGATATCCTCCATAAGAACAGCCAACACGTGTTTCATCCTCTGAGAAGTATCTCTCATTAAGGACTTCATCAGGGCTGAAATAAAATAAAGTAGTATCTATGTATATGTTGTGGAATAAAAGATAGGAGCAGAAAATTGGACCAAATTCAAAATGTGACAATAGTGCGGTTATGCAAATGCATGCTCTATTGTGACTAGTGTGATAATCATTAGAAAAAGGAAAAACACAAGCTAACAAAACAACCCAATTAATAATAACCTTGAATCCAATAAAAACATCTCGATCCGTGATCAAAGTTAAGGTCTAAAAGCGTGACAAAACATGTCTAAAGATCAGAGTGCCCAAAATTCATTTTCAAACTCAGTGCACATCACTGTAGACAATCAAATTAAGGGTAATCCATGTGACTAAAGTAAGAAAGGGACCCCGATTTGTGTAAAAGTAATGTTACTTAGAGGTTTACCAGTATAATCGAAAACATCCAGGAAAAAATCTATCATAAACAATGTGGGGCGAGAAAAAACTCCACTAACCTTACTGTACTTCATATATTCACAATAATCATATCGTTAGGTAGTCATCGAATATTATCTGCGATGAGATTAAGAAACATAAAAAAGCAGTAATGCGGTCAGCCCCATCCATCTTGTAATTAAATAACAATTAGAACTAGAACTTCTATACGCTGATAAGGAAATTTAGGGTGGATATTTAGAAACGGTAAATATGCAAAATCTCACCTCCATCAGAGTGTCAGAATGACTAAATATCGGAAAAAAGGAGGAACGCCGCGCGGTCTTATTCACCCGCAGCGTTCCCGAATCTAGTGGCCGCAGTGTATCTGAACGTCTGGATACCGGAAGTCAGATAAGACGCCTGATCGCACCAAGAGTGAAAATAGAAAAAGGACTAATACTAAGAAAAAAACGGACGCCATCTTGGAGTGTCTTCGTTGGTATACAAGGAGACAAGCTTAGTATTCCTAATCCATATAACAAGTCACTAAATAATAATGTAAAGGTCACCATAAACTGGCGCCACATCAAGGTATCTCAAATCGGACAATCTGCAAAATTATGTCATAAGCTAAGTCATCTTGACAGTCTATAATGTCAAGGAAAAATGGGGCAATAACTGGTAAGTACCAATGTAAGGTAAAAAGTCCTATTGGATAAGGGAAATGTAATGTAAGTAAACCTCTGAGTAATTACTAATCTACCCAGAAGAGATATACCCAGTGTCAAGAGAGACAGTCACATGGTTATTATATCCTCCAAATGCTCTCAGTTTCAATCCATTGAATACTTATAATCTAACATCCATAGCATATAATAAGGCAACAAATAGTGTCACTAGGCATTCAAGAACAGTCACATTGTTAGTCTGTCTTCCAAAATGCTATCAATCTAAATCCATTAATTATTGATAATCTAACATAGTATTAAGTATATACACAAGCAACTGCGTACAGAATAACTGTAAGTAAGTAGTCAGCACATAGATAGCAGCATCATGTTATTACAACACAGAATGAGAATACAATCATCGACAAGGTATTCAGTTAGTGTAAATAACACTTCGAAAATAAATTGAGGACAGTAGGTTAGTCCCCTAAATAGTATTCCATCTCAAAGTTGGTATTTAGGCCATCCTCCACAGCTCTAAGTTTTAAAATCCAATAGCATTCCCTCCTCCTGAGTACTAGCTCTCTGTTACCCCCTCTAGATCAACATCAGAATGAGGTTGCACAAAGAAAAGCACGTAAACTTAGACGAGATGAACTGGACTACAAAAATGGTAGGATTTTTACATTCTCACGCAAATATGATCACTTGATCAAAAGGATTGAATTCCCGCCGAATGCTGAGGCGGGCTCTTCATCGTCTTTGAACAGTGTATCCACCAGCAACAGTGAGACAAGCGTTGGCTCAAATACATCTAGATGTGACAGAGTAGCACAACAGGGTACTGCCTCTTTTTTAGCAGAGGTCCAGAGAATACGACAGGGACAATGGGAGACAAATCGGCGACTGGTAGAGCCAGGAAAATCAGACGTGGTGGGAGAGGTAGACAACACCGATGTAAAGAAAGGAATGAAAACACGCTCTTGGAACAGGGGGGAAATAGGTAACTCTGTCAATAATGATATAAATGTCATTAACCTATCTAGTCTTGAACTCACTACTCATGATCTTACTCTTCTCAGTAAGGGTTTGGGTTACTGTCCAGGTGGGAGTGGAGATTTTCAGAGTACTAAAATCGACTTCTTTAAATTTATTAGACGTCTTAAATTACAAAAACACTTTATCAATCTACCTGATTACAGACAGAAAGTTACCTTAATGGACGCCCTCCATGAGGGCCATTCCTTATCCATTAAGGACGTTCAGGATACGGCTACGTTACTGTCTATTGCCAATTATGAACAAGATCCTTCTATCTTAACACAGATTCTATCAGAATTGGATATTCCCTCAGAAACACTCCCTGGCGGCTTAAAGAATAAATCTACCTGGACTCCCACCCTTATGAAGGATAATTGTATAGATACTTTTTTCAAGGTGGTCTGGCGTGACTTTAATAAGCTAGAGTTGAAAAATACCACTCGTACACACGTTTGGCACCGTAACCTAAACCAAACAGAAATGATTAATCTGAGACAACTGCGTAGTAATGAAGACATCACTATAAGGGAGGCAGATAAAGGGGGCAATATTGTGATTATGAACACCATGGACTATGAACTTGAGATCCTTAGACAATTGGGAGACAGTACTTGCTATGAGAAGATTCGCGCAGACCCCATTCCCGCACTGTCTAACAAGATTAACAAATTTTTACTACAGTGCTTTAACCAGTCTCTCCTAAAGGAAGAGGAGTATCTGTACCTACGTGTTCACAGACCCAAGAATCCCTGCATTTACATACTGCCTAAAATACACAAGAACCCTACATCCCCCCCAGGCAGGCCTATTGTATCAGGCATAGGAGGTCCCACAGAGAGACTCTCGGAATATGTTGACATTTTTTTACAACCATTTGTAATCAATCTACCATCTTACATTAAAGATACTAAGCACATACTTAGTATATTAACGGACATGACATGGGAACCAGGTATGATCTTAGTCACACTAGATGTTACCTCTCTTTACACCAGCATTAATCACGAACAAGGAAAGGAGGCGTTGCGCCATTTTTTATATAAAAGACCTGCGAGACTGTATGACCACACGACTATGTTGGTCTATATGGTTGATTTGATTTTGAATGACAATGTTTTTCTGTTTAAAAATGACTGGTATCGACAGAGACAAGGCGTGGCCATGGGGTCTAAATTCTCGCCAGCTTATGCGAATCTCTTTATGGGACATTTCGAGCAGAATAAGATCTGGAGCAAAGAAGGGAGTACTTGGATGACAGACATACTTTATTGGGGCAGATATATCGACGATTGCTTGATGATCTGGACTGGGGATCGACAAAAACTAAACGATTTTGTAAAATATCTCAACAACAACGATTATAATATTAATTTTACATCCGAACAGAGTACATCTAATATTGCATTCCTAGATGTGGAACTATTTGTTAAGGACAACAAAATAGAGAGTCGTCTATACAGGAAAGGTACTTCGTGTAACGCCATTTTACATGCTAAGAGTGCACATCCTATTCACCAAATTAACTCAATACCTTACGGTGAGATGGTGATTTTGATAGATGCATCAAGGATATGAGCAACAGATTTAAGGCACGGGGTATTCTCCTAATGTGATTAAAAATGCTCGCACCAAGGCGATGCGTCTTAAAAGATCGGACACATTGTGTCATAAACCTCAATCTAATGACAATACCATTAGATGTATAGTCAACTATACGGAATCAGCAACGCTGCTTAAAAAATTTATGAACAGACATTGGGGCATTCTCAAAGCCGATCCTAATTTGAAAGAAGTGATCCCCAGAACCCCTATTTTTTCATTCAGAAGAGGCAAAACTCTCAAAAATATTCTATGCCCTAGCTTTCGCAAAAAACAGAACCCAGGCAACTGGCTGAGCAACCGAAGTAAAGGTTTCTTTAAATGTGGACATTGTGGCATGTGCAGATGGGCCAAATCGGGTATCACCACATTTAGGAGCTCTACTCAGGTACTTTATAATATCAACTACAATATCACATGTGGCAACAATTTTGTGGTATATATGATCTTATGTAACTGTGGCCTATATTATATAGGCAGTACTATCAGACCACTCAGAATCAGGGCAAGTGAACATTTCAGAGCCCTCAGGCAAGATGATGGGAGATACCCCATAGTAAATCACATGCGACATTGCCCTAAACGCAATGACTCCTGTGGATTCAAATTTTTTGGGTTTGATCACATCATAAGAGACCCTAGAGGGGGTAACAGAGAGCTAGTACTCAGGAGGAGGGAATGCTATTGGATTTTAAAACTTAGAGCTGTGGAGGATGGCCTAAATACCAACTTTGAGATGGAATACTATTTAGGGGACTAACCTACTGTCCTCAATTTATTTTTGAAGTGTTATTTACACTAACTGAATACCTTGTCGATCATTGTATTCTCATTCTGTGTTGTAATAACATGATGCTGCTATCTATGTGCTGACTACTTACTTACAGTTATTCTGTACGCAGTTGCTTGTGTATATACTTAATACTATGTTAGATTATCAATAATTAATGGATTTAGATTGATAGCATTTTGGAAGACAGACTAACAATGTGACTGTTCTTGAATGCCTAGTGACACTATTTGTTGCCTTATTATATGCTATGGATGTTAGATTATAAGTATTCAATGGATTGAAACTGAGAGCATTTGGAGGATATAATAACCATGTGACTGTCTCTCTTGACACTGGGTATATCTCTTCTGGGTAGATTAGTAATTACTCAGAGGTTTACTTACATTACATTTCCCTTATCCAATAGGACTTTTTACCTTACATTGGTACTTACCAGTTATTGCCCCATTTTTCCTTGACATTATAGACTGTCAAGATGACTTAGCTTATGACATAATTTTGCTGATTGTCCGATTTGAGATACCTTGATGTGGCGCCAGTTTATGGTGACCTTTACATTATTATTTAGTGACTTGTTATATGGATTAGGAATACTAAGCTTGTCTCCTTGTATACCAACGAAGGCACTCCAAGATGGCGTCCGTTTTTTTCTTAGTATTAGTCCTTTTTCTATTTTCACTCTTGGTGCGATCAGGCGTCTTATCTGACTTCCGGTATCCGGACGTTCAGATACACTGCGGCCACTAGATTCGGGAACGCTGCGGGTGAATAAGACCGCGCGGCGTTCCTCCTTTTTTCCGATATTTAGTCATTCTGACACTCTGATGGAGGTGAGATTTTGCATATTTACCGTTTCTAAATATCCACCCTAAATTTCCTTATCAGCGTATAGAAGTTCTAGTTCTAATTGTTATTTAATTACAAGATGGATGGGGCTGACCGCATTACTGCTTTTTTATGTTTCTTAATCTCATCGCAGATAATATTCGATGACTACCTAACTATATGATTATTGTGAATATATGAAGTACAGTAAGGTTAGTGGAGTTTTTTCTCGCCCCACATTGTTTATGATAGATTTTTTCCTGGATGTTTTCGATTATACTGGTAAACCTCTAAGTAACATTACTTTTACACAAATCGGGGTCCCTTTCTTACTTTAGTCACATGGATTACCCTTAATTTGATTGTCTACAGTGATGTGCACTGAGTTTGAAAATGAATTTTGGGCACTCTGATCTTTAGACATGTTTTGTCACGCTTTTAGACCTTAACTTTGATCACGGATCGAGATGTTTTTATTGGATTCAAGGTTATTATTATTTGGGTTGTTTTGTTAGCTTGTGTTTTTCCTTTTTCTAATGATTATCACACTAGTCACAATAGAGCATGCATTTGCTTAACCGCACTATTGTCACATTTTGAATTTGGTCCAATTTTCTGCTCCTATCTTTTATTCCACAACATATACATAGATACTACTTTATTTTATTTCAGCCCTGATGAAGTCCTTAATGAGAGATACTTCTCAGAGGATGAAACACGTGTTGGCTGTTCTTATGGAGGATATCTGAACATTATAAATAGGCTGTTCTTTTGGAGGATTTCTGAACAGTACTAATAAAACTTGGACTGTGATACACAAACAAGTTTGGTTGATAATTTACTAAGAAGACTGGACATACGTACAACGTCTAACTCTGTTTTTATACCACGAGTGCTACGACTTTTGTTTGTATGCTTTTGTGTTTCTCTGGAAACATTGGAGGATTGAGGGAGATCCTCTTGTCAGAAGCACCGTGCCATGAACTAAATGTGTGATTTATTCTATGGACTTTCTGTGAGCGCCCATATCCTATGAGTATCTTCCTCGTTGTCACTGTTTTGATTACCAAGTTCCTCTATATACTACTGTGCATATCTGTCAGGATGGGGTGAGCTGAGAGTGGACAAGGAAACCCATTCTCACACACTAATAAATTTGGTTAGTTCCCTGGGAAAAGGTGTCAGTGGGGAAACTAGTACTAGTATAGAGTAGTGAGGTCTTACATGTGAAGTGAGTACCAATCTACCCTACTATACATACTACTGAGCCTGGGCAAGGTGTGAATGGAGAGGCAGTGTATTTTTACACCCTACTACACATACAAGTTATCTTCATGCAAGGCCTCAGTGGAGGGAGCAAGGTCCCCCCATGGTCTTGTAGTGGGGATTGTAAGAGGTAAGTATTATAATGAAGGAAAATGTATGTTTTTTTCTCCAACGTATTATTATAATCTCACAAGAGACTTGCAGGATCATTAAAGTAAGCAAAAAGCTGGTGCATATAAATAATACCTAATATAACAGGATACATTCAGTGAAAATGCAAATTCCATTATAAAAGTGCGCTCTCATGAGCATATAGCAGCAGACACAGCCCCCCTCAAGTAGGCGCAGAGGACTTTGTGCCTGGCTCGTGCAGGTTATCTGCAAGAATCAACCATGCTATGGCTCTGGTGAGTGTCTTGCGAGAGCCATGAAGATGAAAAAAGGGATACATAGTAACATTTTTAACAACTGTATTTATTTTGTGTTTTTTAGCATTTTTAACTTTGTACTTTTTTAAAGGGATAGAAAAAACAGGAAAATGGGAGTAAATAAAGGCATCTCCTTCAAAGTAAAGAGGAGAAAAATGTAGAAAAAAATGTTTAAAACAAACCTATTGCCTAGGCGTGCATTTATGATCTTGGACAAGCCTGTCTAGTTCTACCTTGCTTATATTAGAAGAAAAAAATAATCTCTCTGCATACACAGCAAAAAAGTGCTTTGTTCAGATATGCCAGTTTATCTGTTCGTGCAGTGTGTACCTGGCCAGGCACAATGTCACCAGGTTGGAACGATGTGGACGCCCTTGAGGAGTTATCAAGGTCTGCAGCACGGGCTAACTCAGCCCGAGCAAGGCGTTCAGGGTGCATAGCTCTCAAATGCACCACATCCCAGTGGTACTCATGGAATATTGCTTGTTCCAGCTACCCCAGCTGAAATATTTTTGGCATACTTTAGAAAATGACATATTTGGCAGACACTTTTTCCCCACTAGGCCTCATCTGAAAACATTTGACAGACAAATGACTCCTGGATGGCTGAGGTGGCATACTTTCAGGAACAGGAGTAGGGTTCTCATCTGAACCAGATGATGTCATTCTGAACACAGAAAATCAACAAAGTCAGAGAGGTAGCCAAAAAGGTGTAATCAGATAAAAACCCAATAGGGAAAAAGGAAAGACTCTTTCTTTGTTATTAAAAAATAAAAAAATAAACACCCACATGAAAAAGTTATAATCCTTCCTTCTCTCCCAGGCGGCTAGCAAGAGGGCCATGAGATCATAAAATAAAGAGAACTTTATTAATATCACAAATTCAACAATACATTGACTGTTTTTGTAGCTTAAACAGCACTTTTCATGTCTTACTTTCTTCAAAATGGCAAAAGTACACTGTCATGATCTTAATTCCAAATGTATGATCTTGCGAACGGATCGCAACCTCGTAGTGCACGCAGGGAATTGTGTTTTCGTCTCCCACGATCATCTTCTGAGATCCATACGTTTGTAAACAAAATAATAATTACAATATACATGCTGTACTGATTTATTAAGCATCAACATTCAATAATAACAGACCAGGTGAAAAGAACTCTGTACAACAGATTAGAATAAAATGTATAACTCTGCTGTCTTGCGAGTCTCTCGCGAGAGTGATCACACACCTTAAAAATTGGTGTACATAATCAAAACACATAGTTTACAATATAGGAAAAACAATGTTGTTTTGAAATATAAATATGAAGTTTATGTAAAGATACCAAGATTAGGATAACTGCTGGAAATATTTCTGTATATGTGAATTACAAAAACTAAGAAGTTGAACATTCTCAGCTCAAACATTGTTAAAGTACTTATTGTCCATGTATTGTTAAATATACATATATATATTTTTTTTAAACCCTAGAAATTCACTGAAAAACGCAAATATTTTAAATATATTTATAATTAGGTGTAATAAAAATATGAGTTGCAGATAATATATAATTGTTTTTTTTTTTAAAGAAGAAATTCACTGGAAAAAAACTAAGATTCAAGTTACAATTAGGTGAATTTCTCAATGACAACATAAATGACATTAGCATTTTGAACTAAAAAAAACCTGAAATTCAGCTGTTAGAAGCACTAACTTTAACTTGCACCCCGCCATACACTGCTTACGACCTCACATTGCATCACTCATGACATGTTCTATGACATCACTCCTGACATCATTGATGACATCACTAATGATATCATCCAGTGAGTGTGCTAGTTTGTTTTACGGTTCACATAGTGGCAAGTAACTACCATATTAATTCTATGTAATTTTGTACAGCTTAGGTGCAGCTAATGGGTGTAAGTGTTTACAAGATCTGTATGCTCCTAACGCACCATAAATATATGTATATATTCATTTCCTGATTGACTCCTAACTCCTATTTTAAACTCCCCTACCCCTAAACCCTAAAAACACCCTTAGCACCCAAATGCCCTTAACCACCCTAAACCCTAAAAATAGCCTTACCACCCAAATACCCTTACCTACTCTAAACCCTAAAAATAGCCTTGCCATCCAAATACCCTTACCCACCCTAAAAGTAGCCATACTACCCTAATGCCCGTGTGTGTGTGTGTGTGTGTGTATGTGTCTGTGTATCTATATATTGACTAAATAACCAAAGGTTACAGGGGCCTCTGTATGATTTTACACACACGCAAAACCATATAAATTTAGCTGTTATAGTTAGTTATTTTACGTAGCGATAACTTTTGCCCTAAGGTAACTATAACGCAGGCTTCCTCCATGCACTGCTAATTACCCCGGATATTAAATCACTCATGACATCTTCTATGGCATCATTGATAATATCACTGTAACATGTTCTGTACAATTATTTATGAGAAACCTTGCATGGCGAGGGCACGAGTTATAGTTACCATCCCACTAACCTGTGTGTGTGTGTATATATATATATATATATATGTGTGTGTGTGTGTGTGTGTATATATATATATATATCGCAAACAAATTCTGGTAGCAACAAGAAAGGTCAGGACACTTCCAGTGAAATTGAAGCTTTTACTATCATACAGATTCTTCCTCCCAACGCGTTTCAGCCGTAGCCTTGTTCACAGATGGGGGAACTTAGCACATTAGCATACAAATACCCAAAGTCAACAAAACTAAAAACAGACAAATGAAACACATACAGCAATTTGCTTTAGAAGCGTAGTTGCCATGTTAAGCTAGTCACTAGTACATAAGATACCTTTCACAATTTAACGTTATTCTTTATCTTAATATTGCTCAGCCTATATAGCAAGTATATTAACAAAATTAATTGTTTGTTGTTATCCTAAATTTTTACACATTATATTTCATGGTATTCTTATGTCCTCTTATACTTGGTATGTACCATACTAATGTTCTAATCATATCCACTGCAATGCATTTAATACTTACAAGTGCTCATAACCCCATACTCAAAAGTCAGGGGTCTTCCTCCCACCATATTTAAATGTTACAGTTTTGCTGGCGGTCTGAATGGTGGTGGTTCGCTGATGGCAAGGTGATGGCTACGGGACTCGATGGACTTCATACAATATCAGCGGATATGGAAGCGAGGTAGGAGACACACACTGTTCCTTAGCCATGGGTGTACCCCAGCACTATACAATACACAACACATTCACACAATAACCCATTGCCATTTCGGCACAACAAAACCCGTTCTTGCAGAAAACACACATTGACACACATCCATGCCACAACATACACACCATTGACACTGCACCCACACATGACACAACCACAACAAATAACACAACTACACAGTAAGCCACACAAACACACTCATACACACCCTCGCCTGCATCGCATACACACACACATACATGTTCTGACTCACACACACAACTCCCAGCACAATATGACAGGTCCTCAGGCAATGAGCACACATGTACACAGTTGACAGGTGTGTATGGACTGTCATCGTGCAGCCAGTATTTATTTGGCAAAGAATACTGGCACCGTAATGACTTTTGTGTATGTGTACAATATGTGTTGTGTTCTAGTATGTCCCCATCTATGTCTGTTCCACTCGTGTCCCCAACATATGCATGTCACAGTGATAAAAAAAAAAAGCTGTGACATGTATGTCTCCTGTGCAATGTCCACCCAATGTACCCTGGCAATGCAGCATCCGTACTTTGCAGTCCGTTGACAGGGGGCATGTTTTCTCTGTGGGACGGTGGCAGCAGCAATGGCAGGTGTTGTCCAGTCTTGTCCCGACGAACACAGGTGTTGGACCTGGCCCTTTTTGCAGGGTCATTCCCAAACTTCTTGCCTCCTTCCTCCTATTTTTTCTGACCTCTTGCTGTTGACTCTAGGACTCTGAGCACTTTATTACTGCTGATCAGTGCTAAAGTGCAGGTGCTCTCCCTTCTACAGTTGGTATGATTGGCTTACTCCTAATTGGCACATGTAATTTACCTGTAAGTCCCTTGTACAGTGGTATCTCTATGCCCAGGGCCTGTAAATTAAATGCTACCAGTGAGGCTGCAGCACTACTTGCGCCACCCGCAGAAGTAGCCTTTCAAACCTGTCTCGGGCTGCTAGCGCAGGGCCTGCATGCACTGTTTACTGCTATAGGGACCTGGCATCTAAACTTGCTGGCCAGGCCTGGAACATCCCTTTTACTACATACATCACCCCTAAGGTAGGCTCCAGCTAGCCCCATGGACAGGGTGCTATGTATGTAAGAGCTGGATATGTGCCTGGTTGTGTGGCCTGTTCTGGTAGTGGCATACAGCCTATTTGGTTTCTCTGCTGTGAGTGCTGCCTTACTCATAGGATTGCATTGGAAATGCCCTGCGTTGTGTCTAGGGGCTATTGTCTGATCTATGAGGGGTACCGTAGGCATGTTTGGTATGGTGTAGTGGTAGTGAGGAATGCTGCTTACTGTTGTAGGTGGATTATTTTATTACCATTATAGAAATGCCGCTTCTAGAAAGTGGGCATTTCTCTGTGCTGATGACTCTGGTGTTTTGCAGCTTGACTCCAGTCCACATCTGGGGCAGAGGGACAGCTTGGCTTTGTACATACTTTTCAGACAGCCTGTACACAGGGAGGGTGGAAGTGTCACAGAGGTGCATCTGCATATTGAATGGTCTACTTGGGCTGAGAGAAGGGGAGGCGGGGAATGCCTGCATTTATAAAGGCTGTGCCCTGACCTCACATAAAGGGCTTGTTAACCCTAACTGATGTCTGGATCCTGTGCTGGAGGAGAGAAGGGACACTCCTAGAACCAGTTGTAACTTGTTGGAACCTTTTCTCCCTCTCTTTGTGAGTGTTGTGCAAAACTGAGTACAGGTGATTTTCCCCATGTTGAGAGACACACTCTTGAACAACTGAACTGGACACAGAATGCTGCTGGAGGGAGTCACCAGGAACCTCCTTGGCCTGCTGCTGTTGAGCTAACCTGTGACCTGCTGGGTCACTAGGAGAAACTGCCAATGACTGCAAACCCCTTGTGCTGACCTGCATGTTGGGCTCTACCACCCTGTGCTTCCACTTGTGTCCCAGGGCCTGGGTGCTGTGGCCCCTGCCCCCCCTGCAACTATTTGCTTTCCAGCACGAGGACAGGGCTGTATCTGAAGGCGCCTGTGCTGGAGCGGAGCGCTGTTCTTTCTTCGTTGGAGCGCCTGATTTATTTACTGCACTTTGCGAGCGCTTTTCCGTCTCTCCCTGAGGGAGAGGAAATCACTGATGTGACCCGAGCAGGCTGCGGCATCAGAGCTCATCCAAAACACTCTGTGAGGTGCCCCCGGGGCACGAGAGAGTAAAATACAGAGTAAGCGTGCTCCCAGTGGTACCCCCAGAGTGAGGCGTACTGAGGGAAGTACCCCGGGGGCACAGTAAGCCCCTCTTCTTGCCGATTCACCACTGCGACCCGGGAGGGTCCACAAAGGAGGCTTGTGCACTGCGTCCATTGCGGGTGCATCGTCAGGAGGGGGAAGCCTCATCAGAGGGCCCCCCCCACTCCACCGGGACCCCCTTTCTGTTGTGAGATCACAGGTGGGGCGGAAGCCTCACCAGAGGCCCCCACGCTCGACCGGGCCCACCGCTCTATAGTGCGATCACAGGTGGAGTGGAAGCCTCATCGGAGGACCCCCCCATCCCTGTTAGGAGGATTGCAGGCAGGGGGGCAACCTCAACTGAGGTCCCTTGCTCCCGCTGGCCCCCCCCATTAAAAGCGCGGAGTGCCGATAGGAGAACAGATGCCCTTGCCGGCGGGCAGGAAGGCCCCGTCCTGCTGTGGGCCAAAGAGACAAGGTTATCCCCAAGTGAGGATTGGTGGTCACCCTACCCCATACACTGTTTTTTTCCCTGATAGGACCGTCAGAGCTCCCTTGTTTGCGGGGTGGACTGTGCATCCTGTGGTACTGTTTATGCTGTGTTGGAGACAGATGGTTTCATGAGGATAGGCTTATTATGCTATGGCATTCATGATGGTATGTCCATGAGATGTGCTTTTTCCTTTGTGCCTGACCTATACCATTTGGAGAATGTGTTTCATGATGGGGTTGTGAACTCCATGATAATGTGTTGATTCTGCCATTGGCCTTTTTATTAATGTTTCATGTTATGGGCATTCCTGATGTTTTTGGGGCATTTGCGCAAGGTAATTCTCAATGTGCATCTCGTGATACTGTTCCTGCTTGGTTGGTGATATATGTTTTCATGATATGTGAAACCCTGATGTTATGATGATTTTTTAGCAATGTGAGTGCTACAGTGTACATTCATGACTTGCCATGCGTTCTCGAGGTTCCTTTTATGGGCATTTATGACGGTATTATGACATGTGTATTCTTTTAGTAATGTTTACCAGATTACTGCTTATATTGCAGGATAACCAGTAACCTATATGTTTTATGTGACTACTACTGCTTTTAATAGTACTCTGTGATGTTCTGACAACTTCTTGGGTAGCAGGGTATTACTGACATGTTGTGTTTGGTCTAATAATATTGTGTACAATACAGTTTATTTTTATATAACTTGGTGTTGTGTTTCCTTTGAAGTGGGGATAGTACATCACGTGTGTTCTGTGTGTTGTGCAATTGCTTTACACATTGCCTCTGGGATAGACCTGACTGCACGTGCCAAGCTACCGAGGGAGTGAGCAGGGGTTATCTTGGCTGTGTAACTCCCTCACCCTGACTAGAGTGGGTAGGTCCTGCCTTCCTTAGGTGCATACCCTAGCCAACCAGAAACCTCATTTCTAACAACAAGGTAAAGTGGAAAAAAGGTGAGTTTTCACCTTCTTTCCCCCACCAATCCACCATCTAAGGAGTGGAGTTTGGACCACCACTTTTTATTTGGTTGTAAGGCACATCTAAATCTGCACGGTGGGAAGGCTGGCTGCGGACCCGCCGGCATCCCCTTTTCTGCTGTCGACGTGGGTGGTGTTTCGTGGTGGAGACAATGATTTGAATGTGGTCCTTTGTCTATAGGACCACCAACATCTATCTTCAGCGGGCGGACCGTAGCGGTGGCAGGAGGGTTTACAGTTGAAAAGTGGACAGCAGGACCATTGCCGCCGACATCTAAATCAGGCTCACAGTCTTTTGACCCAAAAAAAGATGATGAATGAAGGGCTGAACTTTCCAAACACTCACCCCCAGTCACAGATCTGGGTCTAATCCATTGTTCTTTTGCTCACTATGCCACCCCAGTTTGGACCCGGCCATATGCAAATCAGTCTTGACCCTGTTCCTCCTGGGAGTAGTCCAGCCCAAACTGCAAAGACAGGTCCTCCCTGGACCAGAAAAAAGCATCCTGGGACCAGTTTCAGGGTGTCACCCATCATCAGCCAGGCTAGCTTGAATCCAGTGACGTAGTGAGCACGCGACCCACGTCTGGGCATACCCTTCCCTTTAGCAACTCAGAAGGATGATGGACCTAGTGCTGAAAGTTTTCAAACAATCACCCCCAGTCACAGTTCTGGGGTTAATCCATTGTTCTTTTGCTCACAATTCCACCCCTGTTTGGACCCAGCCATATGGAAATCAGTATTGACCCTGTTCACAGTGGGAACAGTTCAGCCCGAAGTGCCAGGCCCAGTCCTCCCTGAACCAGAAGCAAGCATCCTGGGACTGGTCTCAGAGTAACACCCTTCATCAGCCAGACTAGCTTGAATCCAGTGCCTCAGTGAGCACAGTACCTAAAGCCCGACATATTCTTCCCACTTAAGACACGTTTAGCAACACAAAAGGATGATGGACGGAGTGCCGAAACATTTCAAACAATCACCCCAGTTGCAGATCTGGGATTAATCCATTGTTCTTTTGCTCACCATGCCACCCCAGTTTGGACCCAGCTATATGCAAATCAGTCTTAACCCTGGTAACAGTCAGCCCGAACAGCCAGGTCGGGTTCTCCCTGGACCGGGAACAAGCATCCTAGGACGCGTTCAGGGTATCACCCTTCATCAGCCAGGCTAGCTTGAATCCATTGGCACAGTGAGCACGTAACCTACGTCTGGGCATATCCTTCCCACTTGGGGCAACTTAAGCAACATAAAAGAATGATGGACGGAGTGCTGAAACTTTTCAGAGACTCACCCCCGGTCACAGATCTTGGTTTAATCCATCGTTCTTTTGCTCAGTCTTTTGCCAGTCATACAGCAAAGAAGCCAAAATGCGTCTGATGGATTGGTTTGACAGCACTGGATCAAATACATTTCCATACAGCACAACACTACAAGCATAGGCTCCTTAGTTGATAAGCTGTATGAAGGATTCTGGCAATATAATTATTTAGAGGTTTGGCTCTCAAACAGCCAAAGCGCACCCGGTCAGGAGCACAGCAGAGTCCAACAAACTTTGGAGGTAGTATATATATATATATATATATATATATATATATATTCACTTAAAAAAAACAAAGACTTCAGGGATGTTATAGTTAGATTGTGAATTTACCGGTACAGAACCTTAGAAATTCAGCAGTTATCATTAGAGTTATTTCACGTAACAATAACTCACGCCCTAAAGTAACTACAACTTGCTCCCCCACCATGCACAGTTATTTCTTCAATAATTTAACTTCTAATGTTTCATTGATATTTTTATTGACATTATAAAAGTTGTCATGAGTGCTGTAATATCTGGGGTAATTAGCATGACGAGGGCACGAGTTATTGTTACTGAAAATAACTCTGACTATAATTGTTGAATTTCTAAGGTTTTGGACGAGTAAATTCAGAACCTCACTAGAACGTCCCTGTATCATATGGTTTTTAAGTGAATTTCAGTTTTTTCAAATTCTATTTCCTAACTATAACGTCCATGTAACCCTCGCTTTTTTCAGTGAAATCCTAATTCATTTTCATTTCTATACGTTAATCCAAACACCGCCACGCATAGCCTTTTAAAAAACAATTCCACGCTTGCTCCCTGTCGCTGCTGCCCCTGTGGCTCCACCCCCTCCTTGCAACACGGTTTCCCATCCTCCTGCTACCCAGCTGACAGACCCCTCCCACTTCCCTCTCCTTCTTAATGGCAGCTGCTGCATGATGAAGGTGTGAACCTGCACTGATCTTGGTCAGCGGTTGTGCTGCTACCGAGCAGCACCACCTATTGCTGCTACTGCCCTGCGAGAGTGAGCCTGTTTGGCTTCTAGTTCGAGACCTACCTGCGCCTCATTCCTGGTGGCCCAGTGGTGGCCTTCGATCTGTCTCTGCTGCCTTTCTGCTTTTTTTTGCCTTTCTTTATTCTTCTTCTCTTTTTTGGCTTTTTAGTTTTTCTGCCTTTTAGTTTTCCCTATGCTTGCTCCTCGCTGCTGCTGCCCCTGCAGCCCACCCTCCTGCTTGCAACACACTTTCCCGCCCTCCCACCGCCCAGCTGACCAACACCTCCCATCTCCCTCTCCTTCTTAATGGTGGCTGCTGCATCTGCACCCATCCATGCCTGCACTGTGCCCACCCTGGTCCCCACACCATTTATCGGTACAACGCCTGCACCCTGTGTGCTCTCAAAACCGGAGGCTCCGCCGCATGTCACCATGCCTCTACGAAGGATAAGCTAGGCCCTTTCTCCTGCTGCAAATGTGCCTTCAACTGCCCTTGCACACAACAGTGCCCCACCCCGAGCCCAGACGAGACTTCAGATGCATACTTCTCAACACCCGCTCCCTTGTCAAGCACAAAGTAGAAGTATGGGACCTCCTTGACTCAATCACCCCTGAAGTTGCCTTCCTCAGGGAGACCTGGATAACTCCCACCTCAGCCCCAGATATCACCACTGCCATCCCAGATGGCTACAAAATCGTCCATAAAGACTGCTTCAAGCGACCAGAAGGAGGCATCGCCATAATCTATAGGAACACACTCTGCCATTCGGCCATCACCGAGGCTCAGACCCAGACAACCACTGCCGAACAGCTGCACTTCCAAATCCAGATAGACCCAAACCGCTCTCTCTGTGGCACCCTCATCTACAGACCTCCCTGACCCCACCCCAGTTCAGTGAATGTATTGCCAACCTTGTTGTCCACCCCACACCCTCGCCTCCACTGAATGCATCTTCCTCAGCGACATCAACTTTCACCTCAAAAGCCACAATGACCCAAACACCACATCCCTGCTGGACAACCTTGTCAGTCACGGACTCAAGCAACTGGTCAACCTCCCCACTCACTCAGCAGGACTCACCCTTGACCACATCTTCTCAGCAGGAAACAACATCTTACTCTCCGAACACTTCTGAACCGACCACCACTGCGTCCACTTCACATTCACCAAGACCATCATACGCCACCATGCCACCATGCCCCCACGCCCCCACTCCCCCTGCAGGAACTGGAGCACGGTCACCGAAGCCCAGTGCACCAACTCACTCATCCTCTCCCCTCCACCGGAGACCATGGATGTAAATGATTCAGTGTCGCAACCTCCACCGTTGGATCACCGACTGCGCAAACACCGTAGTCCTCCTAAGAGAACCCGACGGAAACCAGCACCGCAAGAAACCCAGCTGGTCCAGTACTGACCCCCAAGATTCTAAATGCATCTGCAAGCGACTCAAACAAAAATGGAGGGACAGCAAAAATATGACAGACCGCAAGGCCTACAAAGACACAGTCATTGCGCACCACCAAGGTATCAGAGCCTCCAGAAAGGTTGCCATCTAGGAACACATTAGTACCAATGCACACAACAGCAAAGAGCTTTTCAGCATAGTCAAGGAATTCATGAAGCCCAGCACAGACACCAGAGACATTCCCCCTCTCAAGACCTCTGCGACAACCTCGCCACCTTTTTCCACTGCAAAATTCAGGACATATACAAAATGTTCAAGAGCCAAATCTCACCTCCACCATGGAGCAGCACTACCGCGGACCCTCCGCCCAGCAGACTCTGAGCCAGTGGACCCCTATCTCAACAGAAGACACCTGAAAGCTCATGAACTCAATCCACTCAGGGGCACCCTCGGACCCGTGCCCACACCACATCTTCAACCAAGCCAGCTCCACCATCACCCCAAAGCTGTGCTGGACAATCAACCGCTCTATCCTAACTACCACCTTCCTGAATGACTGGAAGCATGGCAAGATCAACCCACTACTTAAGAAACCCACCTTTGATCCTAGAGGCATGAAAACTACAGACCCATCTCTATTCTCCCCTTCCTAGCCAAGGTAAACAAAAAGGCCATCAACACGCAGCTCGCGGAATTCCTCAAGGCAAACCACATTCTGGACACCTCCCTATGCGGCTTTCGTAGCAACTACAGCAGCAAGACCGCCCTCTTCACAGCAACGGATGACATCCGCACCACATTGGACCACAGAGACATGGCTGCCGTATGCACCAGACGTTGGCAACCATGGTAATGCTCTGGAATGGATCGACTCCTTCCTCTCCAGAAGCACCCAGAGAGTCAGACTCCTGCTGTTCATCTCGGAAGCTACAGAAACCTGCTCTGGAGTACCCCAAGGCTCCTCCATGAGCTCAACCTTCTTCAATATCTACATGGCTCCACTCGCCAAAATCATCAGAGGGCACGGCCTCAACATAGTCTCCTACACAGATGATACACAACTAATTCTCTCCCTCACTGACAAAACATCTACAGCCAATAACAACTTCCACAACGGAATGAGAGCAGTCGCTGACTGGATGAAAAACAGCTGCCTCAAGTTGAGTTCTGAGATCGTCATCCTGGGTCCCACTCCCTCCGCCTGGGATGATTCCTGGTGGACAACTGCCCTCGAAATTGCCCCCTACCCACTGACCACACTCGCTACCTAGGCATCATCCTGGACTGCATACTGTCCATGACCTGCCAAGTCAACGCCGTCTCATCGTCATGCTTCCACACTCTTCACTTCTCCCGAAAGATCTCCTAGTGGATCCCCACCAAGGTAAGAAGGATGGTCACCTATGTACTCGTCAGCATCTAACTCTCTATGCTGGAAGCACGATAAAGCTCCAAGCATGAACCCAGAGAATTCAGGACGCAGCAGCCAGACTCATCCTATAAATCCCCTGCCACAGCAACATCTCCGCCCACCTTAGAGACCTGCACTGGCTCCCCATCATAAAATGCATCACCTTCAAGCTCTTGACACACGCTCACAAGGCTGTGCACAGCGTTGGTCTGGCCTAGCTCAACAACTTCTATCTTTCTACACACCCGCCAGACAACTCCGATCTTCTCAACTTTCCCTCGCCTCCGCCCCTAGAATCAGGAAGAGCACTGTGGGAGACAGAGCCTTCTCCTACTTCGCAACTCAGACCTGGAACACGATACCGATCCACCTCAGGCAGGCCCCCTTGCTGAATCAGTTCAAGAAGGACCTCAAGACCTGGCTCTTTGACTGACCAGCTCCCCTTTGACAGCGCCTTGAGACCCCATGGGTGATAAGCAGCGCTATACAAATTCCTGATTGATTGACAAATTGCTGATTGGCCTGCGGCCAGACCCTGCAGCCAACACCCCCCTGACCACAACCCTACTCTGAGTTGGCTGTAGGGCCTCTGTCTCTTGTCTCTGGGTGTGAGAATATGTGTTTCTGGGTGTGAGACTGGTTGTGAGAATGTCTGATTGCGCTGCAGTAGATGAAAGATCCATTCACCTCCAGAAAGGATTTCAGATTGTTTTTTAATATAGAATCACTTTGCCAAGCCCAGGAGGTAGGATCATTTGTCCTTTCCAGAAGTGGAGCTTTAACCGGGGCACCTGATACATTTATATTTGTAAATGCTTCCTGTTGAGGTTCAATTTCTGTGAAGTGAGCATCAAGCCCAGCTCAGTGGGAGGTTAGGAGGAGGCCCCTGGCCGCTTTTGGCCCTAGGGACTCCATCCCCAGGACCTGGCCTTTTAATAATGATATATTTTTTTTAGGAGAGGGTGGCTACGTGCCTCCTCTTCCCCCGGCTGATTTAAGCCTCGGGACCCCATCCTCTGTGGCCTGGCGACTGGGAGGTGAGCCTGAAGGCCCCTGCGGTCCGAGCCAGCTCCCTGCCCCCTGTGGGAGCCTGCATAGCTTTTGCACACTGGGAGCTGCTAAAGATGCACTTCCTTGTCTGCAAAAGCAATTGTTTTCTCTGTTTCCCTGCCCACAGAGGAAACCACTGCTGCGAGCTGAGTGTTTGCTGTGACTTGGCGGAAACTGTCAAAGTTCCTGCCAAGTCACAACAAACAGCTATGTCCTGGGGTAGGGCACCCTGGAACATAGAAGCCGTTCCTTGTGGGTGGCTGTCCCCAGAGCCATTAGAGGCTACACAAGGGGGGCCACACAGCCCCACTCCAATGTTTAAATAGCCCCAGGGAGGTGGTGGTCACCAGGGGTCTGCAGTGGACACCCATCGTTGTTTGGGGCGGGCAGAGGGGGTTGGCTGCACGGCTCCCCTTCTTATAAAATAATTGTTCTGGGGTAGATGGCGGTCCCTGTGGCTGCAGGGGGGCGCGCAGATACTCTGCATAATTCTAAATTTTATGTTAGCCCCAAGGAGGTGGCGGTCGCCAGGGATCGGGGTCCCCTCCCCCCCCCCCCCCCAGGTACAATAATACATTTTGCCCTGGGGGGAGGTGGTGCCCAGGGGACGTGTGGGAGGAGGGGGTGGCGAAAGGCCCCCACATATTATGAAAAACAAAAACTGTGGGGAGGTGGCGGTCCCCAGGTCAGAAATAAGCCTAGAAGGGGTCTCCTCCTTTATTTTAAACATGCCTCTGGAGCCCGGGCCACCTGGGTTTTTTAATCAAACAGGTGCAGGAGACCACACTTGTTATTATTATTTATTATTTTTACCGCAAATCTGCGACCCCAGCATCAGAGCTAAGGGGTCAGGGTGTACCTACCTAGGCCCCACTGTTTTTCTTTTTTTTTTTTTTTTTTTTTTTACATTTTTTCATGGTCTTGGCTGAAACTTGTTATTCGTGAGGTCGTCTGGGAGGATCTGAGGCCCTAGATATACAAATTTATTTTCCCTTTTAAAATCTCAAAAACTACTAAACAGATTTACAGCAAATAAGCGAAAGCATAGTCTGCGTACTGGAAGCTACCTTTCTGCCAAATTTGATATTATCCCATTCAGCGGTTCGGGCTGTAGTCGCGTTCAAAAGTCCAATGGGTTTAACGTGGTAAATGCAAGTTTTTTTAACCCCACTTTTTTCGGGCCGCGTCTGACAGATCATCCCGAAACGTTTTGTGCTCAACAAGAATTACTGCACACTTTAAAAAAAAAAATTCATGAAGATTTGTCAAGCGATGCCAAAGATAGAGGCAAGTAAAAAAAAACTTTTTTCTATGGAAACTAGTTCCTAATTAGAACTGCCTACCAGTAGGTAATATATTTAGATTACATATAAATATATATATGCAAAACAAAGTTGTCCTCCGGACAAAAGTGCACTCTCAAGAGGTTGCAGTTTATTTTGGAAAGCAGCAAAGCCAGTAACATTCAAAGAATTCTTTGCACATTTTCCAGGCCTCACGCGTTTAAGACATCTCGTCCTTGGTCACAGGCCAAATGTTTCGGTTGAGCAAATGATTGCAGGCACCTGATCACTTGATTAAAAGTTCTGGTAAGTTACACAATGCATCCTGGTAGTGGTAGTCCTGCACATTTATATTACATCGTTAGTAGACAATCATTTCTGCCTTGGTAGGTTGCTGCAGCCAAACACGTTAAAACACATTTAAAAACCTTAGTAGGTGAATTCAAAGCACAGTTTCCGAGCTTTGCTGAAAATATTCCATCCTGTTGCTCTTTATATGACGATATAGTAAAGTCACACAGACCTGCTTTCTATCTGCAGTGGTGCCGCTTTTGCGGCTGGACAGGCCGTTAATTATGTGCAAAACAAAGTTGTCCTCCAGACAAAAGAGCACTCTCAACAGGTTGCAGTTTATTTTGGAAAGCTAAATTGCTTGACAGTTGTTTGTTTTGGAGATTGTAGAGGAATGGTCCTTTCCTCACGTGTGCACCCGTGAATTTGCGTGCCACAAGGTGGACGTTTGTTGGAGTTTATATATATATATATATATATATATAATGTATAGTTATTTGATATACACTTACAATTTAATTTTGTGGTAAAGGCATTGTGTAGTAATGCATGCATAGTAAAGGCATTGCGTGGTAATGACCGTGTTGCAAAGGTTTGGTCCCACTCTAGGAACACACACTTTTATGAGCAGTTGAATCTGAAGCTTTTGCAACATGTTGCTTCTTCTTTCTCATTTCTTCAGTCAGCAAATCCGATTTTTATGATCTGAGGGCAACGGTGTCACCCTCCTCTTCGCATCAGGAGTACAATAGTCCGCAGACGGCAATGTTGACTGCAACATTTCATTTGAACTACAATGTTATGTCTCTTTCATATTCATATAGTTCACTTCTTTTAGAAATTCTGCATATTCATGTGTGAACTTCTTCATTACTTCACTAAATGACAGATCAGATCTTTATTCAACAGTTAACGGTAATCTTTGTGTAAGTAGAAACATTTGCAGAGTTAATTGAAAGCATTTAATGCAACTATTATTCATTATGAAAAAGATGGCCAAGGGAAGGTCATGAAATATACATATTATATTAGGCCAGCATTCTTTAGGCATGGCAGAAAATGTTGCTTCTGCTATTCAGGCCTAATACGAGCATATATATTTGCGTACTATAATTTTTGCATTTTCAATGCATATATTTTTCATTAAAGCCTACACGTTAATTCTGCACATTATTATAAAGCTGCATTATTTTCCTCGACATTGTAAAATTCTCCAACACTACTATATGTTTTGTATAGGAGACTTCTGATTGATATTACTTTTCTTTTGCTGTCACAAAGATAATGCATCTGAACTTAATTGTTTAAACCATTCAACAAACAAATAGTTGTTTTAGGCACATACAATTGGAAAGAGAACCTGATATTTCTTAAATTGCAGTGCTAGAGATCATGGACTCATTTACATGCATTAAAAGCGAAATTTGAATATGTATTAAAATGCAACCTCTGAGTGTTTGTCAGGCTAGCCAGAACAAACAATGTATTTAAAAATCCATATATTGATACACAATTCGAAGTCGATGAATGCAGACAAAAATGTATTGTAAATGAGAATGTCAACAACCTGCTGTGCATACAAACTTTGTTCTGTTTATAATATTGGATAAAATAAATTCTGCTCCGTGGAGGTGCACTGTACATAAGTATTAGCCAAGAATTAGCACTGATATTAGGTATGGTGAATACATTTCGAAGTGTGTTTCTTATTCAGAAAGTGGTGGTCTCAGAAATTTTGACACATCAGCTTTTCATTCTCATTTATCTGGTCTCATTGTGTGAAGAACAAAAGATGCTCTGATTGCAGGGGTTTAAAGGTCACATTAAACCACACATGCATTGGCAATCCGTGTATGGCTTTGATCAAGCACTGAATGAGCATAGTCCTGTGTTTTTATTTGCCACTCCTCGGTAGCGTGGAATAAAAAATGTGCATTCCGGAGACAAGGTCTTTCAGACATTCTTCGTACGAATTAGCCAGGGGATCTTTCCTAAAAATGGCAAATGGTGTCTTCCACCTAGGTGAAATGCTTCATTGATTGGCCCTTCCTCATCGCAAAGAACATAGGGTGAGGACGGTGGGCACCACCTGGAGATCTTTGTGATTTAAGTGATTTCCTTCTGTTTGGTAAGGTAAACTGGGACTCTTAATAAAATCAAAAGATGTGTCCAGGAAGGCTATTCAGTATTCGATTCTCAAGTTTAACACAGTGATCTAGTTGACCTATTGTAGTGTGTCAGTAGTGATGGGCCATTTCAGGGGCACAAACATGAGGATGGGCTTGAAGATGAAGCATATCACCATGGTGGCTGAAGGCCTTCATCCTTTTTAGGAAATAATCCCCAGGACAACTTTGCAGGAAGTATTCTCTTCCTGATGGAGATCCTCTAATACAGTGGTTCTTAACCCGTGGTCCGAGAAGCCTACTCAAGCGATATCTTAGAAATGTCAATAATGTTTTCAGATTAATAAAGTGTATACAAATAAAAGAGAAAAATTGAAAATTGTAAAATGTTCTGTACATGTGGAGGAATTTGAAGTTGGAGACTAAAAATGGAGTTGGTATCCTCAGATAAATTTGAGGTACAGTGCAAGTGTGGCAAACAGAATGTGGTCAGTGGTGTGCCTTTATTGAATTTAGAAAAGCTCCAACCTTCTTACTAAAATTCTTATTTTTCAAAATCTTTTTGGGAGAATTTAATAAGATATTTCTTCATGTTTGTATTGTTTTGTGGATGACACCGTCAAAATTGCTTAGGTGGGGTCCCTGGCTTCAAGTAGTGACTTAGTGGGGGTCCCCAGATTCCAAAAATTATTTAGTGGGGGTCCCCAGATTCCACTAATGGTTTAGGTGGGGGGATGCAGTTTACAGAAGTCCAAAGGTTAAGAACCATTGCTTTAATACACAGGCACCTCATAATGCCTGTACTAAGTATCTGGTACCTTATTGTATTTGTTACTATAGGTACCTCCGCCACTGCTGATTGGAGCCATAGTATGACAGTTAGACTCGTGCCTGACTCTAGCACCTTCATCACCTAGACACTTATTGAATACATGTGCCATCTCCAAGAATATGATTTGAATAGGCCGATTGTTGTTTAAAAAGTGTAATGGAACTGGCACCTATTCAAATAGCATCTTTTACTTGGTTTAAGCCACAAAGACCCACTCCTTTAAGTTATCTTAGGGCCTCAACAAATAAATGCAGTACCATATATTATACTCGCAAAAAAATTTAAAATCTTGCTTTTATGCACACGTAAGCACATTTTGGCATTTGATGACTCATCAGATGAAAATGCCCAGAAAGTGATGCACGTCTGTCATGTGCCAAATACCACACTTCTTACATTCCTAAGCACTAGAAATAAAATATTATTACTCAGTTTATGGAATTCTGATGACACATAATGGGTAGATGGAAGGCTGGACATACCTTGCCTGGTTTCAATTTCACCACCTTTGTATTTGTTCATCTCGCTTGCAAACCAAATGTATGATGAGGGTTTGGGGGACGGTTTTATATATGTTGGTGGGGAGCCATTTGAAGATCTTCATTGGCATTGTGAGTGTGTGGAGGCATTTACTTGGCCAGTCATGGTGAGTTGGTTGTTGATTACTTTTCCAAGGTTGTTTGTGTAGGCTGCCTGGAGGGGTGTGTGTCCAAGTTCAGCAGGCTACCAGGTAGAGTCCCAGAGTGAGGTGCCTTTGCTGAGGATTACTTCTTCCGTCTTGTCTGTGTTAAACCTGAGGCAGTTGGTTTTATCTCTCTGGCTTCTTTTGATCATATAGGCATTAATGTATTGTCAGGGAGAGTTTTGTATGATAGAAAAGGGACAGGGAAAGTATTATACGAAAGGATAGGATGCTTATTCTGTGGGCACAGATGATGCTGGTGAGTGGGGTCATATGGGCTTTGAACAGAGTAAGGCTGAGTGAGGATCCTTGGGAACTCCACAGATGAGATTGACAGCATCCGAAGTGAAGGGGGCCAGGCTGACTGACTGGGTGCAAATCCACTAAAGTGCAGGACCTTAGATGCCAGCTTCATGCACTTGTTTTGGGTTGAGGTGGAAGGTGGTGTCAACGGCTGTGGAAAGATTCAGTAGGTTGAAGGCCGCAGTGCCACCTCTGTCAATCACATCCAGGTGCCGTCCCTGGTGGCAATGAGAGCGGTCTCTACTGTCGCTGGGCTTGAATCTTGATTGAGTCATGTCAAGGAGGTGGTTGCCATTGAGGTGCATGGCTAGGTGTTTGTTCTTCATCTTTTCAGTGGGTTTTGCCGGGGTGGATAGCGGGGACATAGGCTAGCGTCTGCTGTTTGCTTCATGAGGAAGGGGGAGTATTGTGGCATGTTTCCAGGCATTTTAGTATGTGGCTGTGTGGATTGAGTCATTCAGGAGCCTAGTGAGGGCTGTGCTGATGGGGTCCAGTCCTTTGATGAAGACCTGGGGCTTGATCACAACCTTGGCAGGTGGGATACTCCGTCACAAATGTGATGGATATCCCGCCCGCCGTATTACAAATTCCATTATATCTTTTGGAACTTGTAAAACGGCAGGTGGGATATCTGTCACATTTGTGATGGAGTATCCCATCTGCCTAGGTCGTAATCAGGCCCTTGGTGAGGGCAGAGGTCTGAAAGAGTTCTGTAGTCTAGGAGCTGCATTGAAGTTGCTGTTCCTTGAGCCGGTGATCAGCCAGGTGGTCAGGTTGCTCCTCTAGGTCCTGAGAGGGTTTTATGCAGGTAAGGTTTGCTGTTGGAGAGGTGAGATCTTTCCCTATGGTAAAGGCTTTCTTGGCTCTTATTTTACTGGTGGTAATATCTGAAGGCAGATGTGTAGGTGCTGTTTTCAGTGTCGTTCTGAGTTTAGTGAGGGTGAGTTCTTTCATGTACCACCTTGCTTTCAGTCTGGTTCTTGTGGCTTTGTTGGCTTTGAGAGGAGCCATGGTATGTGTGCAGGCAGTGTTTTAGGTGTTGAAGTTTGAGATGGATCCAGGGAGGTTGTTGTTGTGTCAAGGCCAGTGGTTTAGGAGGTCTAAAGACCAGGATACTTCTGAGACCTTGTTCCACGCCCATTGTGATGATTTGGTGGGATGCTTCTGGTGTGGTGTGTCTGCTGAAGTTAATGTAGTTGTGATGTGATCAAGGATTAGTGTGGGCTTGTCCATTTTAATGCTGCTGAATCTGTTGAAGATGGGGTCCAGTGGGTGTCTAGTGGCATTTGTGGGCCTTCCACTTGCTGTGTGAGTTCAAAGTTGGATACCTCCCCGGGGACGTTGGTTGTGTTGAGATCGGTGTGGTCCTGCAGG
Source organism: Pleurodeles waltl (assembly GCF_031143425.1). Classification (NCBI taxonomy): domain Eukaryota; kingdom Metazoa; phylum Chordata; class Amphibia; order Caudata; family Salamandridae; genus Pleurodeles; species Pleurodeles waltl. Next base: position 1,423,175,968 of record NC_090444.1, on the reverse strand, counting down.
TGGTAGTAGAGGTTACCGAGAATGAAAACGGCACTGGAGTCTAGAATCGGAGGGCTTCGAATTCCATGATGGTACTGCTGATGTTAGCGTATGATCTAGGAGGACGGTAGACAAACGTGCCACTCAGGATGCAGTTGGTGGTGATGATGAGTTTGAAGGTAAAGTGTTCCAAGTTGATGGTTGTGCTTTCTAAGGTAGTGGAGCATTGGATAGATTATTTTAAGAGGATAATGATTTCGCCTCAAAGGCTGTTTTTCCTGTCCTGTTTTAAGAGCTTAAATCTGGGGTGGGGATTAGGGGGGGCGCTGCTGTGGTGATGACAGGGGCCTATGAAGGAGTCAGATAGGTTTTGTTCAAGAAGAACAGATCAGTTAGTGGTCATCTAGCAGATCCCAAAATTCTGTGGCATGTTTAGTAAAGGAGTACTTGCAGGACTGGGAGGGGTGTGGTTAAGTGGGGGTTGAGTGTGTGTGCATGTGTGATGAGCGTTTTGGGTGTGTATTAAGAGTGTTGGGTGTGTGTGGTGCAGCAAGGTGGGTGTGGAGGGTGCATGTGAAATGGCATGTGGAGCAGGAAAATGACCCTTCAGTGTTGGGCAGCAATGTGTAGCTGCAACACTGGAAGATTCGATCGGCGTTCAGGGAATGGAGGGTTGCGGTAGAGTAGCAATGGAGGGGTGAGCTCCGTGGGAGGAGGACCAGGTGCTCTGGCTCTGGGCACTGTTTGGACACAGGTGTCTTTGGTGTACCTTAGTTGCATCTGCTCTGCAGCCTCCTTTAAACTAAGACAGTTCTGGTAGGAAACTAGTAATATCATTTGCTGAGCATTTGGATGATGGGACATCGTTATGCTACTTCCTGTGCAGATGAATAATGGGAAATAAGCCTGGACATTACCATTGTTAATGTTATTTTAAGAATGTTTTATGGAGGGTTCATATACTGTAGGACTTAGCTCTTGGCACTGATGGAGCAGCTTATGACCAGTTTAAAATAGGAAGGTTTTTAGTATTTTCCTGAACTCAAGAGGACCTGTTTACCTTAGAAACAAAGGAAGGGTGTTGTAAGTTTTGAGTCTAGTAAGGAATATGACGACCTCCCAAAACGGCCTTCCGAATGCAGGGAAAACTTTATGAAAGATTTCAAGAGTGAATGAATAGAGTTGGGATGTAGAGTCGCTGGGAAAGACAGTGGGATAACCGTCAAAAAATTCTTTTGTTGAGCTAGCTCAGAATGTTATCCTGAATTGAATCTAAGATCTAATTAGTAACCAACGGTAAATGACAAGACAGAGGAGAAGTTGTAAAAAAAAATGGGACGCTGCTCAAACTGAAATAGCAACTTGATTTTGATGATCAGGAACTTTGAATCTGGAATTTTCTGGTCCCTGCAAATGAAAGTTGCAGTAGTCACATTTTGACTCACTCAGCACAGCTATTGCGATTCAAGGGCATCTATTGATAGACATACATTATGCTTCTTCATTTGCCTTAGCTGACAGTTCCAGGAAACTGCAACATATTGAGTTTCTCATCTAGCTTGACCTCTACCCGTTTCAAAGCAAACAATGTAGTTGAAAAAGAGCTGAGTTCAACAGGCTAGAAGATGACTTGTCTGAAGTGAAGATTGTCTCCCAGTTAATAGTGTGGCTGTCTTATCAGAGTTCAGTTGCAGCCAGTTTTCACTCATGCACCATTTATCCTCCACCAGACATCGATGCATGTTTGTTACCGCTGGCGATACGTCAAGCCCCAACCATAGCTGGTATCTTTTGCTTAGGTGTAAAATTGGAAATTGAATAAGAGAACAGCCTGGCTAGACGATGACTGTTTAAAAAAAAAAAAAAACAGGATTACCCAGAGCATTGAAGAACGCACATGTCACTGGAAATGTCTTAGTCGGGAAATTACCAAAGATGACTCTTTAGAATCTGATTATCTACAAAGGAGGCAAGCCAACGTAACACCTGCCCTGAAACTGCAATACTGGCGAACAATACTAAAATATCTAATATCAGGGCATTGACACTGCAGTTTGTGGCCATGCAAAGATAATCAATGGCTGCTGTCATTTCCATTCAGTTACATGTCCAAGACAGAAGCCCACCTGCGCCATAACTAGCATACAGTAGCTTTCTACATGGACCTGGTTTGTTTAGCAATACAATGTTCCATTAATTTGATGACTGCTGTTTATTGAGTGATTGGTCAATAGTTGTCAGCGATAGTAGGGTCTAGGTTAGGTTTCTTTAGCATAGGCATTGCAAACCCTCCTTTAAGCTCAGAGGAAATTAGGCCGCAAGTCAGTAGAAAATTGGTTTATATGAATAAAGATTTTGCAGTTGTTGGGGAAAGCAGAACTTGAGTGGAAGAGTGTCCAAAGGGGAGCCAGACTGCTTTATATCCGTAAGCATTCAGGTCTCCAACCTGGGTGCAAATTGAGCCCAGGTTTTGAATGCTGGTTTGGGTGAGTAACAATAAGCAGAATCAGGGTCATGTCAAGGGATGTCTTGTTAGGGTGATTGCTTCCTCAGAAAAGGAAGCAGTCTGTTCAACAAACATTGTGAAGGGTATATTGCTTTTGAACTCAAAGGTATCTGTAAGTTCCTGTGTATGTTTTTTTTTTGTTTATTTCAGCCAGTAGTAAATCTGATTGCATAGAAAGAATAGCAAGTTAGTTTGATAGCTGTTTTATAAACATTTAGTTGGAATTTATATCTCTTGTGGAGAGTAAGATCACAATTTCACCAACAGGGTCATTCGGCCATCTTATTGGCACGTTTAAAATACTAAGCAAATAAGTAAACCACAGAGGTCTCTCCGCAGATCAATAAGCAGCAGTTTTCATGAGCAACAGTGATTTTATCTAGTGTATTCAATATCGATGTGCAAAGTGGAATGGTCTGAGGTATTAAAAACATCATTGTTAAAGCCAACACCCTTAAATTAATTGAGGTAAATTTCCAATATCTGATAGAGGCTTCTAGCCACTTATTCCTTACCTTAGAATTATCCACTGGTGTGGGACTGGATCTGGTAGGTGGCATTCTTTGGCTTTGTATTGCATTGACGCCATCCTCTGCACCAGAAGTGATATGCACAGCACCTATATAGGCACTACCCTACTGCGTTGACATTAGTTATTTTCTTTCCACGCCAGTCACCACAGATCCAGAGAGAGCCACCCCCAGTCAATTTTTGCCTGAGCTTTTTATGACTTTTCTTGAAGTTCTTTTTGAGAAAATATTTTCCTGGTGTGGCAGGAATGCCCACTAGGAAGGCTGGCTTCAAGGTGGCGCCTGTCACTGGTAGATTTCAGTGACAGACCCGTACCTTTTTTGCCTCTGGTATCTGGAGCACGACCATAATGTATATACCTGCGCCTAATGCCATGCCCCCCCAATGCCTTGAGGGAGTGATCTCTCAAGCTCCTTGCACTTTGAGGGAGTGATCTCTCAAGCTCCTTGCACTTTGAAGTTCGACAACACGGCTGTCTTAATTCTGGGTGAGAGGAAGGTCCCGGGATGGATATAGGGGAACCCAAGATCTGTCACACTCAAAGTCTTCCGGGGGTTTGGTTAAGTCCCACAAGAAGAAGAAGAAGAAGTTGAAGAAGTCTTTGACTTTGCCTGTCCATCGTAGTCATTCCAGACCTGGCTTTGTGGTTGAGCTTGCACCTGGACCGACTCTACGCCTCCGAGTTTCCAGGAGCCGGAGTAATCCCTGCCCAACTTTGTGAGTTTTATGAGGCCATGCTCCTCATATTTTGGTGGCTGTCCCCGATGCCGCGCCTTCGGGCCATGTGGGTTTATAAGGGGCCCCTATTTGTTAACTACTGCTAGTGCTGCTCCCAGTGGCTGTCAGGACCTTTGGATCTACAGATGGATCCGAGCTGGCAGTGGTTGTACCATCTTGACCTTCCCTGGCACCGGTCCAGCTGTCGATGCTTCTGGCACCACTGGCCCAATTCTCATCCCCGATGGAGGGATGTCATTCGATGATGACTCCCCCGCTGACTGGAGCTATGCCTTTCAGGCTGGACCCAGATCTCTATACATATGGGTTAGAACTTAAGGAGGATAGGGTGAAGTCACTGTACCCTGGAAATATAGGGTGGAGTCACTGTACCCTGAGAAATACCAGCCCATAGACCCCAATGCGGACTGGTGTGAGGCATGTTTTCTCCCCCTTCAGTGGCTACAGAGGAGAGGGCGCATTTGGTGTGGTGGTGAGGAGGGCAGAACCTTCAGTTGCCCTCAGCAGCAGTCAAGACTAATGTCTTGACAGAGGTGCTTCCGCCAGGAGCAACACCATTTGAACTGTTTCTCCCTTTAAATGAAGCCCTTACAGACCTCCTGCTTGGCTGCTTGTCCCAAGCTACCACGGGGGTGAGCAGGGATTATCTTAGCTGTGTGACTCCCATACCTTGACTAGAGTGAAGGTCCCTACTTGGACAGGGGGCAAACCACTGCCAACTAGAGACTCCATTTCTAACACCTGTCGATATGGTTCTAATAAGACGGAATACACATCACCCTTTCATAAAAATCATGCAAAATGAGGGGGGCATATCAATGCAAAACAGTCTTTGCAGTGTACGTTTTAACATGCCCATGCGCCCCAATCTATGTAGGTAGCACAGTACACCAAGTGATCACACGTATCTTGCAGCACATTCATGCAATTGAAAAATTTAAAATAATGACAAGACGTACCCAGTTGCACTACACTGCAGTTCACAGAGGTGAAGAAAAGCTCCTACGGTACTATGTGATTGATGTTGTACCATGAACAACAAAAGATGGTAATAGGGTGAAGGATTTACTTCAGCTAGAGTCTAGATACATACTAGAACTAGATAGCAAAGCTCCTAATAGTTTTAATATGGAAGAGGATCTGTTTTCATGTTCTTTTTAATTTTGTATTACAATAATAAACTAGACACTTGCAGGAACCTTAGATGCTGTAGATGTATTATGGAATAGTGATTTGATAAATCCCTGCTAGTGAGATATCAAGTTGTGAAATATTTAGAGGCACCTGCACCCAAAAGGAAGGCACAGTAAGTGCATAATGAACTAATTAAATGAGTAATAATTTGCATTGTAATAAATTGATGTGACAGTCTGCTTGGACTCCTGATTACATGAAATGTGATTATCAATTCAATATTACATGATTAGATCATTTAAATTATGACTTGCTTTAATTTAAACTCTTTAGTTACTTTGGCGATGTTGTAAATGTTGACCGAAAACATGTAGACATTTGACCAGAATGGATTGAGCGTTTTCACTGTGTGAGATTTAACACATTGCATGACCTCAAAATCTGTAACATTGAGAGTAGATAATATTGTTTCCCTTTTGTATTTTTGCATTTCTTCAGATGTAAGTTTATATTGTAAAGGAGATGAGAAAGTCCAAAATGTAACTTCTTTGTCTATTATTGTTTAAAAGTCAAAAGGTTATATATAAGTAAAAGAAAAATGGTGTTTCTTTCTTATGATCAAGCCCGGGGGATGTGGCCGGGACACGTTAAGCGTCAGGTTCTCAGTAAACTTGAGAAAGGAACAAGCTTGGAGGGTTTGGCGTTTATGAAGAACCAAAGCCTAATTAATTAAATGGAAAAATAAAATTTGATTCTCACTTATACACTAAGTAAGATTGGAATATGCATAAAGATGTTGTAGATCCTGCGCGATGCAATACAGTTTGTGACTTGCTTGTAGATGCGCCACCCCCGGAACTCCAATATAATTGTTTTCGAACATTCGGATCATACAAAATGTACTGTACTTAGATTGGTATGAATTGTACTAGTTGGCAATATATACTTAGACTTATAAACTATTCTTTTAAAAAAAAAGTAAGAGTGAAATGCAAAACATACAGTTGAGGTTTGGTGTGTAAGGTTTGTGACGCTAGGCTGAAAAACCCCTACACCCCAAAATACAAGAACATTGATTTTCAGGATGTCTGTAAAGGTGGCTGTATTGGTCTTAAACATATTTTAGCAAACATTTTTCATTTTGCTTTTTTTGGTTACATTTTATATTTAAATCCATCAACCACCAATCTTGCTTTCATGCTTTGGCACCTGTTTGCATAGAGTCAGGCAGCATTCCTGGGGCATTTTAAATATACTCAAATTAATAAATTTTGCAAATTTACACATTTTTACTGGAAGCAAAATTAGCTATACAAGCTGAACTGATAGCTGACTGCATTTTCTGAGAGTGCTCTCCTTAGTAGCAATCATGTATGCATTACTAATTCGTATAAACAGATTTGAAATAATTGTATGTATGTATACAAACCTTGCCTTAGTGGTAGACAATCCTCTTTTGCAGATCCCTAGTGAGGTACTTTATGCGAGCATTGTAAGAGGCTGGCCTGGCTTACAGTGGGTACCAATGGTACTTACACATTGTGCCATGTCCAGGTATCCCTTATTAGTGTGTAGTAGTGTTCTTGCAGCTTAGGATGATAGAGGTAGCTATAGCAGAGCAGCCAAGGCTGAACTAGGAGACATGCAAAGGACATGCAATACCACTTATATCATGTAGGTACTACATCATAAGAAAGACAATACTCATAGTTACTAAAAAATAAAGGTACTTTATTTTAGCGACAATGTGCCAAAAATATCTCAGAGGATATACTCCCTTAGGAGGTAAGTAACATACACAAAATATACACAACAAACCAAATCAGGTAAGTAAAACATTCAGGAAGTAGTGCAAACACTGTAGAACATAATAGGATGCAATAGGCCTAGGGGCAACACAAACCATATACTAAGAAAGTGGAATGCGAACCACGAATGGACCCCTAGGCTAGTGTAGTGTGTAGCGGGTCACTGGGAGTGTAAGAAAACACTAGGGTGTAAAGAAGACCCCACCCCAAGACCATGGAAAGTAGGAGTAAAGTACTACTATTTCCCCAAAAAAACACTAAAGTCGTGATAAAGGATTTTGCAAGGACCACAACAGACTGCAAAGCACTGAAGACGGATTCCTCGACCTGAAGACCTGCAAAGGAAGGGGACCGAGTCCAAGAGTCGCTAAAGTGTCTGGGGGGGCAGGAGCCCACCAAACCCCAGATGATGGTGCAAAATGTCTGCCTCTGGTTGGAAAAAGCTGCAGGTTTTGCAAAATCAAAATGAGGTAGGAAATTCTCCTTCGTGCAGAAGATGTCCCACAGCGTACTGGAGGATGCAGAGTTGTTTCCTTGACAAAATACCACAAACAAGCCTTGCTAGCTGCAAGAGTTGCGGTTGGAGAAAAAGGGTGCTGCCCGGGCCCCGGAAGGACCAGGATGTTGCCACTTGGGAGAGGAGACAGAGGGGGCCCTCAGCAACATAGATAGCCCTCGGACAGGAAGGAAGCACCCGCAGAAGTCCTTGAACACTGGTTCAAGAAGACTGAACATGGTGGTCATCTCAACCCTTCAAAGAGAGGTCCTACAACACTGGAGGTCAACTCAGGGAGCTGAGCATCGCAGGACAGAATGCTAGGGACCTAGGCGTGGCTGTGCATGAAGGATTTCTTGGAAATGTGCACAGAAGCCCTTGTAGCTGCAGATCACGCGGTGCACAGGATGACTGTCTGGGGAGGGGAAGCAAGGACTTACCTCCTCCAAATTCGGACAGTTGGACCTCTGGACAGTCTGGGTCACTTGGGTCTACCACCTTTGTTCCAGGGGCCACGCTAGTCAGGATGAGAGGGGACCCAGAGTACTGGTGAAGCTGAAGTTTGGTGCCTGCTGAAGCAGGGGGAAGATTCTGTCGACCCACTGGAGATTTCTTAGTGGTTTCCAGTGCAGGGTGAAGGCAGGCAGCCCTCAGAGCATGCACCACTAGGAAACAGTCGAGAAAGCCGGCAGGATTAGGCGCTACAATGTCGCTGGTAGTCTTCTAGGTACTTTGTTGCAGTTTTGAAGGCATCCTGGAGCAGACAGAGGTCGATCCTTGGCAGAAGTTCAAGAGAGAAGTGCAGAGGAACCCTGATGAATTCATAATCTGAGGAAAAGCCCACTGGAGGGACCTTAAACAGCCCTAAACAGCCCTCAGAGGAGGATTGGCCACCTAGTCAGGTAAGCACCTATCAGGAGGGGTCTCTGACGTCACCTGCTGGCGCTGGCCACTCAGAAGCCTCCAGAGTGTCCCCACACCTCTGGAAACAAGATGGCAGAGGTCTGAGACACACTGGAGGAGCTCTGGGCACCACCCCGGGGGTGGTGATGGACAGGGGAGTGATCACTCCCCTTTTCTTTGTCCAGTTTCGTGCCAGAGCAGGGACTGGGGGTTCCCTAAACTGGTGTAGACTGGCTTATGCAAGGAGGGCACCATCAGTGCCCTTCAAAGCATTTCCAGAGGCTGGGAGAGGCTACCCCTCCCTAGCCTTTAACACCTATTTCCAAAGGGAGAGGGGATAACACCCTGCTCTCAGAGGAAATGCTTTGTTCTGCCTTCCTGGGACTGGGCTGCCCAGACCCCATGAGGGCAGAACCCTGCAGAGAAAACCCCAGAGAGCTGGTTTGGCAGTACTGGGGGGTCCATAGCGGAGCCCCCAGGATGCATGGAATTGGCTCCCCAATACCAGATTTGGAAAAGGGGAACAATTCCATGATCTTACACATGTTACATGGCCATATTCGGAGTTACCATTGTGAAAGCTACATATAGGTATTGACCTATATGTAGTGCACACGTGTAATGATGACCCCACACTCACAAAGTCCGGGGAAATGGCCCTGAACTATGTGGGGGGGCACCTTTGCCAGTGCAAGGGTGCCCTCACACTTAGTACCTTTGCACCTAACCTTCAACAAGTGAAGGTTAGGCATATAGGTGACTTATAAGTTACTTAAGTGCAGTGAAAATGGCTGTGAAAAAAAACGGGTGTGCACACGTTATTTCACCCAGGCTCCAATGGCAGTCCTGTGTAAAGGTTTGTCTGAGCTCCCCATGGGTGGTAAAAGAAATGCTGCAGCCCACAGGGATCTCCTGGAACCCCAATACCCTGTGTACCTACGTACAATATACTAGGGAATTATAAGGGTATGCCAATTGAAATTGGTAAAAGTGGTCACTAGCCTATAGTGACAAATTTAAAGGCAGAGAGAGCATGAGCACTGAGGTTCTGGTTAGCAGAGCCTCAGTGACACAGTTAGGCAGTATACAGGTATACACAAACTATGAGCACTGGGGTCCTGGCTAGAAGGATCCCAATGAGACAGGCGAAAACATAATGACATAGATGTAAAATTGGGGGCAACATGCCAAGAAAGATGGTACTTTCCTACAAGCATACAAAGGTATTGCGCTGCAGGAGATTGGACCTATTTGTCTAGTAAACAAAATAAACCAGAAAACTTGTTGTTCTTGGAACTGTTATGGGGGGGGCGGGCAATAGGAATTCCACACCCCTGTTGTTGTTGACTATTTAAAGAGGTTTTTTGGCACCATCTTAGAGCTAGCGCTGTGACCAACGCTTCATACTAGAGGTTAGATTGGGGTCTACAACCTTTTTAACTTAAATTAATTTTATGCTGACCTTGGTATCACTCTGCCACCCTTTCATCAGGTCGGTCAGACCCACTGGAGCAGGCTGCAGTGATATTGAAATGGTTACAGATGATGGTGGCAGCACTTTGGTAGATGGAATTTTACACATGCCCTCATCAGCCAAACTATATGTGTAAAAATCTTTGCAAACCTTTTAGTTATTTTCTCATGTGAGTGGGAAAATAGGAACAGTTCATTGGATGTTTGGGTGATCCCAGACCTGTTCTATAACCAGAGACCTAACTGTGAGGTGGATACCTGGTTCTGACCAACAAATGTAAACTTTAAGGCAACTAATACCATTGCAGCTAATACAATTGCATGGTCTACTTTATCTTCTGCCTCCATTCAGAGCTCACCCACAGTGGAGAGATTAGAAGACGGTAACAACAATGCAGTTACACCTGGGTCATAAAAACTGACCTCAGACAGAATAAGCACGAGAGACACTACCTACTAGTAGTTTGGCAGATAATCAGTGTTAATACTGACCCCTGACCTGATTTTAGGTCGGGTTTCACTCCCCACGCCACGCAGCTCCTCCTGACTGCCTCCGTGCCCTCCACCCCGCCCTCGCAGCTGCTGCAAGTTCGATTCCCTCCACCACCTGCAGGCACCCGCCTGCGCCTCATCCCTGCTGTCTAGTGGTTTGCCAGAAGTATTGTATGTTTGTCCTGTAATTGTCTTTGTTTTTGTGCCTTTTTGTGGCTTGTATTGCTTTTATTGCTCTGTATCTCTGTATCCCCGTGTTCAGACTCCTTTGCTATGAGCCTTTTTGCCTTTTTTGGCTTTCTGCCGCTCTCGTTTTCCCTGTTCCCGCCGCTGTGTCCACTGTGGCCCTGCCCCCCTTTCACCCCATTCGTCCACCGCTCCTGCCTCCCAGCTGCTCCTCCCTCCTACCTCCCCTTCTTAATGGCAGCCGCTGCCAAGAGTGATCCTGACCTGATTTTAGGTCAGGTTTCACTCCCCACACCGCGCGGCTCCCCCTGACTGCCTCCTTGCCCTCTACCCCGCTCTCGCTGCTGTTGCGAGTTCGAGGCCCTCCACCACCCGCAGGCACATGCCTGCGCCTCATCCCTGGTGTCTAGTGGTTTGCAGTAAGTATTGTATGTCTCTCCTGTAATTGTCTTGGCTTCTGTGCCTTTTTGTGCCTTGTATTGCTTTTATTGCTCTGTATCTCTGTGTTCGAACTACTTTGCTGTGAGCCTTTTTGCCTTCTTTTCTTGTTTTTTGGCTTTCTGCTGCTCTCTCCGTTTCACTGTTCCCGCCCGCTATGTCCCCTGCGGCCCGCCTCCCTCACGCCCCCATTCGCCCACTGTTCCTGCCTCCCAGCTGCTCCTCCCTCCCACCTCCCTTTCTTAATGGCGCCCGCTGCGTGGCCATGCTGCTGGCGCGCCAGAGGCAATCCCGTCTGTGCCCGTCCATGCCTGAACCGTGCCCAGCACCAGAGCCTCTGGCCCCTGCCTCCCCCACGCCGTCCAACGCTGCTACAATGACAGTGACCTCCTCGCCCTTAACACAGGCCGCTCTGCCTCCTGCTTCCAAGCGACCCCGAAGATCACCCACGGACCCTTCACCTGCAGGAATTGCAGCTTTTCCTGCCACCAAGCTGCCAAACACCACACCACACCAAAACCAAACACAACCACCTCAGCTGCATCCTCCTCAACACCCGCTCCGTCCACAAGCATGCCGTGGAACTTTGGGACCTACACCTCATCATCCCCAGACGTCGCCTTCGTCACCGAAACATGGATGAGAACCCCTCCTCGGAACCTGAAATCGCCATAGCCATCCCTGAAGGCTATAAGATCACCTGCAGAGACCGACCCAACAGACCGGGAGGAGGGATCACCATAGTCCACAAGAACACCATCAGAGTCTCGACCGACACCGATAATGCCCTTGATGCCGTCGAACACTTACATTTTCAGATTCACATCAACGCCAACACCACCCTCAGAGGAACCCCCGTCTACAGACCCCCTGACCCCCGGCCACTGTTCAGTACATCCTCCTCGGCGACCTGAACTTTCACCTCGAGAACGCCAACGACAGCAACACCACCACCTTGATCGCCAACCTCGCCAACCTCAGTCTCAAACAACTTGTCACTCCACCGGCCACACGCTCGACCCCATCTTCTCCGCCAGCAGCCATGTCACCTTCAGCCATACCAACGAACTCCATTGGACTGACCACCGCTGCATCCACTTCACCTTCCAGAAACTCGCCACACACCACCGCCCACAACTGATCCCCCGACGCAGCTGGAACAAGATCACTGAAGACCAGCTGATCTCCACCCTCGCCCGTGCCCCACCGCCCTTCACCACCGACCCCAATACAGCCATCCTCAACCTCAGACAATGGATAGAGGACTGCGCCAACACCCTCACCCCAATCAGGAAACCCTCCAACAACTGCACCAGCACTAAGGCCATCTGTTTCTCCGCTGACCTTCAGGCCTCCAAGCGAGAGTGCCAGAGAATCAAGAAGAAGTGGCACCACAAACAAACAGAGAGCAACCACATCGCCCTCAAGACAGCCAGCCGCAGGCACCACCAGCTAATCCAGACCACCAAGAGATCCTTCTACAAGGATCGCATCGACAACAACACGCATGACATCAAAGAGCTCTAGAGCTCTTCAGCATCGTCAAGGAACTCTCCAACCCCAAGGCCTGCTCCATCGATTTCCCCCCCCCCCCTCGCAAGACCTCTGTGACTCCCTCTCCACCTTCTTCCACCGCAAGATCACAGACATCCACGAAAGCTTCAACACCTCAACCCCAATGACCACCATAGCCACCACAAACCCCAATGCACCAAGCCACACCAACCTCCTGCTCTCCTGGACCCACATCGACGACGAGGACACCATCAAAACCATGATCACCATCCATTCTGGATCACCCTCCGACCCCTGCCCACACCACGTATTCAACAAAGCTAGGCTCATCATTGCCCCCCAACTCCGTATAACCATCAACAGCTTCGAGACTGCCACCTTCCCGGAGAGTTGGAAGCACGCCGAAGTCAACGCCCTGCTAAAGAAACCCAAAGTGGACCCCGAAGATCTCAAGAACTACCGACCCATCTCCCTCCTTCCCTTCCCAGCGAAAGTCATCGAGAAGATCGTCAACAACCAACTGACGCGCTTCCTAGAAGACAACAATACACTGGACACCTCTCAATCCAGATTCCACAAGAACCACAGCACCGAGACTGCCCTCATTGCCGCAACTGATGACATCAGGACCATGCTCGACAAAGGCGAAACTGTGGCCCTCATCCTCCTTGACCTCTCAGCCGCCTTCGACACAGTCTGTCACCACACCCTCTGCACACGCCTCCACGACGCAGGGATCCGCCAAAAGGCCCTGGACTGGATCACATCCTTCCTCTCAGGCAGAACCCAGACAGTCCGCCTCCCTCCCTTCCTATCTGAAGCAACAAAGACCATCTGCGGCGTTCCCCAAGGACGTTCGCTCAGCCCAACCCTTTTTAACATCTACATGGCACCGCTCACCAACATCGTCAGATCCCACAACCTCAACATCTTCTCCTACGCCGACGACACCACGCTGATCCTCTCACTCACCAAAGACCCCGCCACCGCCAAAACCAACCTCCACGACGGAATAAAGGCCATCGCCAACTGGATGGAGATGAGCCGCTTAAAACTGAACTCAGACAAGACGGAGATCCTCATCCTCGGTTCCAACCGCTCTGCATGGGACGACTCCTGGTGGCCTGCCGCCCTTGGAACCGCACCAGCGCCCAACAACCATGCACGCAACTTAAGTTTCATCCTAGACTCAGCGCTCACCATGACCCAGCAAGTCAACGCCGTCTCATCTTCCTGCTTTAACACCCTCCACATGCTCTGCAAAATCATCAGATGGATACCCACCGAAACAAGAAGGACGATCACCCACGCCCTCGTCAGCAGCAGACTGGATTACAGCAATGCACTCTACGCAGGAACCACGACCAAGCTCCAGAAAAAACTGCAGCGTATACAGGACGCCTCCGCATGCCTTGTCCTTGACATCCCACACCACAATCACATCTCAGCCCACCTGAGAGACCTACACTGGCTCCCTGTCAACAAGAGGATCACCTTCAAACTCCTCATCCACGCTCACAAAGCACTCCATCAACGCCGGCCCTGCCTATCTCAATGAATGACTCTCCTTCCACACTCCCAACCATCAACTCTGCTCCTCCAGCCTCGCTCTCACCACCGTCCCTCGCATCCACCGAACTACTGGCGGCGGCAGATCCTTCTCCTACCTGGCCACCAAGACCTGCAACTCCCTCCCCGCCCACCTACGGCAGACCAAGGGCCTGCTGACCTTCAGGAAACACCTCAAAACCTGGCTGTTCGAGCAGTAGCACTTCTCCACCCATCCCCCATCCTCTCAGCGCCTTGGGACCCTAGCGGGTGAGTAACGCGCTATACAAATGACTGATTGGCTGTTGGTATGTTTGTATGCCCTACTTATCTTCTCTGAGAAGATATGGAAATTAACTAACGGTTCTTGAGGGTCAGTCCACAAACATTCCAGACCCTTTGAATTACTGCAGTTTTGAACAACCACCTTCTCAGTCCCAAAGAGGTTAGACTTTGAGACATTCACAGACCCAGATTTGCCACCTTCTGCTTTTTCTAATCTGCATCCTCAAACGGATTCAGTAACAAACCGTTCTGCTGTGCCTGTACCTGAAAGGCACAGCCTTTGCTCAGCCATTGGCCACTAAAAAAGGCCTCAACTTATTAAAGAATCACCTCTGGAGATGTCACCGTAGTGGCACATCCGGTACAGATTCAAAAAAAATCGTCCCACTCCCTTAGATGCCCTTTTAGCAAAGGACCACTCCTTGGATAATGTTTTGCCCCTCCTTGTATCATCTAGGGTTACTGCAAGCCTCACCTAAGAGCCATTCATCCAACACCTGACCATCTCCATTTTTAAATGATTCCGTTTTCCAGAAGCTTGTCAGCCAGGAAACACTCTTAAGATTCCACAGTTCTCCAAGGGATCTCTGAGTAGTGATCCTACACACCTTGCTGCAGGCAACCTCTAAGCACCCTCAATTAATCTATTTCAAGGGTTGCCCTTGGAGCTGGTCATTTGCCTTGTCAACCAGGACTTCTTGGTCCACATTCATTCCCTACAGTGCAGTTGCACACATGGCAAGGAGGAGTCTCCTATCATCTGTTCCCCGGTCAGCACTATGCTAGACATATTGGCAACAGCGGTCAAGCAGAGACCTTGCTGTAAGATAGGTGTTGAGCCTGTCTCATAAGCTTACTTTCAGCTTTCACCTGGAGTCCTTAGTCCCTGTCTTCGAGGTCACTTCCCATAGAATTCTTTTCAGAGGACATATCAACCTCCACAACCACCTTCTCAGTAAATTAAATCCTTTACCTTTAGGCCATTCCTACATTTTGAAGATTTGCAGGGATCGTCACTCACATCTTTTCTCCTCAAGGTCATAATCGCCTCTGGTACCCACTAGAGATATCTCCTCTAAGGATAACATCTCTGGTCCCTTTGTTGATAGTAGAGGCACTCTATAACCCCAACACAACCTTAGTCGTGTTGTTAGTGTGTGTTTGAACCTTCTCTCCAATAGACTTGCTCTCTATCTTCGTAGAGATCTGGCTCCCCTTTCTTTTGTATAAATTGTGACAGGCTTGGATACATTATTTATTTTATCTAGACCTTTACCATAATTGATAAGGGTGACATAACCCAGTCATTAGGTGTTCTCATTCACTGGCTTTTTTAGACATCAAAATACAGGCCAAATAGCTATTTGACTTAGGAGGCTCAGGGATCTTAACCTGAAACAAAAATAGGTATTTGATCATGCTTTTTTCACAACTCAAACTCCTACAAATACCAGGAGTGCAAAAACTGTATACATGCTTCTGTTCTTGGTGCCGGTGAAGGAGCTCAACAGCTTCCTGGATCTTTCTTGAAAATCAGTCATTTGAAAAAGACATAGTTTGCACATCCACTTCCACATTAAAAACAACCAACTCATCACTACTATATTACTTAAAAGAAGCCTGACGTGTTTTATTTCTAATTTCTTCAGTTTCTTTTCACAGTGTTTATATAGAAATCCTGCAACACGTTTTGTCCCTTGTCAGACTTTAAGACTGTAATCAAGTTCATAAAACACATATTTGTGTTCCTGTTTCTTATTTTATGTTTTCAAAAAAGTTTGAGAGCAATTACTGCAACATACTGACGTATGAAACTTGTTTATTGGAACAGGGTGACTTGTATTTTGTTGGTTAATAGAAATGCTTTAACATGTATGTCCATCAACTGTAAGGTCACAGCATAGACTTATGTCTTATGTAATTACTCAGTTTGCCCTCTTATACCTGTCCCCTCTCTTTTATATTCCAGAGTGAAATTATAGTTGAGGATACTATTAAACCTAAGAGGAGTTTTTATGCAGCCAAAGATCTGTACAAGTATAGACATCAGTACCAGGTATGACAGATTCATCATGTTTAATTTCTTGCATAAATTACTGTAATAGGCAACTTAGCATAACTAGAAGGATTCTATCTAATGAAATAAAAAACATTGCAAGTTACTACACTTTTGTGACTATAGTGTAAGTAATTGTTGTAACCAGTTTTTCCTAATTTCTAGCAAAACTATAAGGATCTTCGTGGTCAAAATGATTTGTGCAATCTCAGATTTTATTTGAACAAAATTCCACTCAAACCTGATGGTAAGTGTTCTGCAATTATTTATTTTGTAATAGAAATTTTAAATAAAAAACACTTAATTTGGCTCCTTTTGTGGCATGTGGAATTACTGAAAAATGGATGCATACTTTAAAAGTCTTGCTGTTGCTAGTATTCAAAGTGGCAAACCAAGCTGCATTGCATTCCATATCTTGTAGTGCTTCAGGTGGCTCAGCGAGGAATTTCTGCAGATATTACTCAAACTAAAATCAAATTGGGCCAACACAATGATGATTATGCCAATAAGAAGCTGGATTAGTATCTGGGGTGAGTGACCACCCACTCAAGGAGTAATCACAAACATTGTCAGGTTGTACCCTTAAATTAGCTAAATTAATCTGACTTCAGTCCCCTGGTAACTATGGCACAGGGCTGACAAACTTAGCTTAAGGCAGTGTGTAAAGAATTTATGCAACACTAAAACGGTAATAAAGTTGGACTGCAACCAAATAAAAATCTGAAACAAATTAGAGAAATAGAGTAAAATTTCATAAACAAAATGATACCAAAATGCGAAAATCAAATAAGGGGAACTGGAGATGTGATTTAAAAAAAGTTTTCAGTAGGAAAAGTATTGAGAAACATAGTGCCAGTGATCATCAATGGTTCTGGTAGACAGGGACCTAGGTGCAGATTGATGCTGATTGTGATGTAGCGCAGGCTAATACACCAACCAAGTTCATCCTGGTCAAAGCTCGTACTTTCTGACCTAGGCCCCATAAGTCCCAGTTTACCACAGGTCTACACTTTTAGCCCCCAGGAAAGGCACTTAAAGACAGATGCCAACCAGCAGAATCCAGTTGCCACTGGTTAGCTGGGTAGTTTGAGGAAAAGGCCACTTGTAGATCATTGTGTCCCTGTAGCTTTAAAAGTAGATCAGCCTAATGACTCTTGAAGTTCACTTCTTTGTCCTGGGCACCACAGGCAGGTCCAGTCCTTCAGGGATCTTATCAGGTCACAGACTTCAGGTTTAATCCTCATCTGATCGTCCTTGGGTTCAGGAGTGTTCTAACGTGGGTGCCTGGGGATGCCACCTGTATGCCTGGTATATTCTAGTAGGTGGGAACATTGTCTCCTGTGCACACACTAACCAATGGGGGTTAAGGCTCCCGGGGCCAACCATACCCACTTTGGCAGTTTTCAAGATGGCAGCAGTCTTCGGCCACATTCAACCTGGGCTCTGAGGCAGGGAGTGTGTGTGTGTGTGTGGGCAGTTTGTTTTGGTAATTCTAGTGTCCTACACATCTAACACCAAAATTCAGTTTGAAGCAGCCATGTACCCCCAATAAACCTTTAGACACTCATCTGCTAGAACAAAGCTGGGTTATCCAACAAGAATTGTTTTGACATCATGTTTCCCTTTCTTTAAGAGTGCCCCCAGTGTTATATGTAAACCTAGCAGACCAGCCAAGCAGAATGTGACAATCAAGCAGAATTTGACACATTAATATAGCAAAGGATTCTTACAGCCCCATCCTGCATATTTTGTCAGATTCAGATGCACCATTTCTGCCTACTCAGTCTATTGTTTGTTCCTGATAGGCATTTTACACCTTTTTAGCACCTATTCAAAAGCTAACTACTGACAAGCAAAACTGGAAGAGCAAACTCAAATGTAGCTTCCAAAATCTTCAGAGAGAGAAAAGGTAACTTTCTAAAAAATAATTTTCCTTAATATTTATTAGAAATTCAATTTCACAATTGAATTGGATTTTAATAACTATTTTAAAAAAATAGTTGTTTAATTATTTTTCTAGCTAGTCCTATTACCGAGATTCAGTATTAGGATTTTGAATCTGTAATCTCTGTTTCTACAAAGTCTAAACCAACAGCATTGAAAATAGCTTTTGATTGCTAGTCGCAACATTAACGTTCCACATGTTCCACTTTTCCATACGATGCACCCTTATTTTGGGGCAATAAGGCCTACATAGGGGTGACTTATTTATAATGGAAATTTTCACCTGTCAAAAGGATTCATTTTGATAGGTTGAATTTTAATGTTTGACCTGCCGCAGTCAGGCCACAGTGGTAGGCTTAAAGCCATGATTTACACTGTCACTGTGGTTGATGGTACAATAGGTGTTGCAGTCTAGTAGTGCCATTTTACTTACCGCCCCCTCTACATTTTGTACCATATACTAGGGACTTACGTGTACATTAAATATTAACTAACTAATTAGAAGTATACCGATTTCATCATGTTGAAGGGAGGAGCACAGGCCCTTTCTCGCTGTTTCAAGGTAAATTGAACAGAGTTCTACAGCCAGCAAAAACAGGCAAGAATCTAGTGGTATTTCCCTCAAAAGAAGGTTATTCCTACAGTGCCTCTGATATTTATTGGCTTTTTAAAGATCTGTGCGATACCTATCTTATTATGATGTGTCTAATCTTTGCAGAGCATCTAATTTCAACAGCTGTCCAAAAGTAAAATCTTACCTCTGAATCTTTATGCACCTAGTAGTAGTCACACCTACAAAATTTGAATTATTTCATTAATTGCATAATCTTGATGATTGATTGCTGAAGGGACATGGAGTATATTTAGTTTGAGTCTTAGATTTATAAACTATTCCTATGTTCATTTTGTTTTCCTGGTGAATTGCTTCAGGCTCTAATAAATAATTATTTTGCTGAGGATATTCAAGGCAGTCTCCAAAGAATCAACCTATTGGTATTCTGGCATGAAGTAACTTTATTTAGTGTCTTTTATTCCAGGATATCAGCCTCTAAGCCGTGGTGCCAGTGCTTCCTGTGAGGCGTTTTTTGCTAGAACGCTTAAACTACCATGACAGCACATTATGGGAAATAAGTTTTACTGCTCTGGTGGTGTAAATCACACCCTTTGATTGCTCACCACAAGCTTGCTGCAAGAAAAATTCATCTTTCTGACAGGGCTTTGTTGTAACAGTCTACCAATTAAGCCTTTTTGGTCTCTGCCCAGTGCGTTAACATATGTTAACGCCCTCTGCAGAGAGCGTCGCTGCAGTTTGACCGGCCCCACACCTGTGAGCATGAGGAGAGGACGTCCACTGAGGAAAAGGGTAATTAACAGCTGTTAATCCCCCACAGCAAGATAGGTGGGGTTTTGGACAAAATATTTGAGGAACTAGAACATTTCTCAAATAGTTTTACCCCAAAAAAAATCTTACCACTGAAGTTTGGCATTCTTCACTCTTGACTCATAGTAGATCTGTGCTTTTCTGAAAACTAGACATTCTAGGAAATGTAGATGTATATTTATTAATTTATGTTGTTCTTTGTTTACTTTTTTTATTCCCAGACCTGTAACACAGTCTCATATGGGAAAATGAAATTTCTGTCCCAAAATGCATGCGATGGGTATATAGTTCTGCCCTAAATCACGTTTGGTATTGTTTTCTCAGGATGAGGTGGTAGGTTAGATTTGTAGAGTAGAGTTCTTGCTAGTCTTGGATTTTAGGGAGGTTTGAAAATTTAAAAGTGAAAAAATGACTCTTATGTTTAGGAAAAAACTGCTCACCTTTGGCTCTAACATGTTATTTTCATAAGTGCAGTTCAATCAAAGGTGTGGACATTATTATAAATATAAATGAATAAAAAAATGCCATCTGTGCATGTAAATTGCAATATCCCTAATTGTTGATAATGCCTACCCAGCTGCATATGCATCTCTGTGCCTAATTCTAATATGCTGAATGTAAATGTCTAAAATATGTATGCAACTTCCCATGGGTACGGAACACACACTTAAGATCGATACAGTTCATTTACTCCAAGCAGATCATTTCACTCACATTTTATTTGCTTTAGCAGTAGAGAAGTTGCTCAGCGAGGAATGGAAATCTACCAGCATGTTTCATGATTCTCTTCACTTATCATAGAGGAGCATTGCTTTTTTTGGGGGGTTGCTTACAATTTCTTTAAGATTGCTGCAATAAAATGCCAAACAAAGTGAAAGTGCTAATCCACTGCACTGACAAACCATTACGTGACACGGTTTCTTATTTTTTTTCCAAAACGTTTGTGATTCCATAGTAAGAAGGGTGTTCTTAATTAACTCGCATTAGTCTCTTGTATCATGATTATTGCACCTTTCTGTTTGACAGTTATAAATAGTTCAGAACTTTGTCGGCCTCCATAGTCTCATGAATATACCCTATGTTTTATGTTTAAAAATCGTAAGGCGAGTAAAACTCCTATATGCCATTTAAAATGGTCAAATTAAAAATAACACTTGCTGTACTCCATTTCAGATGAAGTTTGTGCAGGTTAGTACACCTGAAATACTATTGGAAGGACAGCCACTGCTATAGTATTGCCCCTACGTGAATGGCATATTTTGTGGTATGTTTTGTATGCATCTGTAAGAAGCCGTAGTTAGGGGCGTAGCCTGACCGACAAGATTGAGGAGAAAAAATTCTGAGTTCCAGGAAGACCCTTACACAGTCCTCTTTAACCTTCCAACAAATGGCAAGCATCCACCTTTCGTGTTGCTGGTACAATGATATAGTAATCTCCTCCACCACTATCTTTTCTATTGAGAGTTTTTCACACATGCAAGTTTACTACTTAAGAAGGAGTGAGGAGGGTTTTAAGGAGAACTAGGGAGGGGTTTATGGAGGGATATACCCACCCACAAAAGAGTAAGGTCATTTATATTCATTAACTGCACTTCTAATATTATTACAGCCAGAAAGTAACTGATAGACCTGGCATCTTTTGGCGTGTTTGACCCGTCTTTTTGCATTCCGACCTCCTGTTTTTATGGTATGCTAGACTCTGTTTTTGCTAGTTTATTGTCTGTGTGCACTTTACCACTGCTGATCAGTGCTAAAGTGCCTGTGCTCCCTATCTAAATTGTATTGGTGATTGGTTTACCCTTGATTGGCATATTTGATTTACTGGTAAGACCCTAGTAAAGTACATCCAGAGGTGCCCAGGGCCTGTAAATCAAATGCTACTAGTGGGTCAGCAGCATTTTTTGTGCCACCCACCTGATTAGCCCTGTGAACATGTCTCAGACCTGCCACTGCAGTGCCTGTGTGTACAGTTTTAAACTGCCAATTCAACCTGGCAAGTGTACGCACTTGCTAGGCCCAAATCTTCCCGTTTACTACATGTAAGTCACCCCTGCGGTAGGCCCTAGGTAGCCTCATAGGCAGGGTGCAGTGTAGGACATATACTGGTGTGTTTTACATGTTCTAATTGTGAAATACTGCCAGATTCGGTTTTCACTGTTGCAAGGCCTGTCTCTCACATAGGTTAACAAGGGGGCTGCCTTTAAATAACGTTTAAGTGCAGTTTCCCTTTGGGAGCAGATAGAGATGTGAAGTTTGGGGTCTCTGACCTCACAATTTAAAAACACATCTTTTTGTAGAGTTGTTTTTTAATTGTCTGTTAGAAAGTGGGCATGTTCTTGTTTAAACCATTCTGTGCCTCTGCCTGCTTGTGTATTCCACACATGGGTCAGACTGACAGTTGGGCTGTTGTGAATTCCCTCTAGACAGTGATACAGTGGGAGCTGGGGTGTAGTCTGCATAATCCTCATGAGTCTCCTGGGCTAGAATGGGGAACGAGGAGCCGACACTTACACTTGAAAGGGCTGTGCCTGCCCTCACACAATACAGTTCCCAACCGCCTGATCGTGTCTGGGGTCAGGCCTGGGCAAGGTGGGATCTTGTTAACAACAGAGACTTGCCTTTAAAGTTTGCCTACTTCAAAGGCAGAAAGAGGTATATGTAGTGGTCCCAAAACCCCAGACTAAAAGAACACTTCTGGATCAAGAGGAACCTCTGCCAAGAAGAAGAGCTGAAGAGCTGGAGGAGTTTTGCCCACTTGTTGTGTGTGTTTTGCTAGGTTGGCCTGCAGTTGCTGCTTCTGCATTAAAGGGGCAAAGACTGGACTTTGCTGTGTATCCTGCTTGTGAAGTTTTTCCAAGAGCTTGGAGTAGAGCTTGCCTCCTGTTGGATGTCTCAGGGTTATCAGAGACTTCAGCTTTATCTGCCTACAGCACTGAGAACTGTGTGTTTTGTGCTGCAACAGAAGAAAAACCACTGTGAGGCCATCAACGACGCCACTGACTGCACCGTGCCCCACGTCACACCGCAACACTGATCTCACTGACGACGCCACCTGACGGATCTCATGGCTTTTTGAAAATAGCATGGGTCTGAATGACGAAATCCAATGGTGCGAGATATGATTGCCGGATGACTCTTTCATGCAACTACTGCATGCACACCACCTTGGCATTTCTAGTGATCATAAATGATCTGATCTCTTCCTGATTGAAATTATGCTGTATTTGACAGCAAATTGAGAGACACTCTCTGATGAGTAGCCTGTGAGGGCTATATACTTTAAAATGGCCATTCTGCTGATGGCAGACATGTCATGAATATCATGCATAATGAGCACTTGCTGACAGATGTTCCCCTTGATTGCCCATCTGCTATAATCACAAAGCCATACATGGCTGCCGTTTCAGAACGACACCCACACCATTACATGGGCCCCCCAGATGCCAGGGCTAGCTCTTGACATACACTGTACATCATTACACATTTATGCCCCAGCATCTGTTGCTTTAATGAGCTTTCCTTGTCCCCTAGAAGCCCAGGTTTCGTTACTTCTGACTAGGGTGCACCATCACAGAGAATTGCCCATCGCTTTATCTTCACCGTCCTCTTTTTTTACTATATGTATCAGCATTTAACCTTTAACCACTTCAAAATGTCTGCCGTGGAAGAGCGAAAGTCCTGGGCCTTTCGAGTCACGTTCCCTGACTCAACCATACTGCCCTCTATCTGCAAACCTGATTGGTTAATTGACGTTTGCACTCCCCTTACATATACTGTGTATTAAGTCATGCGTTTACCCCCCCTGCATTTGTTGCTCAAATGAGAATTCCCTTTTTTTGTACTCCGCAACACTATTGTGAATCAGACATATCTTTTATAAATTTATCAAAGAACGCCACCTTTTCTTCTTTTCAGGTTGTACGGCCCCATCGAACACCACTTCAATATGGGCACCACCAAGGAGTGAGCATTCTGGGCTCCTTGAGCCATGCACCTAACCACTACCATGCTGTCCCCCACCACAAGTCTGATTGGCTGTTCAACGCTTGCAACCCCCCCAACACCTGATTCCAATTTACCAATTCACTGTGCTTCATAGACAGGCCACATCCTCTGCTCAGTCTCGTTTTATCTGTTACAGTGCTGTGTGTACTGTTACTCTTTTTCTGTATTTATGGCGACTAATACAGCGTCTTTTTCACAGCATGTGCTTATCTACCATTGGAGACACGATGACACCATGTACTGGAAGAGCAATCTTGCTGATGCTTTTACCCAGAAAAATAATATTTTCTGGTATAACATATGTCATAATCCTTCCTTCTTTGTTTTACTCATTATCTAGGTTGGATGATCATTTACTCATTACATCAGGTATCATTTAGAAGGGCAACCCCTTTACCACACATGAACATTTGGGTGTGGGGTAGGGTTGCACCCTTACATTTTTTAGGCCCTAAAGAAGCGCAGCGGATCCTGTCTTGGGCCCTAGGGTGCGAAACATGTCCACCAGATTTCTTTCACTTATTTTTTTTAGTCTGCTTGGGTGCATTATACCCCTACTGTAGCCCTGACAAACTTATTAGGTTTTTAACCCTGTCAAGAGTGTAAACACTTTAAATGATCTATGTGGCATCTTCTAGACATTCTTATCTTCCCGAACTTGCACATATACTACCCCTCCACCCCACACACTTAGGGATACCCTTACACTTTTACCACTCATCATGGGGCATAACATAAAAAAGATCTCCACTAAAGTGACCCTTAGGACACTGCAGCACCAGTCCTATCAGGAGCATGCCCTGTGATGAAGCATGACATCCCTTTTGGGATGTGTAAGGGCACAGAGAAATAACTTTTAGGGTTCCCGGCCCCTTCCTCAGCCTTGTTCTCTTCCTTTCTCTTTAACAGGAACAGTACCTCCCTCATTTGTTATATGATTATTTCAGATCCTTGGTACTGGATCTTCATTGGCTGCTAGTCTCCCTCTCTCCTCTTACTCCAAGTTAATATAACAAGCCACTCAAATTATATATTGAATTTGAAGGACTCAGTTTTCAGTTTCCTTTAAGTAAGTTGAAATGAGAGTTGTAAGTATCCTCTACCATCATGTGCCACGTTTTTACATCTTGATGTATGCTATTATCATTGCTTGGGCCAGCATGTAAATTGTTAAATGAGTATAACAATATTGCTTGATGTTACAAGAATGGTGAAATGTGTACAATTTAATGCATATCTTCAATCATTTTTCAGGTGTTTATATTGAGGAGATCCTAAGTAAATGGAAGGGCGACTATGATAAGCTAGAGCACAATCACACCTACATACAATGGTTAGTTACTGTTCCTGATTGAGAGTGGATGTGACCTTATTGGTAAAGCAAGCCTTTTATCCTGCTTGATCTAATGTAGTAGTTTCTTGTTGATTTATGTTTCTTATGTAAATGTTTTGATTACATTAAATGTACACATTCATGTAGGCTCTCAAATTATTTGGTTTATGTGTGGACGTCTGGCCTCTCACAGTAGTCCAGGAAACGCATAACATATCATTTCTGAAGGAAACGAGGTAGAATGGAAATTATAATTTTCCGCAGAGGATATCAAGAACAGCAGTCTGCATGTTTAATGGTGTCCGGTTCCCTGCAGATCCACAGCATTCCTATTTGTTGAAATTTGATCTAAGACTCTGTAGATGTCATTTTTAACATAGCATAAAAAATGCACTCAAAGCCACCTCTGTGTATGTTTTGATCCTGCTCAAGCCCCACCGGGGTGTAAATGATCCACTTCCAACATACTGATATTTCAGAATATAATTTACTATTCAAGACTGGAATCCATATGTCTGCAGGTGAGTGGGGGTCATGGAATCAGCTGTTTTAAACTACCTTAAGGACACAGGAACATCTTTGTGTGATTAAAGTTATTTCCTATCTGCACTGCGTTCCAGCTTAATTAGCTTCCCACCTGACATCTGTACACCAGATGAAGACAACCTTTGCAGGTCTTAAACTGCTCAAAAAGGCAGGCCCTGTATTACACCACACTATGACTTTCAATGCACACGAGGCATGACCCTGCTGGGCCATCATTGTCTTCTCATCCTAGCAAGTCTGTGCACTGGGCCAGACAATGTGGCATGCCCCCAGTCTCCCCACGACTTTTTTGAAGGAAGGAAGGGAGGCTGGATGACTCTCAGCTGTCATCCGTGCCCTATATAATGGCACCTAGCACTTGATATTGCTGGCTACAGTTGTAGTGCGTGGGTGCATGAAATAGGCCTCCTTCCCAAAAAAGGAGTCTTTTCCCACCAAAATAACTGGAGCACATAACAGGCTCATTGCAGGTGGGCCTTCCGATAAAATTTGCCTATGAGTTGAATTCCATGGGACTTCCTAGCCAGGCAGTATCCAGCAGTGCCACCTTGATCTGTGAAATGCTGTAGCTGCTGAAACTAGGGGAAGATCGGTCGGCAGAGTTTTGCTGGCGTGGCGGTGCTGCTGTCCATCCGTCCGCCGCCATGACCATCGGCGGTGTTCCGCCAGATTTCTGGCAGAATACCGTCGGCAGTCATAATACGCGTTGATGGCTGGTAGCCACGGCAGAGGTATGTTGGCGCCCGTCACCGTGGCGGTAGGCTGTCAATACCGCCAATGTTGTAATGAGGGCCTTAGTGCCATAGCCCATAGAGAGAGGTTGAGATCTCTTTCTTTTCCCATTTCTCAGTGCTCATACCCTGGTAGCTATTTCACATGCACCTGGGCCAATCGGCCTCCTGAGGACCAGGTCCTCTGGGACTGAGGCATACTGCTTGAGCTGTGGCATACATTCACTTATCACCTCTGATTTGGAGGACGCCACAAGCGAGTCTGCAAAAAAAGAATCCTCTTCCAACATTAACTCTATATTTACATTTCTTACTTTATGATGGGGTGGACGCCCTCTGGACCCTCAAATCAAGTGGATGCTCAACAATCAGGAATTTCCAACCTCTACTGTAAGCGCCACAAGGTCCACCCTTCTCCCCTTCCATCCCTCTGCGCATGGACGTCAGACAAATTAGACACAATCTTGCCTTGAATCTAAAATTGGTGCAGTAGCAGCTGAGGCTACTCTTTTCCGAGATGTTCAGAGTAAATTAATGGATTGAGTGTTGCAGAATGAAGCTTGGTGCATAAGCTGTAACCTAGAACGGACGAGGCACAGAAAAAATGTACTTGCGCTAACTGCTCATGTGCAGCTCAAGAAGAGGGCAGAGAATGCCGAGGTCTGAGCCTGCAGTAACAACCTTTGGATGGTGGGTTGGATGGAAGGAATGAAAGTAGTAGATGAAGTATCTCAAAATGTGTGTCTAATCCTTCATGACACCACAGGCATAGACCTCTTTTTTCAATAAAAAGGGCCCACAGTGCCTTTTGCCCTTGACTTGCGCCAGGCTCTGTGCCTAGTCATCTCTTGACAAAACTGTTGCTTTACAAGGATCACAATGCAGTCCTACAGGAGGCTCAGTGAGTAGGCCCGCCAAACTTGAAAATCACCAAATCATGCTATTTCCTGACTGCAATATGACAATTCAGTGTTAGTAAGCCTCATTCACTGCACGCACTCCTCTTCACTGCAAACCTGTGGGCAATGGCACTGAATACATTGTACTTCTTTGAATATTCAGCGGCTGCCCAGGACTGTACAGACCAGTTTTCCTTATTTGCCACTGTGGCGCCAGTGGGGGACTGGGAGTGTCAACCTGTGGGTGGAGGCGAAGAAAATTCTGCCATCGTCCTGGATCCATGAGTGTCTGTGACATGGCCTCATTGGGGAGCTAGTGCTCGCCCTGAAGACTGTGGCAATGTTTCGCTTGGGGACCAAGATGTTGGACGCTGATCACATAGACCTATCCATCAAAGCAGAATCCACATCCTCCCACTTGCCAGTGCCAACACTGATGGGATTCCTGGCTGTCAGTCCCCAGACAGCTGATAAAATTATATGACACTCCCCTTCCTCCTTTCGTGTACAATTGCACTCTCCTGAACATGATCTGACGCTAGCAAGTCATGTCTCTTTCACCTGAGTGCAACACTCAGGCACTGTCGCTAGATGAATGGACTGCCTCACTGCTTGTAATTCAATGTATACTGTTCTTTGCTTTTGGGGACTCATCTGCACACACTGGCGCACGTTGTCACACTTTTTTTGTTTTCTTTTTCGAACAAGGCCTCGGGAAGCATTTCACCATGAGGACCACAATGAACCTTTCAACCCCAATTAAAGGATTTCTTTTAGACCTTAGTATTTGGGGAAGAGAGCCATTTGCTCCCTGCCTCTCACAGTTTTGTTTTTTTAGATTTCAAGAATGGGATGATTGTTTACAATTTTTGGTATTGCAGAAGGGCTGGTGGCCCAGAGACACAAGTAGGCACTTGGTGGGCGGGGATGCACTGTGGTCACCTTTATGATGGTTAGCGATAAACCTCACTTTGCTTACAATATTGTTTTGTGGAATGTTAGGGTGAAGCAGATATCTAGAAAACTATATTCTTATTTAAAACTCACTGATACACGTGCCACAAGAGACTCACTTCACAGACCAAGAGGCCTTGCGGCTCAAAAGGAGATGGAGTGGTCAGGTTTACTCCTGTGGCTATGAATGTGGTGTGCAAATATGGATCACGACTGGTGTTCCTTCCCAATTACGTATGTCTAATAATGATAAAGAGGGAAGATATGTCTTATTACAGGGACTTCTACATGGCTTCCCTCTAGTACTTGGCTATATTTATGCCCAAACATTGATTAAGTTCCCTTTTTAGCCTCTCTCTCCCCACACCTTGCCTGGATTTTAGGAGGGGATTTTAAATGTGTCCTGCATACAAATTATTCCCTCCCCTCCCACAAGCTCTGACCTCTCATAATGCCAAAAGCTTTGCTCACTGGCTAACACAGTGGAATTTATTTGATATATGGAGTTGCCATAACCCAACCTCCAGAGTTTATTTCTTTTAAGTCCTTCCCACACCGTCTTCATGTGTGCGTTAATAGGATCTAATGCACTTCTAGCATGGGCCCTCACATTATAAATGCAGATTATCTTGGCTGCACCATTTCAGACCACAACCCTCTTCAAGTTGGTTTAAACTGGGGCCACCCACACCCACCTGCACATCTTAAAGGTGTTGCATTCTGTGTGTTACTTCAGAAACAGACTGTTGAATATTTCCAGCTTAATAGAGGCACAGCCTTATACAATGCTGTTGAGTGGGATGCATTAAAAATAACAATTTGAAGTCATTGAATAGGGTAGGTAGTGGGTACAGGATGCACACTTGAGATACAGCTAAACGAGATCAAGAACACCGTCTTCCCCTTAGGACCTGTGTCTGTGCATTCTTGCCGCACATGGTGTGTTGTGCTCAAGTTAACAAAAAGTTGATCATTGGAATGCTTGAATTCATCTCAGCAGCTGGTAAATACTTGGACTGCATTCTCATGCATCTGTTTTTTGCTGACTATGGTACTCTAAGCAGAGACTAGTCATGCAAATCAGCCTTGGTCCTGCTCCACAACCTACAACCAGCCAACCTAGTCTACTACACATGGGTCTTCAAGCAGTTCCGTACTGGTTTTGATCTATTTAGGCCTCATCAGTTACGTATAGTTTGATTGTCATGGCACAGTGAGGACAGGAACTACATCTAAGCATACTTATTGCCCTTAAGGTGTTTGCTGCCATTCCAGCCTGAACTGTCAGGCTGTGTCCCTAGCAGAAGAGAGCACAAGCAACCCCAGACCAGTTACAAACTATGTAGGCCTAATCAGTGAGTTATATCTTGAGTCTTGTGGCACGGTGGGCACAGGACATACTAACTAATTGTTTAGCCTCCCCTAACATGCCCTCCCTTTTCTTCCTCCTACTCAGTGCTAAAAAAAGAGGGGGATCCAACCAGATCGCAGTTATTATTGTATCAAAAGGGAACTAGCCCACTGTATTTTGAGTCCCAGTTCAATTTGCAGACACCATGACACATTCAGCAGCAACCACACTTTGTGCTGTATGTTCAATGCAGCACCCTGCCAGGAGGGAGGGAGGCATCTAATTTTCATTTGCAGCTGGGCCAAACCAAACGCCTCACTTGAAGAGCCAGCAGCACTTTTCCTCGAGCCTCATTCAGGCTAAGAGTTAACTGGAGCTTAACATTAATGCCATTGAGGAAACGAAGGCACTCAAGGCCAGATTTAGATCTCAGCGGATGGGTTACTCCATCACAATGGTGACTGGTATCACTTCATAAGTGCTTAAGAAATAAACTATATTACTAGCCGTATATGTAAGAGATGTGTATGCATGATAAGAATGCCAGCTGTATTTGTCTATGCCACTCATTACAAGTAGCCCAGTAAATTGTGTGCATTGTGCAGGGATTCCAGTTGTGTAAATGTTGAAGTTGCACTTTTTAATAAAAGTTTATTAGTACCCAAATTAACTCTTTTTCACAACTTTAAAGCAAAAGACTGAGAAAAAGAACAGTAAGGTTCTTAACGTATACCTTGCATTTTTAATGCAGCTTCTTGATGTTGGTTCATAATCCATTAAAATATATTACAAGGATTATAATTTGTAACCTATATGTAACACAGTGATTTCTGTAGCAAAAGCAATAATCCACTGAGCTATCTACATGAAATAAAATCTACATGATACATGCGGTGCTTTGCAGCAGGCTTATTAGCCTTCTTTGTTATTTTATGATGAGTTGAATCTGACTAGACTGCATACAGATCTCTCCAGTAAGTGCATTGACCTCTGGACGTCTCTTGCTGGTATTATATATCCTGGCTCTTCCTGGATACACAAATATATCTGCAGGAGGTGCCTCGATGTAATGTATTTTAAAATGTAGATTGTCTGTGACCAATTCAGTAAACCAAAACAGATTTACTATCTCATTTGTCCTTGTTGCCAGTTTCTTTGGGGGATAATTTCTAATAAATCTATAATAAAATGCCTGTAGAACTCTGCCCCTCCGGAGTCCACACCTTGTGACGCCACCTCGTTTTTTGCCACCACATGACCAGCAGTCATTCCTGCATTCCATGTATCTTTTTTCCACCTTCAGCACTGTTCCTACTCCTCACCCTCCCCATTTTTCCCACCACGGGCTTTGCAGAAAGGCGGACAGAGAGACGTTTGTAGGATCCTTTACCGCCCCATCTCACTTCCTTCCCCTGAGTTTTGTCTGCTCCCCCACAGCCTCCTAACGTAACCCATGCAAATCTGCCCAGGTCTAAAACTGATACAATGTGGTATTATTTAAATTACTGTAGTCTATCTATTCCAACACTTCACTGCCTCAGTTTCTGAACATTACTGTTTAGGTTGTTTAATGGCTCAAGGAAATAGCTGGCTCATGGGGTCAAATAGTTTTGTATGGAAAACGAAAGTTAAACACATATCAAGATATCAATAAACCGTGGTGAAATGTTATAATCACATATAGAAAAAGCCCCCTAGCATTAAAACAGACTCTTTGTTCATGTTGAAATAAAAACCAGAGTTACATCTTCTTTACCTTGTGAGTTAAACACTGCTCACCTGCAGGAGAAGTTGCAGTTAATGCAAAATGTAAAGCATAGAGTAGATGTATATTTGACTACTTAACTAAGGTGGGCCAGCTGCTAACGGTAAGAATGCAGTAGACTTGAACACTTCATCCACCACAGTTTTAAATAAATATCCCTCTGAAGCACCAAAAGCTTTTTCTTTGTAAATAATGTCATAATGAGAGAAAGTGAATCTAACACGTGCTAATAGGTGCCAACCCGTAATCCACCCCTAGCACCAGGCATAATGTTTGTGGGGGTGGGGGGAGTATCTGCAGTAAGCCATGCTCTAGCCTCCTGTAGATATTGAAATTAAGTCAGTGGACAGATTGGGGAGTTTACCCCCAATCAACCCGTCTAGGGGCACACTGATCCCACTAGACAATATGTACTCTTGGTGAAAAACAGGAAGATGGGGTAGTCCACCCATGCATCGATCTGTGACCCCAACTCCGGAGTTGACCCAACAGTCGTTCTGCTCCCCATTACCCCCCTCCCAGGATTGCAGATTGGAGTTGTTCATACCCCAGATACCCTCCCACCCCACCCCCAGTTGGGGCTGAAAGTCCACTAGACACCAGGGATATTTTTTTAAAGAAAAAATAAAAACCTAAAGAGTGGGTGTGGCCTTCCCAGGCTTTGTACTGTGCATAGTGGGTCGCAGTGTCTTCCTGCTACCTCAGCGGGCCAGACTGGGAGGGCGGAAAGCCCAATAGATACCGGGGATTATTTGTGTAACTAAATATGGGGTGGGGAGGCAGCCTGAAAAAACATTGAGCCTCAATGCCCCACTGTCTTACTGCCCCAGGAAGTCAGATTAAGGGGTTTAATTGCACTTTTCCCCCTTGCTCCAAGGAGGCAAAAAGCCCATTATACCGAGGCATGTCACCTAAATGGGGCGCCATTTTTATTGGGGAAAGTGTGAGACTTCTGGGTGTTAGCTGCTGGGATGTAGAACATTGCGTTTTGGGATCCATTGTATTCATGGGCCCTATCCCCAGCTACATAAGTGGGATTTCTTTTTTTCTTTTCTTTTTTTGTCATCAGGAGAATGTGGGAATTTTGTGGCTCCATACAGAATCCAAAAGCTTCCTCGTAGTAATATGAGTAAAATGCATGATTGTAGCCACAGTTTGACATTTGCAAGGAAACTCTGGATAGTAAAATGTAGTGGAATCCACATGTCAAACCACCCTGGACTCCCATGGGTGTCTTGTTTTCAGAAATGTATAGGTTTGTTAGGTTTCCCTGGGGAGCCACTTGCAGCTACTAAATCGCCAAAAGGGGTTCATTTTCACTGCAAAAACTTGATGTCTTCTCATTGCATATTGAGGCCTTTTGTGTGGCAGCAATAAGCCCAGCCGTACAACTGGGGTACCATTTTTATCAGGAGAACTTTGTGTACATGGATTGTTATTATCAGTTGATTTTCTTTCCATGTTTTGCTTCCACATTGAATCCAGCAAGAACACAATTTGGAAAATGCCTTCTGACGCATGTGATAGTACTAACTCCAAAGTAAGAGTTGTATAAAAAACAGTATTCCTAAACTCTGTATCTATGACCTATTTCAGATATGTCTAGTTTTCCTGCATACACGTTTTTCATTCATTACATTTTCTGTATGAATTAATGCATGGTCATGCACTTGAATTACTATACAAGGCCCCGATACCCCGTAAGCTAGTCACCGGCTTGTACGCTACCATGCAGGCCACCACTCTCTCTGCAGTCCCCAAGGCCAGGGCGCAGTGGGATTCAGACCTGGGTGAGGCCCTTCCAGACGACGTCTGGTGATACTGTTGCGCACATATGCAAGATCTTTCCCCCAACTACAGATTGGGATTAATTCATTTTAAGATCTTAAATTGGATATTCTATTCACCAAATTGTCTCTGGAGTATGAGTATCAGAGTGGATGGCAGATGCATCAGATGCTTGTCGCCGGATGCAGACTTTCTGCACTCAGCTTGAAGTTGCAGTGGGCTGCAGGGCTTCTGCTGGGAGGTGCTGGACTCAATTGATGTAATGACCGGTATGAAAGCACCAAGCACCCCCAAGTTCACACTCCCAGGTTATGTTGAGGATATTCAGCCTGCATCAAGGAAGTTAGTAGGCTTGCTGCTGGTGTTGGCAAAGCGCAGAGTGGCAATGTGTTGGGGGAGGAATCATGCACCTTTTGGGGTGGATTGGCTGAGGGATGCAGCATACTGTCAGGAGCAACTGAAGGCTTACTGGGAGATGATGCCGCCCGGCTCTCGCCCGGTTTGTTTGGGCACCCCTCCAGATGTATCTTATGTCTGTGACTTAAATAATGTGACTTGGATGTCTGTGCTGAAAGGTGCACACCCATCCTGAGGGAATTTTCCTGCAGGGCCAGCCCTTGGTGCACCTCTCACCTGATGATGTTGGCAGAGTGAAATACCCTGCCTTTCCTCCCCTCCCCCCCCTCCATAAATGGCCTCCACAGGTTAAGGTAACTATGTTTAGCCTTTTTCTTTGCCTTGTGCTATACACTGTATTGTTACTATAGTCCCTAGGTTCTGGGCCTGCTACAGACACAAAATGTTAATTGATGCACAGGGGTAGGTCTGTTATAATGTTGGTGATAATGATTACTTGCCCTGCGGCTGTTGGCCATATGTTGTTGCTAATCTGCAAAATTCAATAAATAAATAATAATAAAAAATGAATGCATGGTATGTACACAATGAAATATCCATTCTAAGCTGCAGCTAAGTTGTTGGCCTGGGGTATCCCCTCGTTTTAGACAACCAAAGATGTCACTTTTTGAAAAATAAACTTGCTTTGTTGTGCAGCACTTTTTTCCATTTTTTTTTTTTTAATAAAACTTTCCTACATGCTGGCTGTTTTGTTGGCTCACTCTGAGACAATCCAGAAACCCTGGATTCCTTCAGAATCCCTAGTATGTGGGGGCAAAGGGAACATATCCTACCTGAATACCTTTTGTGGAAAAAAGTTATGCATGGGTGACTCCCCAGGGGGGGACGAAGGGCACATTTATTTTAGGCAATTTCTGATTGGCCTATTTCTGGAAGGCCCATCTGCCCCCAAGGGGGGCGGAAAGCCCACCAGAGACCAGGACATATAACCATACCCCACCCCAAATAAATGGGGCCAAAGTTGTTCTGCCCACCAGTGGGCAGATGGGGCAGTTACCCCTGATCCACAACCCAGGGGGGCAGAAAGTCTACTAGATGCCAGGGAATTAAAAAAGAAAAACAAATAGTGGGGTGGTGGCTACCAACCAGTATGGGCCTGGTTATGCCCCCACACCAACTGAAGGGGGTAACAGTCTTTCAGCTCTTCCCCCCGCACACTAAAACATCTTAACCCACGGCAAGCAGGAGGACATTTAATTATTTAGGGTTTCGGTTTTACATTTGGGCCATGAGAGCTTGGCTAACTCTCAAAATTGTCCCACTTGGAATAGTGAGGGTTGCACTTTTTGGACTTTGAGACGCTGCCATGTAGAAAAATCCTCAAGACCTAGACACATCCGAAAAGTAGACATCTGGTTGATTCGAGGGTGGTGTGCTTCACATGCACCCCACACAATTTTCTTACCCACAGTGCCCTGCAAACATCCAACTTTGCTGGAAATCACACATTTTTCCCACATTTTTGTGAAGGAACCTTCTGGAATCTGCCGGAATCCACAAAATCCTTACCACCCAACATTGTCTCATCTATACTAATAAAAATTCTGCTGCACTTGTCAGCCTAAATTCTTTTTTTTTTCAAACTGCCCTTTTGGACCTGCTTTGGTTCCCCCTCAATTTCGACATGTTTTTGGCTCTTCCCTGTCAGAGGCACTTGGCCCACCTACACAAGTGAGGTATCATTTTACCTAGAGGAACGTTGGGTGGTAGGAAATTTGTCCCGGTGCGGTGATCCCACACCGAAATGTGGGGAAATTTTGATTTTTTTGCAGCTAAATTTGATGTTTGTTGAGGATTCTGGGTAATGAAACATTGGGGGATCCACGCAAGTCACACCTCCCTGGACTCCCTCAGGCGTCTAGTTTTCAGAAATGTTTGGGTTTGGTATGTTTCCCAAGATGGCTGCTGAGCCCAGGACCAAAAACGCAGGTGTTTCCTTCCCCCCCATCCCCCCCCAAAAAAACAGATAGTTTTGTATTTGATCATTTGAATGTGTCCAGATAGTGTTTTGGGGCTTATCCTTTGGCGGGCATTAGGCCTACCCACACAAGTGGGGTACCATTTTTATCAGGAGACTTGGGGGAATGCTGGGTGAAAGGAAATTTGTGGCTCCGCTCAGATTCTTGAACTTTCTGTCACCGAAATGTGAGGAAAAAGTGTTTTTTGGCCAAATGTTGAGGTTTGCAAAGGATTCTAGGTAACAGAACCTGGTGAGAGCCCCACAAGTCACCCCATCTTGGATTCCCTTATGTGTCTAGTTTTCAAACATGCACAGG
Source organism: Pleurodeles waltl (assembly GCF_031143425.1). Taxonomy (NCBI): domain Eukaryota; kingdom Metazoa; phylum Chordata; class Amphibia; order Caudata; family Salamandridae; genus Pleurodeles; species Pleurodeles waltl. The sequence continues at coordinate 1,423,140,490 of NC_090444.1, read as the reverse complement.
ATTGGCAGGTTTCCCTAGGTGCCGGCTGAGCTAGAGGCCAAAATCCACAGCTAGGCACTTTGCAAAAAACAGCTCTGTTTTCTTTGGGAAAATGTGATGTGTCCACGTTGTGTTTTGGGGCATTTCGTGTCGCAGGCGCTAGGCCTACCCACACAAGTGAGGTACCATTTTTATCGGGAGGCTTGGGGGAACGCTGGGTCGAAGGAAATTTGTGGCGCCTCTCAGATTCCAGAACTTTCTGCCACCGAAATATGTGGAAAAAGTGTTGTTGTTTTTTTGGTCCAAATTTTGCGTTTTGCAAAGGATTCTGGGTAACACAACCTGGTGAGAGCCCCACAAGTCACCCTATCTTGGATTACCCTAGATGTCTGTTTTTCAAAAATGTGCAGGTTTTGTAGGTTTCCCTAGGTGCCGGCTGAGCTAAAAGCCAAAATCTACAGCTGGGCACTTTGCAAAAAAAAAAAAAAACATCGGATTTCAATGTAAAAATGTGATGTGTCCATGTTGTGTTTCCTGTCGCAAGCATTAGGCCTACCCACGCAAGTGAGATACAATTTTTATCAGGAGACTTGGGGGAACACAGAATAGCAAAACAAGTGTTATTGCCCCTTGTCTTTCTCAATTTTTTTTCCTTCCAAATGTAAGACAGTGTGTAAAAAAAATAAAAAATTATGTCTATTTGAGAAATGCCCTGTAATTCACATGCATGGGCACTCCAGAATTCAGAGATGTGCAAATAGCCATTGCTTCTCAACACCTCATCTTGTGCCCATTGTGGAAATACAAAGGTTTTCTTGATACCTATTTTTCACTCTTAATATTTCAGAAAATGAATCCCTGTATAGAATGAAAACCATTTGCAAGGTGCAGCTCATTTATTGGCTCCGGGTACCTAGGGTTTTTGATGAACCTACAAAGCTCTATATATCCCCGCAACCAGAAGAGTCCAGCAGACGTAACGGTATATTGCTTTAAAGAATCTGACATTGCAGGAAAAAGTTACAGAGTAAAACATTGAGAAAAATTGCTGTTTTTTTTTTACCTCAATAACAATATTTTTTTATTTCAGCTTTTATTTTCTGTAGAAAACCCTTGTAGTATCTACACAAATTACCCCACGCTGAATTCGGAATTTTATCTACTTTTCAGAAATGTTTAGCTTTCTGGGATCCAGCATTGGTTTCACACCCATTTCTGTCACTAACTGGAAGGAGGCTGAAAGCACAAAAATAGTAAAAATGGGGTATGTCCCAGTAAAATGCCAAAATTGTGTTGAAAAATTGGGTTTTCTGATTCAAGTCTGCCGTTCTGAAAGCTGGGAAGATGGTGATTTTAGCACTGCAACCCCTTTGTTAATGCCGTTTTCAGGGGGGGAAACCAGAAGCCGCCTTCTGCAGCCCTTTTTTTTTTTTTTTTTTTTTTTTTTTAAACAAAATTTTCGCTGTATTTTGGATACTTTCTTGGTCTCCTTCAGAGGAACCCACAAAGTCTGGGTACCTCTAGAATCCCTAGGATGTTGATAAAAAAGGACGCAAATTTGGCAGGGGTAGCTTATGTGGACAAAAAGTTGCGAGGTCCTAAGTACGACTTGCCCCATGCAGCCAAAAAAAGGCTTGGCACCTGAGGGGGAAAAGGCCTGGCAGCGAAGGGGTCAAGAAGAATCAGCCAATTTGTTGTCTCCCAATATTGTGGAACAATGCCTAATCCTATCCCTTTTAATTGGAAAGAGAGGCAACATGCAAAGAAAAGTTCCCTGCCTTAGTGTTAATGGTTCTCTCAAGCACGTTTGATACTGTAAACCGTTCCAAGCTATGGCTAATGATGGAAACTCTGGGGGTAGAAAAGGCAGTAGTCACTTTACTGAGACCTCTGCATTGCGATACTACGGTTATAATTTGTTATGGCCCAGAGGGTGAGTGCACCCCACCATTAAGTAGCAGACGTGGTGTGCATCAAGGTGGCATCTTGGCCCCGTTTTTGGTTTCAATGTATTATTTAATATTAGTGGGTTGGATTGATATTTATCACAAAATCGGTTGGGTATACCAAAAGTGGGTAATCTGTTATCGAAAACTGCAAATGGTTTACAGAGTTTAATGGATGCTTTTTGTGATTTTCCTTTTTTATATTATAAATTATCTTGATCTGAAGGTAAATCAAACGAAGACCTTTACTATCATTAGCAGCCCAAAATGCACTAAAACCAAAGTACATAGAGTAGAAGGTGTTCCAGTAACCAGTGACTAATTTTAATTATTTAGGAATTCCCTTCGACTCAAACCATAAATGGAGCACATTATTGACTCCTAGATTCCAACAATTTTAAGAGTGTGTCAACCACTAGATAATATGGCAGACATCCCCTGGTTAGCTATTGTAGAGACGTTTTTTCAAGTATGGGTGTCCCAGGGATTCTTTTTTTAACCAATCCTCACTCCGTTAATGGTGTTCCCTCCTAGATAGGGGCTGGAATTCTACTTAACTTTTATAGACAGTCCCCATCAAATAATGTATTTAACACTACAGCGCCTTAATTCGTTAGATTTTCATTTATCATTCCCTCACCTGGGAGGTGGTTTTTACCTCTCCCAATCAGTCTTAGTGACAGTCGCTGTGACAGTCCCTCCCAACAAAGTATCATTCGCTTTATGCTTTTTTTCACATTATATCGATCATGCCGGTCATGCTTCTTAGCAAAACGTAAAACTGGAACTAGTATTAGTACTTATATGAAGGGAATGTTTTATTTAGAGGAGCTAGGTAACGCAGAAGTCTTTAGTTCATTAATCAGTTGTATGAAACGCTTAATAAAACGAGAAGTTTGGATTCTTTCTGTTTATTTCTATGATTAACATTCTATGATTAACATTCGTTGTTCATACTAAAGCATGAAGTAAAGGATTTAGGTTTTACTTTTTGGTTGTATTTTAATCTGTTTCAACCATGTATGATTTACTCAGGAGTGTTTTTTTGTGATATGTATTCTGTGGTGTTAATTATTTTTTGTATTTCTGTTTTGAAAACATTTACCGTATTGACTATTATGTGATGCATTTTTATGTTTTCATACTTTTATGACTATTTAGCCGAATAAAGTTATTTAACTAACTACCTGTTGTTTTTGTTAAGTACGTGCTGATGAAATAATTAACATTTAAAATAATAATTTGGAGAATGGTGTTTGGTCTCTTCAGAATTAAAGATTCTTACAACTTGCTTGTAAAATCCGCACAGCGATTTCAGAAATGTTAGTCTTTTGCTTTGCATCCCGTTTCTGTTTCATTATACATGTTGTACTTGTATTTTTGTTAGTTGATATTTTAACTCGGAGCTAAATCATGTTTAATGTTGCCTTTGAACTCATTGATTAATATATCTGAATACGTTTCTAATAGTTTAAGATAGGCATGGATGCACCCCGTATTTTACTAGTCCAGATTTTAGTCACATTCAGACTGACCCTTTGAAACGTTTTACTCGTCATCCAGATTCGGGTCTCTGACACAGCACAGACTTTTAAAGCACCATATAGTTGCTGAAGTCAAGCATGATGGACAAAATTGACTACCACTTTTGATTGGTTGGCCATTGCATTGTTTTATTGGAGGTTTAGTTTTCTTTTATGTAGGAGTGCAGGCCACTCCCGTTGAATGGCTTTCGGCTGTGTTTGTGCTGGGCCTAAATGTAGCAGGGAGTGCTGCAACTACCTTATGAGCCATTTCGTTGTGATGCAGCTCTTCACTTCTTTGTGTGTGCAGTCAATAGTCAAATTCCTCTTGCTAGCAGTATACTCCGGGACCAGAGTAGACTGGGTGGTGTGGAACGACCGCAGGCCATGCTGCAGTGAGTTGTATATCCACCTGTGTAGCGGGGGGGTGTATCAGCTCCCTACCACTGTACATGCCTGTGGTAAATATCACTGACATCCTTAGCTATAAACACTCTTCCACCTAGCCCAACATGTTGAAATTTGGCATATGGCTTGTGTATATGTTTTTAATTTGGCGGTAGAACAAGTTAATTGTGTTGTAGAATTTGTGAAACTGGCCATATCTGTTACCTATGCATTGTAACCAGGACATATTATTCAGTAACTTTCACATCTTGCCAGTATCAAGCCATAGCTTGTGCCTGCACATTGCATATCATGACTGTACCTGGATATATGATAATGCACATGAGCAGTGATGGCACCACCTACAAGTTTGAAGCTTTACTTCTCTATAATAGTAGTACTGCCTGGGAATTTCAAGATGTAATTTGGCGAATTAGGCTACTGCTAGCAAGTGAATCACTGAATTATGGAAATCACTGAGCCTTACCTATAAAAGAAATATTGGTTAAGCGGGGACGATACTGTGAAAAACTACCTTTTGTCATTTTGTAAACTAGAGATATAATAGATGTCCTGTAGTATGTATGTTGTTTTATTATAGTATTATTAAAATACTACATTTAAAACAAATAACACTGTACTTTCATGTGAGTGTTTAAGACAACTATTTTATGGGTATTTATTTGGGAATTTAGCCCGGTCACGCATATTGTAATTTTGTTTTGCAGGCTTTTTCCTTTGAGAGAACAAGGCTTGAACTTCTATGCAAAGGAATTGACTACTTATGAGATTGAGGTAAAATAAGTCATTAAAATATTTAATGCTGTCAAAAAATAAGAACCTACAGCAGGTTTGACTTACTGGTGCATGCACCACTCGTGAGAAATTAGTGCATCTAACATACTAGAATGCAATTGAATGGTTGCTATGAGAATTATGTTAGCTTGTTGAGAGAAGTGTGCAACCAGCACGAATTTAGAGTGGAGTTTGCCCTTCTCAGATTCTGGCGCTGGTAGAAACAGAGCGCAGTTTGTGCAGAGAGCCCTTTGAGGCAACCATTTGTTGTGATAGATGTGTGATCTACAATTTAAAAGGAGGGCTCGGCTGGTTATGTCTCTCCTTGCATTAGGGTGATGTATTGCTTACAAGTGATCGCAAGCAAGAAATATGAACAATTGCTGATAGCTAAGCACAGTAAAATAGTTAAAAACAAACTTTGTAGCTGTTGCTAGTCTTATTGCTATGTGGCAAAATTATTTAGTTTGTGTGACAGCAGGAACACTTACATAAGACATAATGAACACCAAATGTATGTTTAGCACAGTCAGATATCTTAAGTAGGTGTGAATAATTTTCGTTAATCATGAAATAGGAACACACAGTTAATATGTTTCAAAGCAGAATTAGGACAATGTGTTTGATGTTCAAAATTGTTTATGTGTGAAACTAGTTGTAAATAACCATGAGTTTTTCTCCTTAGGAATTCAAAAAAACAAAAGAAGCAATTAAGAAGTTTATGTTGGCTTACAAAATGATGCTGGAGTTTTATGGAATTAAACTGACCGATAAAAATGGAAATATTACGAGAGCTGCTAACTGGCAGGACCGATTTCAGCATTTAAATGAGTAAGTTACTGCAAAAAAAGCTGCGATGGAAGACCCCAGTGACCGAGAGAGTGTTCATCAGAAATTCATGATTGCTCATCAGTTACTGTTCTGTTTGTAGTCTGAGTCATTATAATCAGTTTCTCCCTGTCCAACTGTGTGTGTGTGTGTGTGTGTGTGTGTGTGTGTGTGTGTGTGTGTGTGTGTGTGTGTGTGTGTGTGTGTGTGTGTGTGTATATATATATATATATAATCGGTGGTATGTGTAGCTGCAGATACACATGCTGTGCACTGTTTCCTGCCATCTGGTGTTGGGCTCGGAGTGTTACAAGTTGTTTTTCTTCGAAGAAGTCTTTTCGAGTCACGGGACCGAGTGACTCCTCCCTTTCGGCTCCATTGCGCTAGGGCATCGACTCCATCTTAGATTGTTTTCTTTCCGCCATCGGGTTCGGACGTGTTCCTCTTCGCTCCGGTTATTCGATTCGGAAATTTTTTAAAAACGCTGAAAATCGTCAGTTTTATTTTCGATCGCGAACCATCTTGTATCAACACCTCAGCACCGGCGAAACACACCTTCGGTTGCCCTTCGGGGCACCCGCGCCCATCCTGGGCCTGTTCGGCCCGACCGCAGGAAGCGTTCATGGACCAGACCCCGTTCCGATTCTGCCCTCAGTGCCACGCAAAGTATCCATACACATATCAACATCGGGTCTGTAATCTGGGTTTGTCACCAGGCCACCGAGAGGATACTTGCGAGGCCTGCAGTTCCTTCCGTTCCAAGAAGACCTTGAGGGATCGAAGGGCAAAATGACTACAAATGGCGTAGAAGAGTACTGAGCACCTCGACGTTGAAGAAGAGGAGATAGCCATCTCCATTCAAGGATCTGATTCTGACGATTCCGACTCCCACCGACAGCAGGCCAACACGTGAGTACGCCTGTCCCGACCCAAACCCACAGCCAGTCCAAGACCAAACAAAAGGCATCGGGACACCCCTGCCGGAAGGCCATGGCTCTACCCGCAAGAAATCAAGCGGTGACCAAGCAACACCCTCAGCACCGAAAAAGGCCACATCCGCATCGAAGCCTTCGGAATCAATTCGAGACACAGTCTCCGAAAAAGTTCGACATCGACTCGTCGAATCGAAATCCCGAAAGAGTCTTTCGGAACAGAGGCCTACAGTCACCATGGGTATTTCGAAAAAGAACGGATTCGGAGTCGAAAAAAGCCTCATATACTGAGGAGCATGGACTTTCTAAACAGATGAAAGAAAGCCACAGATTTTAGGAAGAAATTCACCAAATGGAAGAATTTGATGAGAGACAAGCAAGGATACAGATCCACAAGGATACTGGAAAAATCCTTACAGCACCTCCTCTCAAATTTAAAAGAAAACTGGCTTTCCAAGGACGTTCGGACCCTGAGCAGCCAAAGGCTAAAGTGCCAAGAGAGCAATCTCCGCCACACCAGTTTTCCCCAGCACATTCTCCTCCGCATTCTCCTCACAGAACTGTTTCTCCTCTTACTACACGCACTGCACAGTCCCCCACACACACTTTGCAGTTGCATCAAGATCGAGACCAGTGGGATCTTTATGATGATCCTGTGTCAGACAATAGCCCGTAGTGCTATCCTTCTAAATCCTCTCCACCTGAAGATAGCACCTCCTACACACAGGTTTTGGCTAGGGATGCTGCTTTCCACAATGTGAGCATGCACACCGAACCACTAGAGGACAACTTTCTTTTTAATACCTTGTCCTCAACACATACATCTTAAACATGCCCAACAGATTTTTCAGGAACCGGTTAAGGGAAGGCCCATAACACCAAGGGTGGAGAAGAAATATAAACCACCACTGTCAGACCCAGTATTTATCACCCAACAGCTGCCCCCAGACTCAGTAGTGGTCAGCGCAGCGAGGAAGAGGGCCAACTCGCAGTCATCTGGAGATGCACCCCCTCCAGATAAGGAGAGTAAAAAGTTTGATGCAGCAGGAAAGAGGGTAGCGTCACAAGCAGCCAACCAGTGGCACATAGTTAACTCACAGGCCCTCCTCGCAAGATATGACAGAGCACATTGGGATGAGATGAACGACATCATTCAACATCTCCCCAAAGAATACCAAAAAAGAGCTCAGCAAGTGGTAGAGGAGGGTCAGGCAATAACAAATAACCAGCTAAGGTCTGTGTTAGATTCAGCTGATACTGCTGCAAGAACAATAAACACAGCAGTGACAATTAGATGCCATGCATGGCTTAGATCATCAGGTTTTAAACCTGAGATTCAACAGGCGGTCCTCAACATGCCCTTCAACCAGCAACAGCTATTTGGCACACAAGTGGACACAGCCAAAGAGAAAATGAAAAAGGATACGGATACAGCCAAAGCGATGGGAGCGCTTTACTCTTCCCAATACAGACGGACATTTAGGAAGCCGCAGTATAGGGGTGGTTTCAGGCCACAGCCATCAGAACCATCTACCTCACAGACAAAGCCCTCATACCAATCTCAGTATCAAAGAGGGGGGTTTCGATGGTCCTTCAGTGTGCAATTTCCCAAATCCAGGGGAAAATTCCAAGCTACAAAACAAGCTACTAGCGATAAACAGTGACTTCGCCATCACCTTTCCACAACACACATACCCTGTGGGAGGAAGACTGGAAATGTTCCACAATCAATGGTCAAACATAATAACAGACTCATGGGTACTATCAATTATCCAACATGGTTATTGCATAGAAATCACACATTTCCCTCCAAATATTCCCTCAAAAGTGAACAAACTATTGCCGCAACATCTAACAATGTTACAAACAGAGGTGCAGGCATTATTAACAAAACAAGCCATAGAACTAGTACCTCATCAACAAAAAGGAACAGGGGTCTATTCCCTGTACTTCCTTATTCCCAAAAAGGACAAGACACTAAGACCAATATTAGATCTCAGAACTCTCAACCTATACATTCAATCAGAACTCTTTCACATGGTGACACTACAAGATGTAGTCCCATTACTGAAACAGGGAGAATACATGTCAACACTGGATTTAAAAGATGCATATTTTCACATACCCATCCATCCATCTCACAGAAAATACCTCAGGTTTGTTATACAAGGAAAACATTACCAATTCAAGGTATTACCCTCCGGGATAACAACCGCCCCCAGAGTACTTACAAAATGCCTTGCCATAGTAGCAGCATACATAAGGAGGCAACATATGCATGTATTCCCATATCTCGACGATTGGCTAATAAAGGCCAACACTCAAGAAAATCACACTTTCAACCATCACAAATTCAGCAGTACTTGGGAGCTACACTCAACACTCAAAAAGCAATAGCAAGTCCAAGCCCACAAAGGGTGCAATCATTTCACACCATGATACCTAAAATACAACCAAATCAGCATTACACAGTCAGAGTTATGATGAAACTCCTAGGCATGATGGCATCATGCAATCGCAACTGTGCAAAACGCACAATTACACATGCGGCCCTTGCAGGAGTGCCTTGCAAAACAATGGTCGCAGGCACAGGGTCTTCTCCAAGATCTAGTTTTGATAGACCACCAAACACACTATTCGCTTCAGTCATGGAATCCCACAAATTTAAACAAACGGCGGCCTTTTCAAGACCCCGGGCCTCACGCTATTCTCACAACAGATGCATCAATGGTTGGGTGGGGAGCACACCTCCACAATCACAGCATACAAGGACAGCAATCAAAAGCAGCTACACATAAATCACTTAGAGCTGCTAGCAGTATTTCTAGCACTAAAAGCCTTTCAACCTCTTCTGGCTCACAAACACATTCTTGTCAAAACAGACAATTTGACAACGATGTACTACCTAAACAAACAGGGGGGAACACACTCATCACAACTTTGCCTCCTAGCACAAAAAAATTGGCATTGGGCAATTCACAACAACATTCGCCTAATAGCTCAATACATCCCAGGAATTCACAATCAATTAGACAATCTCAGTCGGGATCAACAGCAAACTCACGAGTGGGAAATACATCCCCAAGTACTACAAAGATACATTCGTCAGTGGGGAACACCAGACATAGATCTGTTCGCCACAAACCAAAATGCAAAATGCCAAAACTTCGCGTCCAGGTACCACACCCTCAGTCCAAGGGCAATGCTCTATGGATCAACTGGTCAGGGATATTTGTTTACGCTTTTCCCCCTCTCCCACTCATTCCATTTCTAGTCAACAAACTGCATCAAAACAAACTCAAACTAATACTTATAGCACCAACGTGGGCACGCCAACCGTGGTACACCACACTGTTGGACCTCTAAGTATTACCTCACGTCAAGCTTCCAAACAGACCAGATCTGTTAACGCAACACAAACAGCAGATCAGACACCCCAATCCAGCAATGCTCAATCTAGCAATCTGGCTCCTGAAATCTTAGAGTTTGGCTATCTAAATATTCCAAACGAGTATATGGAAGTCATTAAACAAGCAAGAAAACCTACCACCAGGCATTGTTATGCTAACAAATGGAAAAGATTTGTCTTCTACTGCCAGGCAAAACACATCACGCCGTTGGATACGTCCATACAAGACATCGTAGAATACTTACTACACCTACAAAAAGCAAATCTAGCCTTTTCATCCATCAAAATACACCTCACTGCAATCTTGGCGTATTTGCAAATTAAACACACAAAATCCCTATTTAGGATACCAGTCATTAAAGCCTCATGGAAGGACTAAAATGAATCATACCTCCAAGAATTCCACCAATACCCTCATGGAATCTTAATATTGTGCTTACACGACTCATGTGTCCACCTTTTGAACCCATGCACTCTTGTCAGATCCAATTCTGAACTTGGAAAGTGGCATTTCTAGTACCAATTACTTCATTACGAAGGGTTAGTGAAATACAGGCCATTACTATTGAAGAACCCTTTATACAAGTACACAAACATAAAGTGGTTCTCCGCACAAATCCAACATTTCTACCAAAAGTCATTTCACCGTTTCATTTAAACCAAACAGTGGAACTTCCAGTTTTCTTCCCACAGCCAGACTCAGTGGCAGAAAGAGCTCTGCATACATTAGATATAAAAAGAGCTCTAATCTATTATATCGACAGAACAAAAGCATTTCGTAAAACTAAACAGTTGTTCGTCGCATTCCAGAAACCCCATACTGGTAACCCTATATTTAAACAAGGCATAGCCAGATGGATAGTGAAATGTATACAGACTTGTTACCTCAAAGCTAAAAGACGACTACTCAGTACACCAAAGGCACATTCCGCTAGAAAGAAAGGAGCAACAATGGCCTTTCTAGGAAACATACCAATGACCGAGATTTGTAAGGCAGCCACTTGGTCCACACCTCATACTTTTACCAAACATTACTGTGTAGATGTGTAAATTGTACATATGGAAATAAACATTCCTTTACCTCAACTTTGTACATACAGCTCTATCCTATTGCATGGACATCTTTACTATTCTCACTCTGTCACTCCTACCTTACCCTCTGCGGGAAAACAATCTAAGATGGAGTCGATGCCCATGCCAATGTAGCCGAAAGGGAGGAGTCACTCGGTCCCGTGTCTCGAAAAGACTTCTTCGAAGAAAAACAACTTGTAACACTCCGAGCCCAACATTTGATGGCAGGAACAGTGCACAGCATGTGAATCTGCAACGGAACATGCCACAAACAGATGTACACTGGGTAAGTGACATTTTCCATATATATATATATATATATATATATATATATATAGTATTGTTTGTTGCTGTCCGTGCGCAGTATGTTACACAAAACTCCTGTTTCAGGACTATCGATCCAGTTCAGGCAGCACATTTATTACATTTAAGCCTCATTATGACTTCGGCGATCTTTTTGTAAGACCGCCGAAGCCGCTGCAGCCAACAAACTGTCTGTGCTGGCAGTCTGCTGACCGCCATAATAGGAGTCATTGGAGGATTTCCGCCCATTTATGGGTGGAAGTCCAACTCCAAAGAGGCAGTTGCATTGCCAGCACCGCCACACCAGCAAAACTCCGCCCTCCGTATTACGAGCCGTAATATGGCTTGGCGTGGTGCTGGTGATGCAAAACCACCAGGACCCATCCCCTCCCGGACAACCAGCTCACTGGAAAAGGTAAGTTAACCAGGAGGGTATGGGGGATGAAATGGGGGGATTGGGTGTGTGTGTGTGTGGGTGCATGAGTGCGAGTATGCGGAGGGGGTAGTATGAGTGCAATTATGCGGAGGGGTTGGTGAATGCGTGCATGTATGCTATTGAACGTGAATGTTTGTGTGCATGTATGTGCAAGTGAGTGGGGGTGTATGTCTGCATGTATGCGAATTAGTTGGGGGGTGTGTCTGCATGTATGCAAGTGAATGGGGGTATCTGTGTGAATGTGTGCCTATGCCGAGGGGTGTGAATGCATGTGTACGTGAAGGGGTGGGGGGGTGTTTGTAAGTGTGTGGACGGGGTGTCGTCTGCATGTGTGTGGACGTGTTGGGGTGCGTTTCCCTGTGACAGGAATGGGGATTCCTGTCGCCGGGTGCATTACCGCCAGGGTTATCATGGCGGGGTGACTGCCACGGAAAGCCTGGTGGCCTGCAGCCTCGTGCTCACCGCCGGCCGTGTTGGTGCAATCGCACCGGCGGGTCAGGCAGCTTTGTGGAGGTTTGGCTTCTGCCAAACCCCACAACTTGTGATGTGGCGCCCTTAACCGCTCGTAATGAGAGCCTTAATGTCTTTGACTCTTTTTGGATTTATTTCTCTGCTTTTCTTGTGTGTATTTACATATTGCTACTTCTGTTGGATAATAGGATCTTCCTCATCAAAGACCCAGGTTACTGTATGCTTATCTGAAACAATTTGCAGGCATGTTATAGGGTGTGAGCCTTCTGATAATTTTCTTAAACACACAATCCTATATACAGCTTTATTTTTCTTTGTTCCTTATCTTTAGTTGAAATGTCAGCATTTCTGTTTGTGGTTTGGGTACGATACAAATGTAGATATTAATTTTACCCCTAATATTTAATTTTCAGTTTATCCCATCAAACAATGTATTTTTCAGTGTTATTCAGATAATCAGTTATATTCGGAGACCCTAATATTTCCCAATGAATTGTAAGCTACTAATCACTCATTTAATATTCCACTCCATAAAACATTACAGAAATCAAATAACAGCATAGGATCATATTTTTGTTATCAATAATATCAAATTCTCTGCATGCAAAAGTGTCTATAATTGATCCTCTATATGGGTAGCTCCATTTCTAGTCTCTCTCTGCCTAATATACTATGCAGTGGGCTCAAGAGCCAAGTTGAGTGACAGAGGTGACAGTGCACATCTTTATCCTAGCACCAAATATTTTGCAAATATCTGTGAAATTAAACAGTACCCATTACTGCCCATTGGAAGATATTATTTAGAACAGGATTATGAAGTTTTTCCCCAGTTCATATGTATTAAATGCACATTCTTCATAATTCTAATTCACTTTATGATAGGATTGGTATGAGTCTATCAATGATATCACTCCTGAGGCTTCGGTATGCTTTTGCCAATCTTAACAATGTAAATTAATTGTATGTTATCTTATTGTAAACCTTCTGTTATGCATGAAGAAGTGATCTAATGTTTATCATTGAAGTGATAAATATTTTTAGCCTCACAAGAACCTAACTATAATTTTCACGCACATCTTCATATTGGTTCTGCCTGGACGGACAAATTCTAATGCAGGTCTCATGCAGTGTTCATGAACTCTTGTAGCTTTCTTTCCAGTACACGTACACTAAATAATGAGCATACATAGGGGCCAAATCAATCTGGGAACATTCATGTAAATCCATCTCACCAGTTGTATAATGGAACCATGCATGCCGGAACAACGCATGCCTTAACAACGTGGTCGGAACCACAACCATGTTGTTTCCATGCATGCCTTTACCATGCATGCCTTTACAATGAATTGTGTTGTAAAAGCATGCCTAGTAACGGCATGTGTGGAAACAGCATGCGAAACGGCGTGCATGGTTCTTTCATGCAACCCCCTCTCGCCCAGAGGCCCAAAACTAAACCCGCCCCTAAAAACTAAAGTACTCCCACCTGCCTGAACCCTAAAATAAAAACTACCTCCTGCCCCATAAAACTAAATTACCCTGACACCACCACCCACCCTAAGCCCTAAAAATAAAAACTATCCTTACCCCTACCTCTAAAAACCAAGCTACCCCACACCCTGACCCATAAAACTAAAGTACCCCAACACCCCCACCTCCCTGAGCCCTAAACAAAAAAAAATATCCTGACCCTCTGCCCCTAAAAACTAAACTATCCCAACCAAGTGCTAAAAAAAAAATACTCCAATCCCTGCCCCTAAAAACTAAAGTACCCCGACCCTCACACCCACCCTCACTCCTAAAAAATAAAACTACCCGACCCCGCACCCCTCTGGCCCTGAGCCCTAAATAAAACTACACCAACCCCCCCACCCCTGTCCCTAAAAACTAAAGAACCTTGACTTGCCCCACCCACCTCAAGCCCTAATTCCAGCCACCTGCTAAAAACTACCCAACAACCCTTCCCTAACCCCATGTACCTCACAGCGTCCTCTCCCAATCCTTCCTTCTCTTCTCTCCTCCCTCCCCCTTCCTCCCGCCCTTCCTTAAACCTTTCCCCACCCCTTAAAAATTAACTTCTTCACCCCCACCCTAAGCCCTATATAATAAAAAATACCCAATCCCCCCACACCTGCCCCTAAAACAAAAAATAGCCTGACCCCCCAAAGCCCTAAAAAGAAAATACCCCAACGCTATCCTTTACAAAAAATGCCCACCCCCAATGCCCCAAACACCCCAATTCAAATTCCTTAATCCACCCTCCACCCCTGCCCCAGCTGCACTTACCTCACCACGTCCTCCACGGCCTTTCCTGAACAACGCATGGCTTTTTCTGTGCCTTAACCATGCATATGCGTAGTTTAGCGCATGGGTGGTTAAGGCACAGAAAAAGCTATGCGTTGTTCCGGCAGGCGTGGTTACGCTTGCGTGGGCAACGTTCGCATTGTTTACAAGGCATGGTTTAGGATGTTTGCCATGTGAACCATGGCTTTCCCTGATTGTCAATTGTCTAAAAAGTTATCAATTAAGAGAGGAGTCTGCAGCTTCTAGATTCTAAATCTAATGAACTATTTAAAGTCTCAAAATATATAATCGAAATCAGTGAGACAAGGTTCCAGTTAGTTGCCAAATGGAGTGAAGTTGCTATTTCCTGGAATGTGTAGAATGGGTTTTCAGGGTTTAAGCTATTAGATGTTTATCTTTAGGGAACAGTAGATTTTATCTTCAGGTAGTTCTCCATTTCTGAATGTGAATGGGTAGTGGATCAAAAAAGTTCCAGGAATACTGTTGGATCTTACTTATTATTTTGCTTCAAGCCTTTTGAGTCTTTAATGTAATTAACTATTCTGGCGTTTTTTTACTTTTTCAGCTTGTAGGCCAACAATTTGCTGTTTGTATTTCAAGCTACTCTAAATTTCTATTTTGCATTTTAATTTTCTTGGAGTAATGCGTCTAAACCTAATTCCAGCATGCCTCGGTTTTCCGCCATAAATGTGGGCTCACCACTTGCATTGTAAATTTCCTCTCTAAAAGTTATATATTAGCTTTAATGGCCACTAATTCAGATGTAAATGTTCTTTTCTCCCTCACTAACTTCATTATAAACGAGCATCATCCTTCATGCTGAAGAAAGACTGACAAAGATTCCAGTGGTATTTTCAAAATATTATATTACAAATTACAAAAGGAATACAGAAGAAAAGTAATACGCTTGTGCAAATTATTGATCTAAAATTTTGGAATGTCCCCTTCTTTCAACGAGGGACGCGTACGAAATGCAAAAAATATGCAATGTTGTGAGCACGTTCCCAAGGTCCCTTTTATAATGGCATAAAAGTATAAGGAGGTTTGAGGGCTTGAATTTTTAAGAGAAGATCTTTGAGTGTATCCTCAGCTGCCCACGACTCATAAATGAACACACCTGGTATTTTTTGTTAATCTCTTTAAAATTTGAATTCTTAAAAAGCAACATACAATATGTGAAAATTTGACCTTTGAAAAATAATGTTTGTCAATCCTTTTCCTATTATTTGTAATATACAAACCTGCTGTTTCATTAAAATGGACCTTAAATACATTGGACACTTTAATCATCATTGCAAAAACTAAAGAGAACTAAATGTCCCTGCTGTGTTCAATGCGAGAAATGAGATGATTCTAGAGGCAATTTTCATTCACTCCTTAATATGATGAATTAGCTGTACACCCAGTGTACCATCAGTATCATAGCAGTTATGCGTGGCTTTCAATTATTGAGGGCCTCATTCCAAGCTGTGTGTAAATCCAAATTGGGATTTTGAATTCTGTTTACGTATTACCCTTTTAATGTACATCTGATAATGTGCACTTGTAAGCTGATGGTACTTTTCTGCATCCACAGATCCCAGCACAACTATTTAAGAATCACCCGCATCTTGAAAAGTCTTGGTGAACTTGGATATGAGAGTTTCAAAGTACCTCTTGTAAAAATATTCCTCCAGGAGGCTCTTGTGGAGAACACCATTCCCAACATTAAACAGAGTGCTTTGGAATATTTTGTATACACAATTAGAGATCGAAGAGAAAGAAGGAAACTTCTTCGGTTTGCCAGACGTCATTACCACCCACCTGAACACTTTATTTGGGGACCCCCATGCAAAAGAAAGATTGAGGACATCAAGACTCTTCCAAAGCCCTGCTCACCATGTGCTCCCAAGTGCCATATTCCGGCTCATAAACGATCGAAGGATGGTAAGAGTCCACTAACTTCTGGTAGCCCTAAAATAAAAACATCCAGTCATAAAGAGGCAGAATACAAACAAAAGGAAGTTAAAAATGACTTGGGTGGGTCTGAAATGAACAATGAGCTTAGTACAGAGGGCATCGATGACAAGAAAGATGATAGTGAAAATCCGAATTGTGAGTCTGTGGAAACTGAGGAATCCGTGAGCAGCACTGAAAATATTCCTCAGGCTCAAAAAACTGAAGGGGGTCTGGAACCTGTTAACCAAGAGTGTGAAAATACTGAAAGTACAGAAAAGAGTATTTCAGTTATAGACTCTGAATGCCATTCAAAACTGGATCTGCATGCTGGTGGAGAATTAGTTCCGCTATCATTTGAACTAATGCCAGAGGAGCCACCAAACAGCTAAAACAGCAAATTATTTGGACAATATTTTTTGTGTTTTTAGTTAATTTTCTTTTTTGTTTGTAAAGTTAAAATGTTTATAATCGATTATAAAATTGTTAGGTCAAAATCTCATGCTGAAGAATGGATAGGCAGGAGAGCTGGATGTATTGCAAAATCAAATTATATACTGTACAGGTCTTTAGTGTTATCATTGCAGATTTCTGTGAGTTCCGTTTTTTTACTGTGATAGGTTATATTCTTGCACATTTCCAGTTGTTAAATTAAAAATATGTGTAAATTGTCCACATTTTAAGGGAATCTTGATTATCAAATGCCCTCAAATTATATTGGAGATGATGTGTAAATTAATATTACTATATAGCGCTTATAACCACTGGTTTGCTAATTTATAGCCCTGTAAATGTTGGGTGTTATATTACCCAGTTTTAATGGTGCTTACACAATATCTGCATTGTCCGACATTTTATGTGCTTTACTCCTGTTACTGTGCATCATAATTCCTTTAAGCATTTTTGTTTAATCCTTTTTGTTACAAGTCACAATCTGTGTAGAATTAAACCACACAATGCAGGTTGCTTTGACACAAAAGACAGTTTCAAGAAAAATAAAAAATAAAAGCAACTCTGGGAAACTAGAAGTGAAGCGACATCATCAGTCCAATTTTGTATTTTCAGGGAAATTATTCAATAGGATCACTGATTTTGTGTTTTTCTGATCTGTATACTTTGAGTACAGTAACTATTAGGTTGGGTGCATTCCACTGTGGTTTAGAGGATATGAGCAGACAGGTGAATTGCTTTTGCTAATCTCTCTTGAACGTCCATGTTCCACCCTTCTTTGTGTTACAGTGAAAAAGTCATACAAAGGCCCTACGTCTTGTGGGCAGTAATGTGCACCCTCGTAATATTTCACTGGCGGCAACAGGCCGGCCTGACTTAAAAGTCATTACCTACTCAACCCTATTTCTTGTCCCAATACTGTGGTGTGCTGTGCCTGTTGGGGGTTTCTTAGTTCCCTCTTTCCCCAATCTTGCATTGTTCTGGGCACTGTGGTTGAGGTTGAGGGTCTGTGACCTGGAAGTGCTGGGGTTGGCTGGGCTTACCTCGTTCCTCATTCATTTTGTTCCTTCCTGGTCCCTGTGGCCAGGCTCCGCCACCTTGTGGATCATGCATTTAGTAATTGCTGCACAGTGCGCTTGCTGGGCCTGTGCGCAGTGCTTCTTTTTCAATATGCGGTGTCTTCACGCTCCTGTGTAGTGCTTCTTAGTTCCCTCTTTCCCCAATCTTGCGTTGTTCTGGGCACTATGCTTGAGGTTGGGGGCCTGTGACCTGGAAATGCTGGGGTTGGCTGGGCTTTCCTCGTCGTTTCGTTCCTTCCTGGTCCCTGTGGTCAGGCTCCGCCGCCATGTGGATCATGCATTTAGTAATTGCTGCACTGTGAGCTTGCTGGGTCTGTGCGCAGTACTTCCTTTTCCATATGTGGCGTCTTCACGATCTGCGTAGCCCTTGCTGGCCTTGTGCGGTGCAGCCTTTTCATTGTGCTGTGTCTTCACGCTCTGTGTTCCGCTACTCATGCTCCAGTTTCGGTGGGGAGCGTGACTTTGGCCATCTTTGTTTAACACCGAAATGTCTCCCCTATTTTGACACCCTGAGCGCCTTGTCTCTTTGTGATGCCTTTGGCAGCAAGCGCCGCTCTGGAGTTCATAAGCCTTGTGAGGCTTACTATGTTGTATTGCTCCCTCGGGTGGTGGGAGGCCGGCAGAGCATGGTTTCCACTGTCTTGGAAACAGGTTCCTCTTTTCTGTTGTGGTGGTCTTTGTTGTCGGGTTGGTTCCTTTGCGTTTTTTTGCCGTATGGCCTCTTTACCTTGGCTATGTGCTATGTTCCACAACTCACTCAGACTTCAGATTTCACGGTTGTGTTTTTCTTTCCACTTTCTGTTGTATACAAATAAATAAGTAAATTAAACAAAATTACCAAGGAGGACAAAGATTTTGTTTGTTCTCTGTTCACTTTCTATGTTCTCATATGGCATACATTGCTTTGTTTTTTCTATGCTTCGGGCACAATATTTGTTTTTGAAGGCTTTGGGTTGGCCTGCCTGGGGTCCTGTTTTTGATTATATTCAGGGCACCCTCCTCTGTTTCCTTCATTAACTATGGAACACAGGAAGAAAGCTGTTAAGTGCCATCATTGCTCCAGAGACGCACAGTAGGGGAGGGAACATCATAAACCAGAGAAGATTCTCCCTGGATCTTCTCATGGTTTGGGTCTGTCTGAGGATCAATTTCAGCTTCTCTTGGCCTCCATCTCAGATGGTTTCTGTAGATCTAAAGATTCTGGGGGAGTACGCTATTCTCCCTCCTCTCCCACCTTTTCAGTCTCTTCTTTGGTGGTTTCCTCACCTTCCTCTTCCTCTTCCTGGCCTGTCCTGAATATGAGGAGGATCTGGACTCTCCTGTGGCGGAAGCACTGCCCCGGTCATAATTTCTTCAAAAATCAGATCTTTTGGCCCTTTTCAGATCTTTAGGGGACAACCAGGGTATATATATTTAGAGATTTATGTTCCTCATCCAAGTTCTGTCCTTTTCCAACTGTTCCATTTTTGCCCGCCTACTTGTTTGGTGGTCAATTAAGAAGTGTTGAATCTTCTCCTATGGGAATGGAAGGATCCAGAAAAGGCGGATCTCCCAGAATTTTTGACTTGCCTTTAACCTCTGGCCACAGGTGATGTCGAATTCCCCTCCTTTTTTAAGATTGATCCGCTGCTTTCTTATTCATCTGGTCGTCCCTCTATTATCTCTGAGGAGGTTCCCATCTCAGATTTTGTGGATCGTCGGGTGGAGTCTTCCCTGAAGAAATGCTTTTCTGGCTTGAACCTGGCACTTCAGGTTGCTATTTATGCAGTGTATGCCTCTCTGTCCTTGGTTAAAGACTTCCATTCTCTAACTATGGCCCTTGAGAGGGGGTTGACTGTTCCTCTTTATTTTCCAATATGGAGATTCAGGCTATGTTTTTAGCGGATGAGTCATATGATGTCTTGGAAGCTTCTCCCATGGCTTCTTCTGTCGACACCATGTATATCTTCGTGATTGGAAAGTGGACTCCTCCCAGAAGTGAGGGTTGTTGTATATGCCGTGCACTGGCAGCTGGCTCTTTGATGATGATTTGGAACCGATGCTCCATGAGGTGTTCAAGACTCAAAAATATGGCCAGCTGTTATGGGCTCATTACCGGTTCGAGGGGTTTCTCTGGGCATTTCCAGTCCAAGTCTAAACTATCTTCTTCCTTTCCTGCTCGTCCTTTTTCAAAGCCTCAGCGTCCTCCTACTCCCAAGACTGGGAAGCGATCCTGACTATGCTGCCCTTCTGGTGGGAGGGCCTCTGGCTACTTTTCTTCCTACTTGGAGAAATCATGCTTCAGATAAATATAAATGGGTGCTGCAAGTCCTCTCCGAAGGGTACTCCCTGGACTTCAAATCCCTTCTTCCTTGAAACAGGCCAGTGGAGTCCCTCTCCAATCCCTACGACCTTCCTGCTCTTTGCCAGGAGATTGCAAATTTAGTCATCAAGAGAGCTGTGGTTCCTGTCACAGTCGGGCAGTGAAGGAAGGGCTTATACTATCTGGTCTTTCTGGTCCCGAAGCCTGCTGGGAAGGTCCAGCTAATTTTCAATCTCAAGCAGCTGAACATGTTCCTGAGGAAGCTTATCCTTCTTGCTCATGCAGGAGAATGCCTTGCCACCTTGGACTTAAGGAATGCATATCTTAACATTGCAATTGCTTGTTCCCATCAGAAGTTTCTCCGCTTTTGTGTGAATGAAGTCCATTGGCAGTTCCGGGTCCTTCCCTTTGGTTTGGCCAGTCCCACCCAGGTATTCACCAAAGTGATGGCCCGTGGTGACTTATCTTCATAGTCTTGGCGTCACAATTCCTCCATATCTGGATGATTGGCTCTTGCAGCAACCTCTTTTGTCAGTGCTCCAATCACAAATTGTGCTAGTGTGCAGGACTGTGGAAATCTTTGGCCTACTGGTGAATTGGGAGAAATTGCATCTGACCCCGTCTCAAGATCCTCAGTTCATCTGGGCTCACTTCCAGACTGATATGGGCGAGGTCAGTCTTCCTTTGGGCCGGGCACAGATGTTGCACAACCTACTCTGGGACCTAGGACGGAAGACTGCGGTGACAGCTCGAGAATGGCAGCGTCTTCAAGGTCACATGGTATGTAGAATTTGTTTCTGCTTCGCTTTGTTATGCGCAACTGTGTGGTGTGGTGTCTAGAACCTTTTAATTTTCCTTTTCTTTCAGGCATCCTGCATCTTTGTCGTTCATTGGGCTCGTTTGTACCTGGGTCCTCTGGTATGGCATCTGCTCTCTTATTTGACCCTGCATCTTCACTCCCTGGACTCTCTGGTCCCTATGTCTCCCCACGTTTTGCACTTTCTCCAGTGGTGGCTCGATCCCGCCAATTTGGCCAGGGGCTTTACTCTTGCTGTTCCCCCCCCCCCCCCCCCCCCCCAGGTCATTACTACCGATGCCATTAGTCGGGGTTGGGCGACCACTTTGGGCAGCCTGTCTGTCCAGGGGAGGTGGTCTCCTCAGGAGAGCAGTTTTTCTGAATTGAGGGAAACTTGAAAGCAATTTTTCTGACTCTGTTGCATTTTTCTCCCTTACTCCACAATCAGGGGTCCTCGTGATGAGGGACAATGCTGTAGCAAAGTCCTACATCAACCGGCAATCAGGCATGGGGTCTCATTCTCTGGTCCTGCTGACATTTTAGGTAGGCTGTTGGGCAGACCCTCACCTTCTCTCCTTGTCGGCAATATTTGCAGGAAGGACAATGTGCAAGCAGACAGACTGAGCAGGGGTTTTCCTTCTCCCTTGAGATCTGCCTGGCTCTTTGTATTTTTGCCCAACAGTGTCACTGGTTCGGCACTCCCCTTGTTGACCCGTTTGCCTCAACAGATAATGCACTCCTTCACCGCTTCGTTTCCAGGTCCCCAGAGCCGGGGTGTTGGAGGTGGATGCGCTGTCCTTTCCCTGGCCTACAGTTCTTCTGTATGCCTTCCCTCCATTTCCTCTTCTACCCAAGCTCCTGGCCCAGCTTTAGAGAGAGCTGGCTTCTTTCGTCCTGGTCACTCAATTTTGGCCTCCGATGGGTTGGTTTCCTCTGTTGAAGTTGATAGCTACTGCACTGGAATGGATACTTCCATTCCATCCGTCTCCCCGCAGAACGCCCCTTCTTCTACCTGCCGCTTGTCGATGGATGCATCTGATGGTTTGGCTCTTAAAAGGAGGGGTTTGATGTCCCAGGGTTTTTCCTCTCCGGTGGCAGCGTCCATTCAACACTCATGAAAGGGTTCCACTAAGAAGGCTGATGCTCCCCAATGGTCTTCATTTGTTCAGTGGTGCAAGATTAGATCTTTGGATCCTGCTTCTTGTACCGCTACTAAGGTCTTTCAGTTTCTGCAAGACCGGTTTCAGAAGGGTCTCTTCTTTGAGGGGCTCTTGATTCCCCTTTTGGCATGCCTGAATAACTTCCTTTGGGGTTTCATCGTCTTAGGGGTTTTTCTTTCATGAAACCTCCAGTTCTTTTGCTGATGCCTGTCTGGGATTTCCCCTTGGTCCTTAGAGCAGTCTGCTCACTTTGAACCACTGGATAGTGTATGCCTGAAATATCTTGCTTTCAAGGTGTTTTTTTTGGTGGCCATCCCTTCTGCACGTCGATTGGGTGAACTTGGCACTTTGTCTATCAGACCCCCCTATCTGCAGATTTTATTTTGAAAAACTTGTTCTTCGCTTGGATCTTGGCTTTCCCAGAATTGTTACCGCCTTTCATCAATGCCAGGAGATAACTTTGCCCTCTTTTTTTTTTTTTTCCAGAGCCTGCTACTCTTCAGGAGGAGGCCTTGCGTATCTTGGATTTGGTGAGAGCAGTGTCAATCTATCTGTCTTGCACATGGGATTTTCGTCTTTCTGAGCACCTTTATGTGAACTTTGGTGTCTTTCGACATTGACTGAAAGCTTCTACACCCAGTTTGAGTCATTGGATATGCTCCTTGATCTCCCTAGCTTATGACTCACAACATGCCAGTCTCCCAGGTGGTGTAAAGGGGAGTTCCACAAAAGAGGCACAGCAGTTTCCTGGGCTGAGGACCAGGGCGTATCAATTCTTGACATTTGTCAGGCACCCACGGGGCTCCTTTATCTACTTTTATTCCACATTACAGGTTGGATGTGCATGATTCTGTGACCTTCAGCTCTTGTATCCTGGCTGCTGTTGTTCAGCTATTAACTAGGTCTTCTATCTGTGGTTCTTCTGGTTTGCAGTAAATTTGTTCTGCATTAGCCATGATTCTTTTTGTGGGGAGTCCGGTTGTTCTGAACTTGCTTTGGTATGTCCTCATGTAAGTAAGTATTAGGATGAGAAATAGGGTTGAGTGTGTAATGAATTCATTACTTAAGAGTAATTCCTATTACTACGAATACCCAGTTTCTTGTACCAATACTTAAATCCCACCCCACCCCCGTTCCTTCCTGGATCACAACCTGACTCAGTTTTTTCATTAGCTTTGAGATGTACAGGTCGTTGTCTGGGCTACTTGCCCTTTTTTGCCAGATTGGGACAGGGTGATTTGAGGTTGGGAAGGGGTGGGTGGGGGAGGATTTACATGAAACTTTTTGATTGCTTCTTGCTAGGGCACGTGGGCCTGGGTAGAGGTGAAACCTCATGTAAGTAAGTATTGGTACGAGAAACAGGGTATTCAGAGTATTGAGAATGACTGGTAAGTAATTAATTCATTTTTTGCTACTTTGGGATTTTCTTTTACTTTTTTGTCTTCTTTCAGCAGCAACACATGGCTTTAAACAAAATCATAATCCGCATCACTTAATTTTCATGCCACATTAGAGTGGTACAATTTGAGTGACCAGGTAAAACCAATGCATGTATTTAAGCGCCTCATCATACTAGTTAATTCATTGTTCATCAGAGCATAGCCATCTCAAGCAGCAACACTGTCACTTTTCAGTATTACCACAATAAATATTTACAGTAACGTATACTGACTCTGCTCCCTATAAAACATATGATCTATAAATGCACAAACCTATTCCTAATTATTAACATGGAGACATCAGTTACTTATAGTCTCACAAACTGACATCGCGAGAATGAGTGAGTTGGGCTATCTAGATATTTTCCACTGTGGTGTACGAAGCTAAGAATTTTTTTAATTGCAGCATTTGTGAAGTTCTTTGGAAATTTCCTTGAAAGTTGCAGAGTTTTTTGCTTTCCACTTTAAAACAGCATGCATAACATAAACTGCTTAGAGAATCGCTCCTTTGGCGGCGGGAGAGGTGTCCTCCAGCTCAATTTGAAATCACAAAATGGCATCATTGCAAACCCTGTGCCTAGAGGGACAGAGGCAGCAATTGGGAAAAAATGGCTTGATGTGAAAGGAAAATGTGGAGAGAGGGCAGCAGTGTTCTGCGCCACTGCTCTCTCCCACAAAACCTGCAACTGTTGTTCATTTAGTGGAAGCTGAGCTTTATGAACAGCCTCAATTGCGCAAATGGAATGCCACTCCTTTCAGGGATACATTGTCGTAGTTTGGACTCTTGCTCTAGGCAAGACTGCTGGTTAAAGGATGACAGTACTTTTGTTTGTAGGCGACTACGTCTTCTCCTACAACAAGTCGCAACTGTTGTCCCAACCTTATCGGCTCACTAGCAGCACCTCACCAGAAACACAATAATAAAAGGTGATTTGTAAAGGTGAGAGTAAGACCTCTTAGGGAGTGTCGTGGTTAAACGGAGATTACCCCTTTCTCACAGATATATCATGTCTCATACAAACGCAGACAATGACAAAGATGCAGTAACGTTTCAGTAGTTTTTATTCAACATAACTGCAATTTGCGATAAGTTGCATGGGCTGCAATGATTAGGATAATGAATAATGCAAGCAACAGAATTGTGAAGACGAGAGTCATTATTACAAAGACCCCCACCATCTTGCAATGCATGAAAAAGACATACGGAATGTAATATGCCCTAATACCCTAGTGCGTAAGACCTAACCTCCTACCTAAAGGAGAGCTGGGTTTGTTAAACCTAATCTGCCAATGCCATGTCCCTGAAAGGAGCCCCCAACCCTCGTTACCTTGGAATGAGGTCTCTATCTCAGACTCCGTAGGGACACGAAGACTGGGTCAGTGTCAAGACGACTGCAGCATCAATATCAACGATGGTGGCGATGCCCTCTGGTCGGAATCCCTCTGATTATCTGTCTAAAGTGCAATATATTTGTACAGATCTTCAAGGACCCCTGACGTAGGTGTGTTCCCAAACAATAGATAACAGACATGCTTGGGACGGCAATTATCCCTTGAAAGTATAGAGAGGGAAAATCCCTAAGTGTGAAGGCCTACTGTTTGTTTGTCTTTGGTGCTAGATCTTGACGTCTTAGCGCGGTGTCACTGATAATGTAACCTATAACAAGTGGCCTAACTCTAAACAAGGCAGCCATCTTAGAAGATATAAATAATTAAATGTGCTAAGACAGAGCAAGCTAAATAGGTTAAAAGTCACTAGGTGAGGGGGGCACGAGTCTGCAAGCCAAAGGCCAAGCTAACTCCTGTTATCCCATTAAAACGAAGTAGGATTCACTACAACATGTCCTTGAGAGCCACAAGGAAGGTGGGAGCCTCCTTTTCCTGCACATGTTTCCTAGCGGTACAGAAAGACTGACAATGTGAATATTCTGTTTCAAAGTTTTGCAACCACAATTGCAGTCACAAACCATTTAGCAGAAACTAGCCCCTCAAAGGGTTGGTATCTTTTTCCCTCTGTACACCCTCTCTGGCAATGTTGCGGGCATGGCAGGCAATTGTTAAGGGGACTATTGTGTTCTCTTCTGTCTGAGTTTCCAAACAGAAAACATTTGTCAAAGCATTTTTCCAAGCAGCACCTTTCCATTTAATGGACACTGGCTGTTTTTAAAATAAAACGGTTTCCAATTTGGGAATGCAAATGCAACGATGGTGGTGTTTTGTCTCATGCAATCATCCCTGCATTTGCAGCTGTTCACAGGGGGGTCGCAAATTGTGACCTGCCTAATTAATATTCATTAAGCAATGTAACACCCCCAAATTAATGTGCCTTTTGCAACATGACCTATTAGTACACAAGTAAAAAAGCAAATTGCATACTCAGTCTGTGTGCAAATTGTACATCATGGTTTGTAAATGGGTCTTTATGCATCAAGCCCAGTGTTCTTTAAATCGTCAATGTCTTCCAACAAACCTTTGTTTTTGAGACCAGAATGTGTTAAAATGTGGTGAGCAGGGACTTCAAATAAATATTTGGTTTATGGGGTATATCTTATCAACTCATCCAGAACATAAAGTCCCCATTCATAATACTGGGCCCAAAGTGACAGACCAAGTAGAAATTAATCAGGAACTGTAGATCAAAATCAATATATTCATCACAGGTGCAATTTCAATTTTTAGGAGTCAATAATGAGAGCTGGTGTAAGTTTCAAAGCTTTATTTAAAATCTTTCAGTAGTAAATCATTATTGTTCAGCTAAAACATATCAATCAAATGCTAATCATTAAAAATCATTACTATCAGAACAAATGCATAAAGTGTTTCCCATAAACAAAAGTCCCTATTCTACGCTAAGGAAAATTGAGAGAAAAGCATTAGTCATAATCCACAAGAGCTCTATTTTCAAGAGGTGAAAGCATTAAATCTTAAATCAATAAAGAATAACTTCCCATAAAGAGAGCTTCAAGAAACTCAGTAGAGTCTCATAGCAGCAAAGGCTTAGGCAGGGAAAAATACAGGGCCTCTCACAATTAACCTGAGAAGTATCTTCAAATGGCTCTGCAAAGAGTCTGGAAATGGTTTAAGCAGGATCTCAGACTATGAACAGCCTACTCTAGGAACACGCATTTGTATGGTTTGTCATCTCAGCAGTTTGCTACAACTTGCTGCCATCTCTCAGTAGCTCATCCAATCAGGCAGCAGTGTCATCATGGGAACAGGAACGCTTCCGCCATCTAAGCAGTCTGAAAACAATAGCACTAAAATATTAAACTTCCTACAAGAAGCATTATAGTTACTTTTAGTTAGGTGATTTTCATTTTCCACTATTCACTTACCACAAGACAAAAACAGTTCACTGTTACGTCTCTTTATTACTACATGAGATTATTCCTTTCCCATACACTTTAGCCTGCAAACCTTATTCACCAAGAAACATTCTTCAGAAATTAAACTAAATGTTTTAACACATTATTATATTTTATGAAAACTGTGCACATGAGAAGGTTGAATTTTAACAATTTTCTGTTACATTTTCTATCTCAGTATGTTTGCATCATTAAAAGTTTAACATTCACATTCCTGACCGAGGTCAGTGTAGAAGAAAAAAAGAAAAAAAATGTATTCTACTTTGTTTTAGCTAAATATTTGTGGCTATGAAAGCCTACTGCTCACAATTGTGTTTAAAATACTAAAAGCTTTGTATCTTAGGCCTACACTTTTATTTCTGCATGTTAATTACATTCATTTTCATTATTTAAAATGCTCCTTCAAATATTAGGGTAGTATTTCTGTTTTTTTGTTTAGCAATTTTGGTTTCGGTTAGAGCATGTGAGCAGTCTGTTTTTGACTACGATGGAGGGGGAAGTTCAAAAACAATCACTTCCCTTTTTTTTCAGAAATCGTGAGCTGTAACCGAGACTAAAAAGTACAGCACTCAAAAAGGTATTGTCCCAAACGCAACGTACCAAACTCATAAATAAGAAAAATAACCCAGCTGAAATGATGTCAAGCTTGAAGTCAAGAGTCTTGGGTTGGAGGGGGGGGGATAGGGAAGGCAGGAAGTGAGTGAGAGAGTGTGTAATGCACAATATAAGAAGTTACCAACACTGTTTAGGAAGGTTGGCATTCATTTAATAACAAACACTGGCATTTCTAGAGTAGGGACAGATGCAGCATCTGCCCCGGTTCTATTTGTCCTCCCTCGCCCCCACCAGCATAGCGCCTGAGCATGCCACACATTAATCTGGCCAACTACTTTTCGTGCACAGCAGTGTTGTTTGCTAACAATATTTACATCTGATAACGTTTGTGTGTTTTACTATATCTGTATATACATATTTAGGTATATGCACACTCACAAAGTAAAATTTTAACATTTGAGCAAACGTAAATGACTGCTGTACTGTTCACAGGGCGATATCTGTACTTTTTAGCAGGGCTCCTACACATTTAAGGATACAGTGTCACACTTCTTCAGTAGGTTTCCATACATTAAATGTAGAAGCAAGTATCTTTCTCAGCAGGGATGGGAGACTAACAACATTTGTGTTAATGTTAAAGGCTGTAGTACCTGGAACAGTCAGCACTTCCCTGTAGCACTGCAGGGGTCTTATCAAGAAGGGCTGCTCTGGATCCGGGCAGAGCAGAGTTCCTGTTTATGTGCCTGCAGTGTGAAAAGTAAATTAATTTAACCTGATATTTCTTAGTGCACTATTTTAGATAGTACATCTTGGAAACAGACGTATGAAAATCAAGCTCTAAATTTCACAAATATCGGGTTTAATTAATCCACTGTACACAATTCAGACGCATAAACACAGGTGCTTGCAACTCAGCACTTAGTTACATACCTATATGCTATGGGTCTGTGTTTTTTAAATAGGGCTCTTTTGGCTTTTCTCAGCAGTACTTGAAAAATTGTATTTGGATTGTCCACTTTTAGGGTCGAGCCTGCGTCGCATGCTCTTGCGCATGAGTTTCGCCTGCAAGACGCTTTTGGAGTTAGAAAAGGGCTCGGAGCCCCTTCCATGTCACGTCCGTGATCTTTCATTGGTTTGTGGGCTTGCCTGTTAAAATCTGCTTGCTTTCATGCATATTCATGCCTTTTCCGGTGGTTAGCCCTCCTCGAGCGCAGCAACCAAGTACTGAAAACATGCTAGGCTTGCTGTTTTCCATACGGTTTGTGGACTACTTTTTATCCTTGTTCGCAGCGTGAGCTCGCTTGGCAGAAGTCGAGCACTTTCCATGACATCGAGCCTGTTGCATAGTTAATTGTACTTTTACCATTTCTATAGATAATTGTACTTTTACCGATAGGTTTTACTACGAGTGAACTGTAGCAGCGCGATCACACTCTTTTTTTTCCATTTAATGTGGCAAGAAAAGTCCGGTTGGGCGTTTACAACAGCTAATAGCTGTAACTCGGAGAAATGCGAGACCCGTTGCTTTGCAAATGCTTGTTCTCAGTGTAGCTGCTATAGCTTTAATAGACAGCCCCAGTACCTTCATAGAAGGGTTGCTTCAGACAACATTACGAGCACATGGGAGGGCTTCTGCACATCTAATGGTACATCCGAGACACTCATAAGTTATGATGTACTCTTCACAGGACTATGCAACACTTCAGGACTCATATACTTTGAATTGGACAGTGGTATCACTTTCAGGCAAGCTAATCAAAATGTGCCCATATAATCTGGACTCTCATTTACTCTGCTGAGCAGGTTTGATGGACCACATATGGCGAGGGCACAGCACATTCCACAAGCTCTAACTTTCCTAAGAAGGGACCGAGACTGTCCAGAGCGGCCTGGCACCGGCATGTAGGTACTCCCCCCGGTAATCCCTTTGGAGTGAGTGTGACTACAAGGGAAACCCCCCCCGGCACTAGCCAGACCAGAGGCCACCCGCCCCCATCTCCGGGCTGTTACAGACCTACCACATCATGAACTACATGTTCAGGTAGGCCATTCATGATTCATTCTGAGCACTTCACCTACTGTTAGTTCTCCGACCCTGACGAATGCCCCTGACCTACCAGCACCTTGTGAGGGCAGAAACATGTTGGTCATACGTACTTTCTTTTGGACTCTAAGAGACATTATCCTCAAAAGAGCCTCCTCCCCTGTTCTTAACCTTACCAACATGCACTCCCATTAAAACTAACTAAGAATAACCAGTGACATGTTTGGTCATTTTATTTTCACCCTATCTGGATCTCTGTAATTATCCAGTCAGTTTAATTTCAGCACTCCCTCTGGTTCTTTTAACCAAGAGGTTGAGTCCGCCCAAGTAGTATCATCCTTACCCCATCCTTACTCCCCCTCCCCCTGTAGTACAACACAGCGCCCCGCCTCGTGGATATTCTCCACCTATTCCATTTCTCAGCACAAGGCGACCTAACGGACACCGCCGACCGAGGGAACACCAACTCAGGTCTACCCTCAACTTCTACTGTCCCACACCCTTAGTGATTATATAGGGACCGACACTGCCCCAGCCATGCTAGCCTTTGAAAAACACAATGAATGGTAGGTGTGTGACGATAAATGGCACTGTGTCAAAGAACACACAACTAATCATTCTTCAGAATATATTAATGTAATGATCCTTACCAGGTTTTTGGATGCTTGGCAGGAAAACAGGTGGGTATCTGGAGGTCTCTTTCATAATCCTTGTTGTGAGTTAATAGCCCAGGGTTTAGGGTAGTTAGGCGCGTCTAACCGAGCAAGATGGAGGCCACAAACTAAAAGAGCTCCACTTAGCTGCCACATTGATCTGTGATTATTGACTCCAGTAAGGCCCCCCGGGGCCCACTAGTATGTAGTGAAGCTTGGGCTTGCGCCCTGGCCCTGGAGTCTTGTCCTGCATCCCGATGTGGGTTATAACTGGGCGTGGGGGATGTGGAGAAGGGGACAGCCAAGGCCTAATATGTTTGCAGTGCCCAGTGCTGAAGTGAGTTTTTTCTTGCCCTTGGGCTCCTCTCAGGAACAGAACAACACAAAGGAAGAACCCTCTTGATGCCACCCAGGTCATCTCCAGCGGGCTGTCCTCGGCCTCAAGCCATGGTATGGTGCTTGGGGCTCACAGGCATCCTGCTGGAAATGGCATGCCATGAATTAGTGGGCTTGCCAGCCCTGAGCACAATGCAAGCTAACCTGACCTGCCCTGCAAGGCATGCAGCACCCAATACTCAAGTGACTCTATTTGCTGCCCTTGGCCCCACTTCGGCTTGGAATGACACAGTGGCAGCAAACCTCCTGAGGCCGCCTGGGACATCACCAGTGTGACACCCTGGCCTGCGAGAGATGGCTTGGTGTGTTGGGCTCACAGATGACCTGTTGAGACGGCGCGCCATGAAGCAGCCAGCTTGACTCCACTGAATATGTTTATAAGACTGGAGGGGCGTGAAGCCAGACAGAGATGAGGTTGTTAGCCTGTGTGGATGCCTGGTTTTTAGAGGCTGGCTCATGCAGACTGAGGAGGCTGACAGGGGCCACTACAAAAACTAACTGCATGAACTGCGATGCCAGGGGAAAAGTCATTGCCACCCATGTGCGATCCGCCTGGTTTCCCTTTAACGATGATCATGCTGCTATCCTAAAGGCAAACTGCAAAACAGCATTGGATCCAGTGCCAGTGTGGCAAATCTGTGCTCTCCGCCTGGTTTCCCATTAACGATGATCATGCTGCTATCCTAAAGGCAAACTGCAAAACAGCATTGGATCCAGTGCCAGTGTGGCAAATGTGTGCTCTGCTCTCTCTTTGCCACATGCCCACCAGGAACCATTGAGGCACCTCAGTTTCACTGCTTGTGCTGCCTTGCCCATCAGCTTGCAGTAAGAAGGAGAATCCACGGGTGGGCATGGAACAGTGCTGCAGACTTAACTATATGTTTGTGCTGGCCTTAATTAACGACCTTCATCGACCTGGTGACCTGCCTCAGGAGCCCCCAAAGCAGCCATGATCAATGCCACAAACAGTGACAAAGGGGAAACGGAGGTTGACCATCCCACCATCTGTACCAAATCCCCTGTGGTACCCCGAAAGCTGCAAAGCCAGACCACACTGCTTGGACACTCGAGGCATGCCTGTGAAAAACCATGAGCAAAATAACAAACAGAGCATGCCTCTGGAGGCTGTTAGCTCCAACACGGGATTCCTCCAGGATGAAATTGATGATGTTGCAATCGATTTGGTCCCCATGTACAAAGATCACAAAAAAACTCAAGGAATGTGTCTCTTAGGCGGAGAACTCCTGCATTTGCTGCAGTCACACACCACAGATCTTTAGTAGTGCATGCAGGACCTCACTGACCGCATTCACCTTTTGGAAAGGCAGTGCGAAAGATGTGGAGGGATACACAGAATTCAGTAATATCTACTTTGCAATATCCAAGAGTACCTGAAAAACGCAACATGGTGAACTTTCTGGAAAATTGGAATGCTACCACTGTTGCACCTCAGAGTTTATCTCCCTGCATTCTAGACCCATAGTGTCTGAACTCCTACATTTCAAAAACTGCAACACTGTTCTGCAGGTGGCCAGGAAGGCTGGACACTTCATGATCCATGACAATAGGGTTCTGATCTTCCACCAAACTACACCTTGGTGGTGCAGCACTACAGAGCCTTCTTTATGGGAGTGGAGCACAAACTCGGAGGCATGGGACTCGCATATGCCCTGCTTTTCCCTGCCTAGCTCACAGTAGTGACTTAGAACAAGTTGTTTTTTTCACTACCCCGGAGGATGCTTCGCATTTGATGGAACAGCACAGCACCTCGATCCAGGTGTATGGCCCATGGGGCTGGGGATTGAACCATTGTGAGCCTTGCTATACACCGGGACTAAGGAGCTGAGCTGTGGAAAGTTATTGCATGTTGATGCCAGATCATGAGCTACCTGAAATGGCACATTCTTTAGCACTGAGGGCCTTGGCGGCCATGTATGGAGGCAACGCGCTTTGCCAAAGATTCCTCCAGAAACAGTTGATAGAAACAGTGCATCACCTTCCTCC
Source organism: Pleurodeles waltl (assembly GCF_031143425.1). Taxonomy (NCBI): domain Eukaryota; kingdom Metazoa; phylum Chordata; class Amphibia; order Caudata; family Salamandridae; genus Pleurodeles; species Pleurodeles waltl. The sequence goes on along the minus strand of NC_090444.1, from coordinate 1,423,107,931 downwards.
AGGGAAAAGGATGTCAAACAATCCAAGGTAATCCCGGCTAACAGCAGATGATCTGATTTAAATTACAAGGATGGGGGACTCAGGTTGGTTAAAAGAAGTACCAAAGAACTTTGTATGCAATGTTGTCACCCAATAAACATGAAATGACATGGCAGGGCTACGCAAGCCCCATAAGGTGCAATACCCACTGTAATATTGTGGAGAATACAAAAGAGTCCTTCCCTCCTCCTGGCACAACCCGGGCACCCTAATGTTGTGAGTGTTATTGGCCCCTGGCTGGGGCCTCACACTGCAGCACTTACTGAGGACTGGTATTTCTTTATTACATCTGGTGAAGTTCACCTCTCTCAGCTTCCTATCTCCTCTCCTTTTTTTTCTTTCTTCTTCCCTTTTTTCATCTTGCCCCAGCTTATACCCTATGTTCCTAAGGCTTATGCATTTTTGGGCAAGAGACAGTTCAAGGCCCAGCTAGGAGGTGGGATTTACAGGTAGGTATGGTGTTAGTTCAGATCTTTATTTTCATGGGTATCTAGAGCGCCGCATCGTAACAGACCACTAGAACATACATGTTGGATTGCACATGCATAGTCGTATTGCAGGTGGTAGGGCAAACAGTGGTCTGGTTAAGCACAGCATTTGGAGAGGGGAGGGGGTGCCAGACAGTAAGATCTGTCCTAGATGCCCACCCTAATCATGGCTTTCCATAACCTGTATACCGTTTGCATATGAAGCATTAAAGGCCTGGGTTAGTTAAATAGAAGGCAAAGGGGCTGATTTAGATTTTGGTGGATGGGCCACTCCGTCACAACCGTGACAGATATCCAGTTCAGCGAAATATGTCCCATTATTTCCTAATGGATTTATATCATTGTAATGGAGTAACCTGTCCAACAAAATCTAAATCAGGCTCAAAGTGTGCACATTTTCTTGAAAAGACACCACGTATATATTGCAATCCTGCAAGAGACACATCTCACTGAAGTCGAGGGTGCAAGGGTCCACCTTCAGTGGGATGGCTAATGTTTATACTACCTACTTATGCTCAGGTGGTCTTGAATCGGGTGCACTCAGGGGTCCACTTCCTATTAGAAATACAATGAATGGACATGGAGAAATTCATGTACATGTTGGACTTGCTGAAAGACAGCAAAGTGCACATCCTGGGTATTCACTCTCCCAACTCATGAACATATGCTTTTGCACACACTCGCTATGACAGCCGCAAGCTTGTCCAAGAGCCATTCTTGATAGAAGAAGACTTTAATTGCACATTAAATACTGCTTTAGACAGATCCCATCCCATATACCTGGAGCAGTCTCAGAGAAGGTGCAGAGTACCTAGCAAGTTGGGCGTGCAATTGCTGATCTGACTGATCCCACTCAGCAGATAAAATATTCACATTACTCTTCCTTTCTTGCCATACACACACGCATACAGACAGTGGGAAATTTAGCAGTGACACTCTCACTAAAGCCCATTGCTATTGGTTCTGTGGTGGGGTCCAAAGAGAGCCAAAATCTCCTGGTTGCACGTTTAAGAATTGGAAGAGACAACAAATAGGGGAACAATAACAGACGAGATTCAAACATTCCATTGACACTGATGAAGGTCATTTGCTGACCCTATGTTTGAATGGAAAGCCTGTTGCAGTGTGTACATATATCTGTCTAACTTAGACTGCAATATTTTAGAGAACATTATTGCAAATCAGATCCAACATACAGTCCTGCTCTTGGTACCCTAAGGTACCTCTAACTCGCGCCGCCGTAATGCACAGTTTTCTCATCAATAATTTCACTACAAATGGTGCAGAGCTTTTATCAATTTTGTCATAGAAGATGTCATGAGCAATGTAATATGTGGAAGGGGGGTCTTACTTTAATCCAACCTCCGACCAAAACCTATTAAACAGCCAACCCCATGTATTGCAGACCTTTCGCAAAGAAGCTAAAAGGTAGCAAGCTAGGAATACCCTGTCCCCCTAGCCTTGGTGCTGGAGACCTCCTAGGACCTTGCAGAGCAAAAAAGCATTTTTAACATTGTTTTGTCATAAAATTGCAGAAGATTCGCAAATTTGTGGCAAAAATTAAAAGGAATAAAAAGTACTGTCTTCTATGCTTTCTGTTTAGTCTCCAGGTGGGTCAGGTCTCAGGGGCATGAGCGAATTTCAAAAATAGAAGAAGGAGCCCCCTTCGTATGTCTCCTTTTAGCCCCAGGGACCACTACCCCTGGGGGCTTTAATAAAATATGGGAGGGGAGCCGCATGGACCTCCCTCCATTGGGCTCATTTAGCCCCGGGGACCACCTTTCCGGGGCTTTGTTTAAATAAAAAGGAGGGCCGAGCAGACCCCCCTCCTGTGGCTTTATTGTGCCCCAGGTCTACGACCTCCCCGGGGTGAAATAAACAATGATGCGGGTCGCACAGACTCCTTGGGCTCCAGAGACCACTCACATAGGACTGTTTGGTGCTGTGACTTGCTGTGTACTCTACAAGACTGCTGCTGTACCTAGAAGGATGGCTTTGCTGCCTGGAACTTGCCTTGAATCTTCGGAGCCTAGACCTGTTGTGGAGCTGTGCATCTTTGCCTATGTGAGTCCTTCCACAGGCTCAGTATTGTATTGAGGGGTAGGTCTCAGAGCTCTATTTCCATACCCTTGTGCCCTGCTCCTAGAAGTTGGGAGAAGCTTCCAGAGGGTTCTCCGAAGAACCAGGAGATTCCTGCCTCCCCTGCCCTGGCTCCTAGCTGGTGGAACTGTAAATACAGGGTTGTTAAGCCTATTGTGTGGCAGCAGAGTTCAGCCTATTCAGGTGTGAGACTGTGCTTTGCTCCTCCCACCCACCTATCAAGACAGTTAATGGCCCATTCAAGCTCTGCTAATGACAGGACCCTGCACCTCTGCCTAATTTGTCAACATCCTCAGGGGCATTGTTTTAATCATGTGCGTGTAGCACCACTGGGTTTTCCTCAATGCCCCATCCACTGCCGTCTTGACTCCGCTAGCAGCAAAGAGCCTCAGCAGACATCTTCTGCAAAGAACACACTTCTGTCAGCTAAGTGGGCCATGCGGTCTGGAATCTCTTTGTATAGAATTTCATTATGGTTGCTTTGTTTTTTGGTGAAAGCTGAAAACTGAGACTGATTGAACTCTAGCCTTCTTGAGACTTTAAAAGGCCTCTTAGAAGAACACTGACATGATTTACGAGTGGGGGCATTGATGAGGGTTGAATAACAGATTCCACAATCAAGCACGGAGATTCAACGCTTTCTTGGCTTTGCCCATTTTTACAGGTGCTTTATCCAACAATTTACCACAGTAGTGTCATCAATCACATACTTGCTTAAGAAAGGTGTTCCTTTTCTGTGGAACTCTCAAGCTAACAACACCTTTCAATCACTAAAAAATGCCTTTACTGAAGCCCCCATTCTCCATCAACCTGATCTGTCCCAGCCATTTTTTTGTAGAAGCTGATGCGTCCCGGGTAGCTTTGGGTCGTGTTATTTCCCATCGAGCTGCTGAGTCTGGGCATTTTCATCTGGTGGCATACTTCTCTAAGAAGCTACTTCCAGCTGAACAGAATTACACTGTGGCAGAGTGACAGCTCTTAGCGATCACGCTAGCTTTTCAAGAATGACGCCATTTCCTATTGGGAGCCAGACACACTGTTACCATTTACACTGATCACCACAACCTCCAATTTTTTAAAGCCACAAAGACCTTAACTCCACGAGAGCTCCACTTGTTACTTTTTTTTATTTATTTTTTTAACAAATATGATTTTGTTATCACATATAGACCTGGGAGTGCCCAACAAAAAGCGGACACCCTTTCAAGGTGGGGGTTCTCTTCAACTGATCAGAACAGTGAACATGCTAAACCTATCATTTCTCCTGACAAAATTGTAGTGTTATGTTCTTCCCATGAGTTTCTTAATCAAGTACGTGCTACAAAAGACACTGGGTCTTATCCTCCCGGAATCACTGAATACAAGGGATTAACTTACCACTTAGACCAATTTGTTATTCCCACACAAGAACTACAGGAATCTGTATTAAATTGGGGACATGATTCCATTCTAGCTGGCCATCTTCGGGAGAAAAATACCTTGGACTAGTGCCAGTGACATTTTTGGTGGCCTCCCTTGCCACAAGATGTCTAAGATTATGTCCAGAATTGCCATACCTGCATTCAAGCTAAAACTCCACATTCCTCCCGAACAGGTCTTTTGCAACCTATGCCAATTCCACCAGCCCCATGGCACGCTGTTATCATGAATTTAATTACAGATCTCCCACTTTCAGATGGTCACGCAGTCATCTGGGTTGTAGTAGACTACCAGACCAAAATGGGCCATTTCATACCCCTGAAAACTCTTCCTTCAGCCTGAGAATTCTCAGATATGTTTATGTAACATATCATTCGATTACATGGTCTATCTTCCTCAATAGTATCTGACCGTGATCCCCAATTTGTTTCTGCCTTAAGACGAAGTTTCTGCTCCTTCTTAGGACAGACATCTGTTTGTCCTCTGCCTATCACCCACAGATGGACGGTCAGTCTGAGCGTACCAACCAGTAACTAGAACAGATCCTGAGGTGTTTAATCTCCACTTGGTCTGCAGAATGGGATAAGGCTTTGTGCCTCGTGGCATTTGTGTATAAAAATAGCATTCATGCTGCCACCGGCATAACACCCATCTACTGCCTATTTGGTTTCCATCCACGAATGCTTCCAATAATGGACACGCAAGTAAGAGTAAAAGTCCTGTCAGTACAGGAACATCATACCAAGATTTCCAACCTCCAACTCCATGCGACACGTCATCTAGAAACTTACCAGGCACAAGTCAAAAAGCAAGCAGATAAACATAGAACACCAGCTCCTACTTATCCACCAGGAGATCAGGTCTGGTTATCCACTAAGAACCTCCATTTAGCAGGATCAGAAAAACTCAATCCCTGCTTCCTTGGCCCTTTCAACATTTTCAGGATAATAAACCTTGTAGCTGTGCAACGTACACTACCTGATAACTTGAAAATACATCCAGTTTTCCACATTTCCCTTCTCCGCCCTTATTGCCTCTACCACACACCCACTACATCCCCGCCCCCAGTCAAGGTTGATGACCACTGGAAGTTGGAAGTTGCAAAAGTCCTGGATTCTAAACGCATTTGGGGGTTTTATATTATCTACTTGCCTGGAAATGTTATGGGCCAGAGGACAACTCATGGGAACCTGCTTCTGCCATCCATGCTCCACTCCTGGTTTGCTTGTACCATCTCAGTTATCCCTACAAACCTCACCCCCTTCAGAAAGCTTTGGTGGGGGGGGGGCGACTGTCAAGACCCAGCTACTCTCCCTAATTTGTCAACATCCTCAGGGCATTGTTTTAATCATGTGCGTGTAGCACCACTGGGTTGCTTTTAACTGTCATTCTACTGTCTGCATTTCAGGATAGATATTGCCAATATTTGATATGCACTTGATGTTACCAATGATTGTTGCACTATATAGGTGTTTTCACTAATGCTTGTTGAACACTTGTGACTGTGTCAAGTCCTTGTGCTTCTAAATGTATCAGGTTCAATTGTTTATTGGTTGCCAGGCAACCACCATGCCCCCCAAGGTCTCCAGAGAGCAGCTGCCTGGTGTTTTCAAAAGCATGAGTCATGCTGGCTATAAATACTCTTGCTGTGCACATTACTGCTTGGCTTTCTTCCTGTCTGGCAAGGAAAGCCCTGTGCACTCTGGAATTTCCTCAATGCCCCACCCACTGCCCTCTTGGCTCCGCTGGCAGCAAAGAGCCTCAGCAGAGATCTTCTAGAAAAAACACACTTCTGTCAGCTGAGTGGAGCATACTGTCTGGAATCTCTTTGTGTAGAATTTCATTATGGCTGCTTTGTTTTTTGGTAAAAGCAGAAAACTGAGACTGATTGCACTCGAGCCTTCTTGAGACTTTGAAAGGTCTCTTCTAAGGACACAGATATGATTTATGAGTGGGGTCCTTGAGGGTTGAATAACAGATTTGGAGCGGGGGCCTTGACAACTTTCGTTTTGTAACTGAGAACTGTGACAGAACATCTGTATCCTCCACTTGTTTATTTTTTGTACTAATAGTGATTACACAATTCAGTGCTAGGATTACTTTATGTGGGAGTTTACTTGCTTTTGGTATTGCAGTTCATTTTATGTTAATAGTGATTATGCCATTCAGTGCTAGGAATACTTTAATAGTGATTATGCAATTCAGTGCTAGGAATATTCTATATGTGAGTTTTCTTGCTTTTGGTATAGCAACTCATTTTATGTTGTAGTTTTACCATAGAAAACCTAATGTGAAAGTGCAGATCCATGAAAGAGACTTGCAGAACTTCCTAATTTGTTTAGAGACATTTAAATGTCATTACCTTTTATATATATCAATCTGTGAGAAGAGAGAGAGGGCCAAGTTGCTGATATTACCAGGTGAATGTGCTGTGATAACTAAATTAGACAAAAATAATGAGATCAATGCATGCCTTTTTAATGCTGTTTAAGGAGGCCAGCGCATGCTTTATTGAATGTCGTGAAACAGTCTCTTAATAGCACATAGCTTCACCAATACTGTACTTCATCAGGCTGCACCTGGTGAAATGGAGTGCAGTGTTTCCTTCTCTCTTTTTCCGAATCCCCTTCCCTTTTGGGGCACCTGCCAGGGCTCCTGGTGCAATCAGCAGCACCGAGAGGTGCCTCAGGAGGTCGGGAGAACAATCATCGCCTCTGCAGATAGGCTGGTTTTCAGGGGAGTGGCTGTTCCACAACAGCTAATCCCACTATTGTGACTGGGGTGAATTCACAGTCTCAACTGTCAGATACACCTGGTCAAGTGACCTAAGGCAGGATGAAGAGACAGAGGGCTAAGGGCAGGAAAAAGCCAACTTTCTAAAAGTGTAATTTTCAAATTTATAATGATAAATCCACCTTTACCATTACAAAGGGTTTATCATTACAAGTTCATAGTTTCCAAACATGATGTATCAACCACCTTTTGTTTAGGAATTGCAGCTTATTCAGTATGATAAAGAATCCCCAATGTTATCCTATGGGAGAGGTAGGCCTCACAGTAGTGAAAAAAATAATTTGGTAGTTTTTCACTACCAGGACATGTAAAACTAAAAGGTACATGTCCTACCTTTAAATCACACAGCTATCTAGCTATCTATCTATGGGATATCTATGGCCTACCTTAGAGGTGACATATGTAATAAAAGAGGAATTTAAGGCTTGGCAAAGAGTTTTAAATGCCAGGTTGACATGGCAGTGGTACACTGCTTTCAGGCTGCAATGGCAGGCCTGGGGCATGTTTTAAAGTTCTTTTTACGTAGGTGACACAATAAGTGCTGCAGCCCATTGGTAGCATTTAATTTACAGGCCCTGGGAAAATGATATTTCTACAAGGGAAATACATGTATATTAAATATGCTAATGAGGTATATGCCAATCAAAACATGTTTTAGGAAGAGAGCATAAGCACAGCAGTGGTTAGCAGCAGTAAAGTGCACAGAGTCCTAAAGCCAACATGCAAAAATCCTGTAACATGTAATAGGATGAAGGCAAAAAGTTTGGGGTGACCCCATAGAGAGGGCCATTTATGACAGAAACAGGCAAGCGATTGCTCCCACCAGGAGGGAGCAACAGAAATAGCTGCTTCCTCTGAGAAGGAGCAATGCTGGCTCCTGCAGCATGCACGGAGCTAGCTGTGGCCGCAAAGACCTGGGGCTCCCCTCATGGACTCTAACGTTGTGGAAAGGTGGGTGTCCTGGTTGGTCACCAAGGCCAACACCTTTAATTATTGCAGTCCCTGGGGGATGGGGTCCCTGGGGCTGAATATGCTAGGGAAGGGGAGCTGCAAAGCTTCTTTACCCTTTAAGAAAAGTAGTGGTCCAGGAGGATGGTCAAGGAGGAGGGCGACATGCCAAACCTAATGAAAAAAAGGCCCTGGAGGTTGGGGTACCCTGGCCTAATAAGACTCCGAAAGGAGGAGCACTGCAGCCTACCTCCCCTTAAAAAAAGAAAAAGGTCCCCTGGGCCATAATAATACTCATGGAAAGGGGAGCTGCAAAGCTTCTTTACCCTTTAAGAAAAGTAGTGGTCCAGGACGATGGGCTCACTAGGTCCTAGTAAGGGGCAAGGAGGAGAGCGACATGCCAACCCTAATGATAAAAAGGCCCTGGAGGATGGGGTCCCCATGCCTAATAAGACTCAGAAAGGGGAAGCCCTGCAGCCTACCTCCACTTTAAAAAAAAAAAAAAAAAAAAAAGTCCCCTGGGTCATAAAAATATTCATGGATGGGGGGCACATGGCCCCATCCCTTTTAATAAAAAAAAAAGGCCCTAAGAGATGGGGTCACCAGAGCTTTATAAGGCTTGGGGGTGAGGTGCAAGGCCCCCTTCCCCTTAACAAAAAAAAAGTCCTCGGAGATTGGTTCCCCAGGACCTAATAAGGCTCACGAAGGGGGCTGCTCATCCCCTCTCCCCTTTTTGGTAAATTTCGGCCCGCGATGGGCTCCGTGGGGCCTATATTGGCTTGGGGAGGGGGTCATGTGTCCTCTTTCCTTTAAAAAATATATCGTCCTGGGGGATGAGGTCCCCACAGCCATAATAGGCTTGGGGAAGGGGCCACACGACCCCCCCCTCCCTTTAAAATAGAATATGGCCCTAGGGAATAGGGTCCTCTGTGCCTAAAGAGATTCAGGAAGGAGAGCCATGCAGTCCCTCTCCCCTTTAAAATATATAAAGCCCTAGGGATGGGGTCCCCTGGGCCTAATAAGCCTCAGGGAGTTGGGCCACATGCCCCCTCCATTTCTGCAGCTCCCTTTTCTTGCATTGACCCCCATGGCCAATAGGTCAACTTTCTGCTGAACAGGGCAAAGGCTTTGCACAGCATGGGGTTGTCTGCCTGCTGGGGATTTGGCCACAAGCCCAGCAGCTAATCCCCTGGTACGCACATCCTTTGCAAAAACAACAAGTGATGGACGGAATGCTGAACATTGTCAAACACTCACCCCCAGTCATAGATCTGGGTTTAATCCATCGTTCTTTTGCTCACCATGCCACCCCAGTTTGAACCCAGCCATATGCAAATCAGTCTTGACCCTGTTCCTCATGGGAACAGTCCAGACCGAACTGCCAAGCCAAGTCCTCACTGGACCGGAAACAGGCATCCTGGGACCGGTTTCGGGGTTTCACCCCTCATCAGCCAGGCTAGCTTGAATCCAGTGGCATGGGAAGCACATCCTTTGACCTGCATGAAATGGATTAGCTTTACATATTGTTATAAAATATTATTTTACATTAAAAACACCCTAGAACGTTTTGAAAAAGACAAAGGTTAAAATAACATTATTATAGTTAGGTATGATAAAAAGATCTGTCCTTGTTTAGAAAAAAAACATAGAAATTCAGTGAAAAAGCAAAGGTTCAAGTAACGTTTATAGTTAGGGGAATATGTCAGTGGCAACATAAATGTTATGAACAAGAAAAAACACAGAAATTCACCCGTTATAGTTAGAGATGCCAACAGTGATGTCATAAATGATGTTGTAGAACGTCATGAGTAATGTAACATGTGAGGTCATAAGCAGTGCAAGGTGGGGCACAAATTATCTCTGCTAACTTTAACTGGTGAATTTCTGTGTTTTTTTTTAAATTTCAAAACGCTAATGTTGTCACTGACATTTTTACCTAACTATAACATTACTTTAACGTTTGTTTTTTTTAGTGACTATGGTGGTCATTACAACCCTGGCGGACAGTGTTAAAGCGGCGGTAAGACCGCCAACAGTCCGGCGGTAAAAATTTAGCAATTACGACCGTGGCGGAAACCGCCAACAAAGACAGCCACGTTAACACTCAGACCGCCACAGCGGTACAAACAAACAGCGCGGCGGTCACCGCCAACAGACAGGCGGGAGACAATGTACCGCCCACACTATTATGACAGGCCAATCTGCCACCTTTTCCGGGAGCAGATTCACCAAGGATAAAAACACAGCGGAAACAGCCATTTCAAAGGGAAAACGCTCACCTCTACACACTCCACGAGGAACGACGACACCATGGACCCAGAACTCCTTATTCTTCCTGCACTAGTCTTCCTGCTCCTGTACCAGGAGCACCAATGCCGGCGGAGAAGACCACAGTGAGTACTGCACCTACGACACAGAGGAAGGGGAGGCAAAATACAGGGACACACACACGCAACACCCCCACCCTCACCCACTACAACACACACACCAATGCATATCCAAACATTACAGTAACACCCCCCAACCCTCCCGGAAGAATGCAAAGACAAAAGGAAATGAGTGGAACCATTGTAATATATCAAAATAGAGTAAGCAAATATCTACATATATACACTATTAACAAAATATACACCACGAATAGGAGTCCAGGTATTGCACTATTCATAGTCCGTGGACCACTGGGCCCAAAATTCATGGGCGAGGCCCACACAAGATACCCGAACATGATGGAGAGAACACTGCAGGGGCATCAGATAGAAATACAACAGGCACCTCAGGGGGAAGGGAAGTGGGGGCACCTCAGCCGGATGAGTGCATGACGCCAGATCCACGAGGGGGCTCCATGCCCATTGATGTATCCTGGGAAGTGCAAAGCCACAGTCTCTCAAGTCTCTCCAGTGGGTGGTTTGCCCACTGTACCATCCTGGGGAGTGCAAAGCCACAGTCTCTCCAGTGGGTGGGTTGCCCACTGCTGTATCCTGGGGAGTGCAAAGCCACAGTCTCAAGTCTCTCCATTGGGTGGTTTGCCCACTGCTTTATCCTGGGGAGTGCAAAGCCACAGTCTCTCAAGTCTCTCCAGTGGGTGGGTTGCCCACTGTACCATCCTGGGGAGTGCAAAGCCACAGTCTCTCAAGTCTCTCCAGTGGGTGGTTTGCCCACTGTACCATCCTGGGGAGTGCAAAGCCACAGTCTCTCAAGTGGATAACAGTCTCCACTGGTTCTGGAGGTGGACTGGTGCCCAGAGTGCTTCATCCTGTGCAGGACAGATGGAGTGGATGCATGTCTCCACTGGTTCTGGAGGGGGACTGGTGCCCAGAGTGCTTCATCCTGTGCAGGACAGATGGAGTGGATGCATGTCTCCACTGGTTCTGGAGGGGAACTGGTGCGCAGAGTGCTTCATCCTGTGCAGGACAGACGGAGTGGATGCATGTCTCCGCTGGTTCTGGAGGGGGACTGGTGCCCAGAGTGCTTCACTCACCCGTGACGTTCCCTGTTGCGTCACTGCCCCTGCCGCTCATGGGCTAGCGGTGCTTGACTTGGCTGTGCTTGCCCTGTTCAGCGGTGCTTGCCTTGGCGGTGCTTGCCCTGTTCAGCGGTGCTTGCCCTGTTCAGCGGTGCTTGCCTTGGCGGTCCTTGCCCTGTTCAGCACCGCTTGCCTTGGCGGTCCTTGCCCTGTTCAGCGGTGCGTGCCTTGGCGGTCCTTGCCCTGTTCAGCAGTGCTCGCCTTGGCGGTCCTTGCCCTGTTCAGCGGTCCTTGCCCTGTTCAGCGGTGCTTGCCCTGTTCAGCAGTGCTTGCCTTGGCGGTCCTTTATTGCTCAGCTGGGCTGTGGCTGGCAGGGCCCTCCTGGGCAGCTGGGCAGTAGCTGGCGGGGCCCTCCTGGGCAGAGACGATGGGGCTGGCAGGGCCCTCCTGGCCAGCGGGGATGATGGCGGTCTTCTCCGCCGTGCTGCTCCTCCCAGACTTTGCGGGTTTCTACTGCCCCTTCCCCACCTTGGGAGGAGTCACAGCAGAGTCCACACTCCCCCCGGGAACCCTGTGATCGGCTTGAGTGGCTGAAGTCCTCCCCCTCTCCCGCCGGGCACTGGCCAACTTCTGGTGCTTCACAGGGGGGGGACTGTCTGTGCTCTGGCTCCGTGATAGACTGGCTGGCCTGGTGGCTGGTGCACTCCACATACCTGTGACAACAGGCACCACTGGTCTCAGTGATTTTGTGGCTGAGTTGCTAGTACGGGACCTATGAGTTGGATGGGGGGGTGGTGGGAAATAGGTTAAGGGTGGACAGGAAAAGTTGTTTGGAGACACTGGGATGGGTAGCTGGAGGGGGTTTGGGAGTGGAGGAAGAGGAGGTGGTTGTAGGAGGTGTAACTTTTGTGGCTTTGAGTGCAGGTGCATGCCCTGGAGGCTGTCATGAGGTGGGTGTATGTTGGGTGGGTGTGCGCCTGCGTTTGTGTATCTTGGGAGGGGGCGTCACAGACACACTGGGAGAGGACACAGGGGACGTGTGTATGGTAGTGGGGGTGGTGACTGCACGTGAGCGGGGTGTGCTGCTGGGTGTGCTGGTGCGGGACGTAGTGGCTGTAGAGGTAGTGCATGCAGGTGTGAGTGTAGATGAGACTGGGAGGGAGGAGGGAGACGATGAGGAGGGGGACACAATGGAGGCAGTGGATGTTGGTGTGTCTGTATGTGTGTGATGCTTGCGTGAGTGCCTGTGGGATGTGTGGTGCTTATGTTTGCCTGAGTTTCCCTTGTGTGGTGAGGTGTGTGCAGGATGGTCTGATGGTGTGCTTGGGATAGGCAGAGGTACAGGGGATTGGGTCTGGGTGGAGGAAGTTGGAGGGGAGAGGCTTGACACAGGGACAATGGCTGCCAACAGTGCTGAGGCCAGAGTCTGAACGGTTCGATGAAGGGCAGCCTGACCAGGATGAATGCCCTCCAGGAATGCATTTGTGTATTGCAACTCCCTTTCTACACCCTGGATGGCATTCAAAATGGTAGACTGCCCAACAGTGAGTGACCTGAGGAGTTCAATGGCCTCCTCACTGAGGGCAGCAGAGGTGACAGGGGCAGGGGCTGAGGTGCCTTGGGCGAAGGTGATGCCCACCCTCCTGGGTGAGCGGGCACGGGGCAAAGGCTGAGGGGCTGCTGGGAGGGCAGTGCTGGTAGGGGGGGTGGCAGCTGCACCTGTTGAAGTGGGGGGCACAGATGTTGCCACAAGGGAGCTCCCATCGGAGGATGAGTCCGTGTCGCTGGTTGCAGATCCTGTGACTGCCGTGGTGCTCCCCTCGCCCTCCATCCCACTGGTGTATTCTGAGTCCGTACTGTGGGCCTCAATGCCCATGTGGGACGCAGATCCCTTGTGCTCCAGTGCCACTGCACCTCCGCCTGATGATGCTAATGTACACAAGAACAGGGAGACCGCAAAAAAAAGGGGGGGAAACAGAAGAAAGACATGTTGAGTGCATGTATTACCGCTACCGTTGGCGGAAAAGACAGACACAGCAGCCCCTTGCACTACATCGCGCTGTTGGGCTCTACACTGCAATTCCTGGGAAATGGCCTACAAGGCTATGTACGACATCTGCACACATAGATGACACAGGGGCATGAATACCCGTACTTGGCACTCAACAGAGGGGGGGTAGGGGGCCACAGGGCCATGACTTACGAAGGGGCCTAGCCTACGGAACTCGCCCTGGCCTAGGGAAACCCACAGCCCTCCTCCCCCACCCAGACACCTCCACTGCGCGCAATGTCAGCAGAATGAGAGTGTACTCACCACCTTGTGTCTGCTGTGATGCCCTCAAGCGCCCATCCAAATCAGGGTAGGCCACCGCCAGGATCCTGAACATCAGGGGGGTCATGGTTCGACGGGCACCCCTCCCACGTTGGGAGGCCATCCCCAGCAGAGCCTCCGCTGTCTTCTTGCTCCAGCGGCGAATGTCCTCCCATCTCTTCTGGCAGTTGGTTCTCTGTCTGTGGTGGACCCCCAGGGTCCGGACGTCCTTGGCGATGGCACGCCAAATATCCTTCTTCTGGTGGGCGCTGACCTACATGAAATGTACAGGGAAAGAAGAGAAGTAATTACCAACTGCACCGTCAAAGTGAGTGGCCCCCATCCCTACCCTTGCCATGTGGCAAATGCACCCACCGTCTTTCATGCACGTAGAACTCTGCCCCTTCCTTCTTACAACCAGCCCTCTCCACACACGCATAGCCCATACAGCATGCTCCCTGTGTACTTACCTGTTGGTCTGGAGGACCGTAGAGTAGCGTGTACTGGGGGAAGACCCAGTCGATGAGCTTCTCCAACTCCTCCGCAGTGAAGGAAGGGGCCCTTTCCCCAGACGCACGAGCCATTGTCTCTTCCAGACCGAGGTCACATCAGCACTTGCAGTGTAGGTCCTCTCCTGTCGAAGATCAGGTATCGAGTGATTCAACAGCTAGAAAATGGCGGTCACGTCTGCGGCGGTCAAGTCCGAGGCGGTGCGTACCATCACCGCCGGCGTACATCGTCATTGGCTCCTGGGACCTATAGGGTCCAATGTTAACCAATGCAGCATTGCGCCGCGGTCTTCGACCGCCTACCACAACGGTGTACAACTCCAGCGCTGTTACCTCACTTCCCATTGTCCCGTTTTAGAGGTCAGGCAGCCGCCATTTCAGGGGCCCACATGGCCTAATTACCAACTGCGTCACACATACCTAGGCCTACTCTCAACACACATGCAGGCCAGAATTTGTGTATGAATCGTGTTCTGTCTAGACTGTGGGTACATATCTCTGAGTTGTTTGACTCTGTGCTCGCTGTTCTTCATAGGCACCGTCCGCTGGGACATGTGAGGAGATGGCGGAATCCTCCAGTGTACCCGACCGCTGGTGGACCTGTTGACAATGGAGGAGAGAAATTTGATCATCACCTACAGGTTTGACCGTGCCACAATCCAGGAACTGTGTACCCAGTTGGAGCCAGACCTGATGTCAGCAATCCGCCATCCCACAGGAATCCCCCCTCAAGTGCAGGTGCTGTCAGTGCTCCATTTCCTTGCAAGTGGGTCTTTTCAAACAACTGTGGCCATGGCATCAGGGATGTCCTAGCCTATGTTTTCCAACGTGTTGTCCAGAGTGTTGTCTGCCCTGCTGAAACACATGCGGAGCTACATCGTTTTCCCTCAGGAGGACTTGCCTACAGTGAAAGGTGATTTCTATGCCCTTGGACATATCCCCAACATCATAGGTGCTATTGATGGGACCCATGTGGCTTTGGTCCCCCCCCCACAGGAGTGAACAGGTGTACAGGAACCAGAAGAGTTATCATTCCATGAATGTACAGATGGTGTGTTTGGCAGACCAGTACATCTCCCATGTGAATGCCATGTTCCCTGGCTCAGTGCATGACGCCTACATCATGCGGAATAGCAGCATCCCTTATGTGATGGGTCAACTACAGAGGCACCGGGTGTGGCTATTAGGTGACTCTGGTTACCCCAACCTGTCATGGCTACTGACCCCAGTGAGGAATCCCAGGACCAGGGCAGAGGAACGCTACAATGAGGCACATGGGCGAACTAGGAGGGTGATTGAACGCACCTTCAGCCTCCTGAAGGCCAGGTTTAGGTGCCTCCATATGACAGGTGGATCCCTATTCTACTCACCAAAGAAGGTGTGCCAGATCATCGTGGCCTGCTGTATGCTTCATAACTTGGCTTTGCGACGACAGGTGCCTTTTCTGCAGGAGGATGGTCCAGATGGCGGTGTTGTGGCAGCTGTGGAGCCTGTGGAGCCTGTGGACAGTGATGAGGAGGAAGCAGAGGAAGAAGACATTGACAACAGGGACTCAGTCATCCAGCAATATTTCCAGTGAGACACAGGTAAGAATACATTCCTGCCTACTACAAGTACTTTTACACTTCTACCTCTCTCCTGTCTGTCGGTTTCACCCAGTGTATGGTCACTGAGTTGTCACTTTCCCTTACGGTTTCACAGGTGTGGGCCCCAACGTGTGTCACCTGCTTAAATTCCTCATGGACTAGAGCTGTGTGACAACGGTATGTTGACATTACTATTCCCTGGAAAGTTTGTCACTGTAATTGCAAATACACTATTTCGAAATCACAGACAGACTCCAGATCTTTTGGTGTTTTTAGGTGTGTTTATTTACATAAAAATTATTGGAGGGGAAAGTTAAATGGTGAGGGGTGATGGTGGAGGAGTGTCCATGGCAGAGTCCAGGCTATTTGTCTCATAGGTGCATTGCCCATATGGGCATAGGAAGTGGAGCTGGGGAAGTTCAAGTATGGACAGGGTGACAAAGTGGGACAGTGGGTTGACAATCAGGGTGGTCTCATTTCTTGGCGGGGGTCTTGGCATCGTGCTCTGTCTTGTTCCTGGATCTCAGGGACCGCTTGCAGGGTGGTTCTCCATCTGCAGGGGGTGGGGTGCTGGTGTGGTGGTCCTGTGGCGGTACCTCCTGTCCACTAGCGCCGGCGGAGGTGGTGGGCAGTTCATCGTCCATGCTAGTGTCAGGGGCCCTCTGGAGTGCCACAGTGTCCCTCCTGGTGTTGAGTATTTCCTTCAGCACCCCTACAATGGTGCCCAGGGCGGAGCTGATGGTTCTGAGTTCCTCCCTGAACCCCAAATACTGTTCCTCCTGCATGCGCTGGGTCTCCTGAAACTTGGCCAGGACCGTTGCCATCGTCTCCTGGGAGTGGTGGTATGCTCCCATGATGGAGGAGAGTGCCTTGTAGAGAGTGGGTTCCCTGGGCCTGTCCACCCCCTGTCGCACAGCAGCCCTCCCAGTTCTCCTGTGTTCCTGTGCCTCCGTCCCCTGGACTGTGTGCCCACTACCACTGCCCTCAGGTCCCTGTTGTTGTTAGGGTGGTGGGTTATCCTGGGTTCCCTGTAGTGGTGGACACACAGCTGATTGTCATGATGGCATGCAGGTAGGGTGGGGAATGTAATAGTTAAGATTTGTCTTACCAGAGTCCATTCCTCCACCGACTCCTGCGAGGCCCTCAGGATGCAGAATCTCCAAGACCTGCTCCTCCCATGTTGTTAGTTGTGGGGGAGGAGGTGGGGGTCCGCCGCCAGTCCGCTGAACCACCTGGTGGGGTCTTGAGACCACGGAACGCACCATCCCCCGTAGGTCATTCCGCCTCTTCCTGATGTCGTCCCGATTTCTTGGGTGTTGTCCCACTGCGTTCACCCTGTCGACTATTCTTCGCCATAGCTCCATCTTTCTTGCAATGGAGGTGTGCTGCACCTGTGCTCCAAATAGCTGTGGCTCTACCTGGACGATTTCCTCCACCATGACCCTGAGCTCCTCCTCCGAGAACCTGGGGTGTCTTTGCCGTGCCATGGACGATGTGTGGGGTGGAGTGTGTGGTGATAAGTGTGGTGATATGTAGTGGTGTGTGGTGTTTTGTGCGTGGAAGTTGTGTGGGTGATGGTGTTGAGTGCCTGTGGATGCTAGTTTGTGGATGGTTGTGTCTCTCTCTGGCCTTCTCTCTGTAATAGTGGTCGTAAGGGTTTGTGGGTGTTTGTTTTATATTGTATTGGGTGTGTGGGAGTGGGGTGTGTGTGTGTATCAGGTGTGTGTATTTCGAATTGTCCAATGTGGCGGTGTTTTGTATGTGTGTGTGTATTTTGAGCGCGGCGGTGTGTCCTGCCAATGGAATACCGCGGTTGAAAGACCACCATGTGGATTTGTGGGTCGTGATAGTGTGGGCGTATTTCTGTTGGCGTGACGGTGGAGGTTTTGTTTTCGCCAGTTTACTGACCTTTGGTGTGGCGGAGTTGTGTGGGTGTCAGAATTTTGTCGGATTCCGAGTTGTGGGTCATAATAGATGTGGCGGAATGCCGCGGCGGTGTGTTGGCGGTCTTCTGCACGGCGGTAAGCGGCTTTTACCGCCAATGTTGTAATGACCACATATATATATATATATATATATATATATATTTATTCACTAAAAAAGCCAAAGGTTACAGGGACTTTTGTCTCACATTTTAAACATAAAAAAACAAAGAAGTTCACCTGTTATAGCTGGAGTTATCTCAAGTAACTATAACTTGTGCCCTAAGGTAACTATCACTCCCGCCACCGCCGTGCACAGTTTTTTCGGCAAAAACTTTACTGCACATATTACATTGATATTATCAAAGATGTCATGAATGCCGTAACTTGTGGGGTAATTAGCAGTGCATGGTGAGGGCGCAAGTTGTAGTTATCCTTAAGGCACAAGTTACAGGTTATTTAGGTAATTCTATTTCCTAAATATAACTTCCCTGTAACCTTTGTTTTTTTCAGTAAATTTCTAAGGTTTTTTTGTATATAAAGTAATTTTTATTACTATATGTTAATCCAACCACTTCCGCACATGGCGTGGGATGGCCGCAAGGCCTGGCCTGCTGCAAGACTCTGCAGCCAACCTTCCTAACCACCCAACCGCATGCTGCACATAGCCTTTGGCCATCCGCAACGGGATTTGGCCATGGCCTGTCTCTCTGGGTGTAAGAATAGGTGTGAGAGGGTGTATGTGTGTAGGAGAGTAGCTGTGAGAGTGTCTGGGTGTGAGAGTGGGTGCATCAGTGTTTTAGGGCTGTGGGTGGGTGCCTCTGTGTGGGTCTGTGAGTTGGAGCGTAAGGGTTTCACTGGGTCTGTGAGTGGTTGTGTGAGTGTCTGAGTGGGTGCACAAGGGTGTGAGTGGGTCTGTGGCTCGGTGCGGAAGGGTCTGAATTGGTGTGTGAGTGGGAGAAAGAGATTGAAAAAAATAAATTGTGAGAGAGAGAGAGTGAAATGGAGAGAGATAGAAAGTTTTATAGGCTTTGTTGAATGATGTGCCTAGAATGAGATACTTCTGGACAAATTGCAAAGAAAAATGTATTTGTCAATTAAAAAGAGATAACTTTTCAGTATGAACCTTAAACTTTAGAAGTTTAAAAGAAATCAAAGAAGGAAAATGACAACATACACACCTGTAGTAGAACCCTCAACTTTTGGTGTGAGGGTCTGTGAACTTAACTTATAGGCCATAGGTGGCTCCTTGCTGTGATGCTTCTAGGCACACTTATGATAGTCAACCCACGCATGTGATTGCAAAGAAAGGTGAATGTTTCATCACTATGAAGGTTTAACATTCAGGACAATAGAAAAAAACAAACACACTGCCAAGTAATACTAGGATTTGAGGCTACAGTGTGATAGCACAAGACTTTGACCATTAGCACAGAAGTGACTCTGTTCTGCTCTGCATCCAAATGGAACTATAACATTTGTACCAAACATCTTGCTAGTCTTACTCTTTGAAGTCATTGTATGGAGAGACCATTGCAATGACAATCTCTCTCTCTCTCTCTCTCTCTCTCTTTTGTCCCATTATGGGGTGGAAGAGAGGGACAGAACCGCGGGGGCAACCCTTAAGACCCCTGCTGTTCTAGCCAGCACCCTGGTCCACAAGCCGGGAACATCTTTAAATAGCTGCTCCCTGTTGTGGAAGCAATGTTTTCATCTGTTTCCGTGCACGCATATTTATGTGTAAGAAAACAGATGAAAACTCTACTTTTTGCCAGCTCCTGCTGTCAGAAAGCAGACTTTGTTTGCTTTTGCTTGGTGGGAGCTTTTTCTATATATAGGGATGCAAAGGCTCTGCTAACCCGCCCAATTTTGTGCTGAGGTCTGATAGGCTGCCAACACTTCAGCAAGGAAGTGTTGGCAGCCATCTTGGGACTCGGCTTCAGTTGGGTCCAAGAAAAGAAGAATTAAAAAAACAAAAGGAGTTATGGTAGGGACACCCTGACCCATTAGCTCTGGTGCTGAGGACCCACCCAGAGCAAAAAAAGCATTTTTAAAATGTTGTAGTGAATCCACCCCAATTGTTTTTTTTTTTTTTGTTTAAAGTTCAGGCTACCATGCTTGTTTCTGTGAAGCCCTCATGTGGGCCAATTCCTGGGGGCATTGATAGTATCAGCCTCGTGGACCACCACCTCCCCAGGGCATTAATTAAACAAAGTAGGGGAGGGCATGGCGGCCCCCGCATCCCTGGGGACCACCTCCTCCTCAGAGCACTAATTGGGCAAAATGTGGGGAGGCTGCAAGCTCTCCCCTCTCAATAGTAAACTCACAAACCTGGAAGCCACCACCTACCTATGGTACTAAAAACGCCCAGTGCAGGGGGCCACGTGCCCCTCACAGCCCCTGTGACCACCACCTCCCTGTCAGTTTCAGACCCCGAGCCCCAGGGACCACCACCTCCCTGGGTCAATGTGGCCCCCTCATGAAGCCTACAATGGCCATGGGGTCGCCACCCCCGTGCCAGCTCCAGCAGGGCCAGCTCTAGCTATGTCCCAGGGTGCCCATACATGGGACATTGCTGTTTCCTGTGGCTTGGTGGCAGCTTTGATAGCTGATGCCAAGTGACAGCAAACACTCTGCGCACAGCGAGGGAGACCTGTCAAACAGCTGTTCCTCGCTGCGATCAGAGGTTTCGTCTGTTTCCCAGCCTGCAAAGATGCAGACAGAGAAACAGAGGAAACTGCTCTCACAGAAATGGAGCTGCCATAGCAGCTCCCTCTCTGACAGCAATGCCGGCTCTACAGGAGGTAGGAAGCAGGCTGGAACCGCAGGGGCCTTTAGGCCCTCGTGGTACCCATCATTGTGACTGGGTGCCCTGCGGGGGGCACCCAGGTCACATAGCCAGGCCCCAGGGGATGCAGTCTCTGGGCCCCTGATGGGTCTTGGGAGGAGGGATGCACAGACCCCCTCTCCTTAAAAAATAATAATTGTTTAGTCCCGGCTCTGGGGAATGGGGCCCTGGGGCAGAGCTTGGCCCTGAGGGTGGACAACTTTCTGCACAAAGACAGTCTTTCTGTGTGTGCTGCAGAATGCAGCACACAGAGAAAAAGGAAAAGTCAGGAGAAATAAAGGTATTTCTCCTCATTGTGCCTCCCTTAAGCCTCACCTGGGGAGGTATAGGCCTTCGACGCATTCTCATCTTTATTAAATGTCAGAAATCTGGGAATGTGTCAAATGCCATGAGTGTTACGTAGGCACACCCACCATAACTCCCCTGGCACCCCTCCCTGTCGCAGGGTGAGGTAACCCAGCGGCTTGCACTGCGTTGCCTCAGTCCATATTTACAAAGCCATGAAAAGCCACGTAGGGTGGCTTTACATGGCCTTGTAAATATGGCCCTATAGTGTGTGCCGCCAGACCATCACTAAAAGTGACGTTCCAGTGGCGCAGAAGGGCTTGTAAATAGGCTTCTAGATCTTCACCCAAAAAGTGTGCTTTTTTTGGATTTGGTGTAAATACATTCAGTACTTCTAGAGAAATTAAGATTTTGTATCAGTATAAAGGGGCTGGGTAGGGGTACTCTGACCCCCTAGACCTTGCAAGGGGGACCAAAACAGGCCCCTCCCCCCTATCGGGACAAATAAAAAAATATATTTCAGTTGCTGCAATCCTGCAGGCTCTAGTGGGAGCCAGCAATATCCCTGCTCCTGTGACAGTCCCACAGAAGCCCAGGGTCCGCTCCTGAGAGAGTCCAGTGGGATCAATCCAAAACATAACACCTCCCCTGGGGAGGCACGATGAGGAGAAATATCTTCTCCTAGTTTTCTACTTTTTCTATGTGTGCTGCAAGTCAATGTGACTTGCTGTGCTGTCCTGCACCAAAAGCCCATGAATTTGGGCCTATGTTTCTTGACCAAAGTGAGGCACAAGGTCTATGTCTCCTTACTCCAGTGTTACTGCCAAGTTCACATAAATGCTCTTTGGGGGAAGAGATTCTCAGGATATCCTCACTCTTAAAGGAGAGACTTTAATGTTAGGGTTTCTGTCCTGAGAGCCACATCCCAAACCTCTAGCTAGATTCAGACACAGCAGCTGGAGGATTGGAGGACTGACAGCAATTGTCTGTGCAAACCCTGGGTGTCAAGCTCATGCCACTGCCCCACTATCCTACCTCTCCTCAGGCAAGATGTAGCCTAGTGCAGCTAGCTCTGAGCCCTCACCCCACAGCAGTCCTAAACCATCTCTCTCAAAGATTATGCAATCAGCTCCTGTCATACGTGATTTAAGAAAACCTTCCTGCTCCTTAGTCTATGAGCAAGGAAAAGTCCTGAGACATCTCAGGCTTCCTAGTGCTCTCAGAGTGGGTGGCAAGATGTAGGTATTCTCTTCTTACCTGCACCTTTGCTATCATGGTGTGCACCCTAAGACTGAATACAAGCTTGGTAGTACAGGACTTTCAGGGATAGAATACTCTGTGTGCGCCATGCAGGTGTCTGCCTGGTCCATGGCTCCTGTTTCTCTGACACAATTGGGGCAACTCTAGAGCAGAAGTGGCCTCACTAGCAAAGTTCACAATTTTGAGCAGTGAACATTACTGTACTATATCACTACAGCATCAGTCATTTTGCATATTTGCTTTTGAATACAAATATTTAATTCAATTAAATGTTGCTATAAAACTCACTTCCTAGTTGTTTCATATTACACGAACTGAGTGTTGCTGAATTTGTTTGTATATTCAGGCAGAGGTTGCTACCCCGGAACGTCTATTGCTACCATGCTAGTTTTCAGTCTCATAGTGGCACTGCTGCTATAATTTTCCTGGACACAGTCGACCATAGGATCCAACTGTCAGAGTCACCAGATCCTCGGGGTCCGTGCACGTTCCCAACACGTCCACCACTGAACAGCTCCAAGACTCTGATAGATAAATCACAGAGACTGAGAGAGTTCAAGAGGGGATTAGGAAGGGAACAGCTGGGAAGGAGACCTGTAGTAAGAAAAAGGTTAGAACACACAATATGAAAATTATATTTCCTGAAATCAATACTAGACTATGATTCTAAGCCTAGTCACTCTGAAAACATGAACATTACGTTTAAAATGACTAAGTTTCAAGATGGACGCATACCTGTAGGGGAATCAAGATGAATTAAATGAAAACTTTCTTATTCAAGTACTTTCCTTTACATGAGAATCAGAAAAAACATTCTGACTAAATTTTAGACCAATCATATAAATCCTGTTTTGAGAATGTATACTAGGACCATACAATATTGCATCTAGAAAGTCTGGCCTTCTGTGTACTCTTAAAATGTTTCAACACAAATTGCACATATTGCATATATATATATATATATATATATATATATATATAGTAAACACCATAAAAGGATTGTGCACCATGAATAACACAATATAGATTCAGGAAACAAATCACATAACTTGTCAACTCGAATATTACATAATAAATATCTTAGAATAGTAGCATACAATAAACAACATGAATTAAACTTGAGGAGAGAATCGTGCGTCTTGCCAATTCGAGTGTTACCATGTAAAATACCAAGAAATGGTAGCACGCAATGAATATCAAAGTCAAATCATCATTTATCGAATTGCGCGTCTTGCCGATTCGTAAAACACGATGTAAATGTCAAGGAATAACAGCTCACAATAAATAACAAGATCAAAGTACAGTTAAACAAATCGCACTTCTTTTGCCGATTCTTAAGCCACCATGTAAAATGTCAAGAAATGGTAGCGCGCAATGAACAACAAAGTTAAATGCTCATGAAACGAGTTGTGCGTCTTGCCAATTCGTAAAACATCATGTAAATGTATGGAAATAGTAGCGCGCAATGGACACCAATGTTTAAACACCATAAAACGAATTGCGCGTCTTGCCGATTCTTAAGCCACCATGTAAATGTCAAGAAATGGTAGCACGCAATGAATAACAAAGTCAAACCTTTATGAAATAAATTGCGCGTCTTGCCTATTTGTAAACTACCATATAAATGTCAAGAAATGGTAGTGCGCAAGTAATCTGTTACTCATTTAAGAATTTAAACCAAGAATATGAAAATTCTAGTCGGGACAATCCAACCACCGTCTTACCGCCTGGAACAATGATCACCAATGAAGGATTAGGGCAGAAGACTGGAAGATCCAAATAGGCTGCCGGGACAGGAGCTCAGGAAGAAGCTGCTGCTCTGCACCGGGACCTCTGAATAGTGAGCACTGGGAGTTGGGCTGGCTCTCTTTTATAGAGTCTTGGCCCAGCCCAGAACCACGCCCAGGCATGTTGCAGGGAAAGTCTCTGGAAGGCCCTGGAAAGGGGCCACACCCTAACACACTCTGAAAACCTGCAGCAATACATTGCAAAGGAACAGTATTTGTAAGCATATTAAAAATAAGTTTTCAGGATTGAACTCTGCAATGCAAAATATTAAACCACAACATATCAGCACAATGCATAAATTACTTTGTTTTGAGAGTGCTGGGTTTTTGCATTTTTGTCACCAATAGAGCGCATGCTGCTCTGGTGTTGACACCAACTTAAAAAGATTCAGAATGTAGGAGTGTCGGGCTTGGCACTCAAATGGGTCAGCTTATTTCTGAGGGACAGATCTTTTCAGGTCTCCCACAAATCATGTTCATCAGATAAATGTCCTCTCAAGTGTGAAGTCCCACAGGGAATATCCTTAGGCTCACATCGTTCAGCCTATACATGCAGCCTTTGACCAACATTGTACTGCCTTTTGGGATCTCATTAGTATCCTATGCGGATAACACCCAGCTGGTATTCTCCCTTACCCCTGATTGTGAACACGCTGCCCCCTCACTTGGACCATGCCTTCAGAGGGTAGCTAGCTGAATGAACAAATTTCGCCTCAACGGAAACAAAACTGAGAAGATGAGACGAAGGAACAACACATACCCCCAAAAGCCCATTGGCTGGCCTGACTGCCTATGTCCACCCGACCTCCAAAACAGTTATAAAATGTTTGAATGGACACATCCCTTTCCATGGAGACTCAACCACAATTTAGGCCTGCTGGTATGGGATCCTCAGAATGTTGTGAAAAATTCTTCACTTGATCCCTCCGCTTTCTAGGAGGTTAGTAGTCCAGGCTTTGATTCTCTCCCGACTGGTCTACAGAACCTCTGTCTACCTAGGAGCACCAAAAGCCGTGATTAACAAACTTTAAGTGGTGCAGAATGCGCTGGCTACGACTCTGCTAAATATTCCCAGAAACCTCTCCTTGGAGGATCTCCACTGGCTCTCAGTTGCTCAGAGGATTAATGTCAAAGCATTGTGTATTGCACATAGAGCCTTTCAAAAGCAAGACCCCTCAATCTCTCAACAGCTGAGTAGTCCCTACAACCCTGGTAGAGCTCTCAGATCCTCCAATATCCTACAGGCTGTAGTCCCACTCGTTAAAAGGGCTATAAGATCCTTCAGGTGCAATGTGGGAAAACACAGGAACACTCTGCCCCCTAACCTGTGGACAACTAACAATGAGTTGTCTTTCAGAAAACAGTTTGAAAACTAGCGGTTTGTGAATGAACCGCCAGGGAGCATGCACTCACAGTCTGTGTTGGTCACCATCCGCTTAAAAAAAATTCCACTTTAACTCCTTGGATACAGACTGTTCTACAGATAACCCTTACTGTCTGCAGCATGTTGCCGCTGTTGTAATTGAGTCCATGGGTTTAAGGTTAATGCCAGGGCATTTGAAACTCCTTATAAACTTGAAATGACATGCAAGGGTGTACTAAGCTTTCCAGTAATCAGATATTGGGCTCTTTGAGAATATCATTATTTTTACATTTATTTTCATTTTACTTCACTTTTATAACACTTGCATCACAGTAATGTACATCAGTGACTCAAACTTTTGACTTATGGGGACTCCCTTTTAGTCAGCACTGGAATCCTGGGACCTCAACTGAATAATTATGTGAACCCAAGGACCTCCCTTGTGTGATAATTGAATCCAGGGACCCCGGCCTAAGCAATTTTGATGATCTGCACCACAAATCAATGCACAAAAATATGGAAACAAGCATTCAACAAACAAATGTACAAATTATAAAATATTTGATCTAATTCACAAACTAATATAAAAATAAAAATAAACATTGAAAGGGAAAGTTGTAGCTTTTCTAAATTCAATTAAGGTCACCCATCGCCACTAAAATAATCTACTTCAAATAGAGAACATTTTGGGGGTTTTCGGGAGTCCCAAGGTAGTCTGTGATACATAGGCTTAGTCTGTGTCAATCAAAGCTGTTTATGACATGTGTCCTGTGGCTCAACTTTACTATTGGACCCATATCTGAGCAGTAGTACAGACTACATCCCTTTATATTTTGACCCTCAAGCTGTTAAAGTTTAGTATATGCGGTCCATAATTTAACAAACTAACACAAGCCAATTATGAAATGTCCAGCCAGTGCATACTATTTTAAATCGAAATGGTACTTTACTCAACTCACATATTATGTAATATTGTACACAATGTTTTGAGAAGCAATACATCTAAAGATGAGTAGTATTATTTCTTACCAGTGATTACTTCAAGAGGTAGCTTTGGCTACTCCCATGTGACAACCTCATAAGATACTTTCATGTCACAATCCATCCCATGGTCTCTGGGGCTCCCTACAGTAGTTGATATGGGGCTTAGAAGTCATTCAAGGGTGACAAGCTATGTCGTGGGTTTGTTTCAGTATTGTCCCCTTTTTAGTAATACAGGCCTCATTCCCTCACTGTTCAGGTACCCTTCTGGCACATAGTACAGTTTGGTTGTCAAGATGCAGGCTGTGTAGGTCGGAAGCTTCAGCAGATCTGTGCTCCTTGTGTGGTGTGCAATGCACAGCCCCTGGCATCCAATATGCAAGGACCTCAATCAGGGTTGACTAGCTGGTGTGCAGTTGGTGCTAATGGCACCGATGCAGGTCATCGGTAAGTGGAGGCAGCACCAGTGAAATGTGTCTGCGAGGCCACAGTGCTCATGCCTCAATGAATATTGCAGCTTGGGATTCTTCCTCTGGCCTAATTCAAAACCCAGGCAGCTAGATGCCTACCCCTGGCAGTACTTGGCACCTGGTGTCTACCTCTTTATCTATGCGTCTCTCCTCTTGCACTGCGGCATCTGTGTTCTAGGACTGTGGACAATGGTCCAGTTTCAGTTACCTCAGGGAAAAATAGACATGCTGAAGTTGCCAGGTACCATCCATCCACAGGTTTACATGGTCTAATCATGTAGTGGCTGCCCCTGCGGGACACCTCCATCTCATCCTCATGAAGTGCCAGTGTCTAGTAGACATCTTCAGCTCATCCCCACCTCGGCTACTACACAGCTCCATGGCTTCTGAGCAATCTCACTTGGACAAAGACAAGTTCAATGTCCCTCCTGAGCAGATGGTCAGTTCTCTAACTCAGAGCAGAGTCCAAACAACCTTTTCTAGCAGTTTAAAATAAAGATCTTAGGTTGCTGGTCCATAACCTGGCATTGACAGTTGGCTGTTTATACCCCAACCCAGGAGCACAGAGAGCTTCTTATCTACACAGGTGTGGAGACATTGGAATCCCATAGCGAATTCTTAACATGCAGAAAGCAGTTGTGTGTCTCTACAACCATTTCTGTGGTGGGCTCTGGAAATGTATGTCCCTTTTGCTTATTCCACTCACACTGTTCCAGCCAAGATATTTGTCTCAAGGTGTGAGGAGGTAGGTGAGAGTCTACTAGCAAGAGAACTCAAAACAATGGTATAACTGTAAGGTAGGCTGCCCCACTCAACTTCCTGTTAGTCTATAAGGGATCCCCAATTTGAACACCCATTTTTGTTCAATCCTGAAGAGGGATTTAGAATCATCAGGACGAATAGACGGTGCTTCCACTACCACCCACCATAGATCATTCGGGGACACATCTACGAGGACTAAATGATGATATCCCTTGGTCCTCCCTCTCACCTTAGATCCTGGCCATCACTCTCTGTATATTTGTATTTTTGCACATTATTTTGCATATCTCTATTTTTTTTCCAATGTAACTACCTTGTATTTGCTCACAGTTATCACAGCAATACAATATATTCTGGTGAAATAACTCCCAAACGTCTTTCATCTGTGCTGGTTTCCCATATCTCTACCTATAACTAAGGTACCAGCCCCTCCCCGCCTTCCCGATCTAGATTTAGTCCGATTTCGGACTTCGGTGTTAGACATTTCTAACGCGATCGGGACTCTGGTCTCTTTCCTGATTTACCAGCCTCTGTTTATATTTACAATAAGTCCTTTGTTTTTATCTTTAGCTGGCAGAAGACGCGCGATAGAAACCAATTGTAGTTCTTCGTTGGTACTCTGGTCCCATAGGAGTCCTTCATCCATTTCAACTATTAGACGCGCGCAAAGCAGCAGCGTCTATTTATAGCTCGGAGACCATCCGACCCGGTTGTTTTTGGGTGACGGTCTCCGAGGGTAGGTCCCATACCAGGACCAGTGACAGAATCTGTGAGTATCTTTTTGACGTCCTAATGAGAACGTCCTTTTTGCTTTTGTCGTAGACTTTTTACATTTGCTTTACTAACCAGTTGACAAGGCGCCCGTGCCGTTGTTTGATAAATGCCGGATTTTCAATGTGAGCGCATTGAGCATTTCGCTCACAATAAATAACATAAAATATGTGGAACCAATAACAAGTATTAGCGCTTGTATATTCGGGGCTATGATAAACGATACCACCCCTTTAATTATTTAAGAGATTTGCATTTTCTTGATATAATGGCGAGGTGTTTTCTAACTCTATCTAATTTATGCTAATCGCCAACCTCGTCTATGTGGCACTGCAAGACCAGATATTTAACCATTTGCTTCTCAGGACAACTTTTAAATGTTCTACTTTGGGGACAAGCTACCTGATGCTGACATTTTTAACTCTCATTGTACAGTATTGACCTTGTCCTACTATTATTTACACTTAGTGCCATCTTGAGTCCCAGAGACGCTTCGCCCATGGAACCTGTTCTCGAATAGGGGGTGGTAAGCATTGTCATTTGTGTGATGTCCCGTTCACTGTTTTTACACCTCAATTTGGTTGTGTTGAATACTATTTACCTTTGAGATATACCACAATCATGAGATTTGTCCCATGCCAATTTGGTTTTGCCTCTCCTTGCTTCTTTTTTCTTGTTTTTCAGGGTACCTGTATTACCAGTCATCTTAAGTAAGTGACCGGTCTTATTGTATCTTTATTGATGATACTTACTTCAAAGAGGTTAGTTATTTTGTTACTTAGGTCCTGATGAAGCGTCAATGGATCCGGACGGACCAACAGACGCAAAACATGTCAACCGTATTATAGAGGTTCTTTTTAACATTAGGAACACTCTACCATATTCAATTAATTTTTGAAAAGTGTTTTGAGCATAATCCTCTCCTGCACTTTCAAATCATTTTTTTAACCTTGGTCTTCATCCTTGTGGTATTAGACTGATTAAAATGATGGAGTTTAATGGATGAATAACCAATTTTAAACCTCTTTTTTAATTTTTTGATGGTGACTTACAGCACCCTAGTTTAGCATAGTTGAACTTTTTTTTAGTCACTGTCTTAAAAATTTGGCTGAGAGCCCCCACCTCGGGGTGCCCACTAGGCATTGCAGTGCCAGCCTAGTGAGGGGCTAATCCCGATGATGATGCTGGTCATCCATTAGGATGCTTGAGGGTTCTCGCTCCTGAAATTACGGGTTTCTCCTGTCTTTATTTTCCACATATACATTCCTTTTGGAACAGTGTACCCTTATTTAGTTACTAGTGTTGGGAGACTGTACACTGGACCATCAACACTCCCGGTCCCTCTCTTCTGTTGTTAGCACTTCATGTACAGCTGCTTAGCTGTGGGACCATTTTGCTGTCACCAATTTTCCTCTCCTCCTCCCACAATAGTGGTTAAGACCCGTACGATGGATAATTTTCAGGGTCTGAGTTATGATGATGAAATGGTAACAGCCATTTTACAAACACCTTCTATTCTAGACATCAATGGTTCTACCCCGTCGGGCAGTTTGAAAACTGAATGGGACAAACTATCCACCTTGAAACGAGAACTCATAAAAACTGTAATGCACGGGACAATTATGACCGAATATCTACGTGCCAATATCGCTCCAAATGGTCTCCTTGTATCGAATATACCACGTATTTTTCTGCAAGATCTAGCCTTTAGAAAAGACTGGGCTCAAATAGCCTGGAAATGTACGAGAGATTGGCTTGTGCTAATTATCAACACTTCTAAAAGGTTGGCTGATACAATCACCATTCAGATCAACGCTATTGAAAACACGCTCAAAACCACCATCTCCATCACTGCATTTAAGTGTCGTCTTTCTGAAATCACGGCTGAGTTAAATGAAACGAAAGAATTCTTAACTCAGCAGAAGATCTCTAAACTCCAAAAAGACATCACCAAATTCAGCCGTGAGAAAGTTTATCCTTATATAAAAGACGACTTTGAGGGGGATAATCGATCCCGGTCATCCGACGAGGCTCCTGCACCAATAAGAAAATCTCGTAATTACAGCAGTGGTTCCTCGTCTGATGGGTGGAGTACGGATGATAATCAACCACAACAATCGTTTTACAACTATCCTCCGTACCCGATACACCAAGCAGTACCGTGGCAAGCACCGTTTCCCTTCTTCCAACCTCGACCAATGATGCCTTTTGCCCCTTTTTTAGGCCGAGGCCGGGGCAGAGGCAGAGGCAGAAGGAGAGGCAGAGGCAGACACGTCCAATGGTCCAGAGACGAACCGCAGATGATTTCCAGGAGCCAGTCAAAAAATCCCCCACTGAAGACTTAGTTGTTAATCTTTCATCCAGACAACTCTCAGAAGAAGAAACATCTGTGCTTAATAAAGGGTTAGGTTTTGTTCCAACCCCCCAAGACGATCTTTTTCGTCTACACATCGAGTTAGCACAATTTTTCCGGAAAATCCGTCTGAAATTCTTTTTCAAAGATAAGACAGAGGAACCTCAAGCCTTTGACTCTGGTCTCAAAAAACCTTCGACCTTTGTCCCTCCTCTTACTATGATACCAAGTGAAGTTCTAACTTTTGAGAAAGCAGTGCTATCTGACTTAAATAAACTCCATCCTAAACAAGCCTACATCAACATTCCAACTAAAGAAAGAATAGCCCTGACCTCGTTAGCATCCGACCCTGAGATAACTATAAAACCAGCTGATAAGGGAGGAGCTATAGTGGTTATGGATTCTGCTGACTACAGAAGGGAATGTTTACGTCTTCTGAGTGATTGTACCTACTATGCGGAAATTAATCACGACCCTACAATGAGACTACAGACACAGATTAAAATTATGATTGAGGAAGTCAAGAACAACCTGTGGATCTCCCCCAGAGAAGCCGAATTTTTGGACACATTACATCCACGGATACCGTATTTTTATTGTTTGCCGAAAATTCATAAACAAACAACCCCCCCCTCCTGGACGCCCCATAGTGTCAGGATTGGGTTAAATTTTAGAACCACTCTCGATCTTCTGTGATCATTTTTTACAACCATTAGTAAGAAATTCTTCGACTTACTTGAAAGACACAAAGGAGGTGCTCAACTTGATAGAAATTATCAATGAGGGCGATATCATACAAGCGATCATTACACTAGACGTAGAGGCATTATATACCAATATTCCTCAAGAAGCAACCTTACAGGTTATAGAGACTGCCTTACATGAAGTGTCATCAACTCTGTCTTCTCCAGTTGCTTTTATCTTACAGTGTGCCAGATTAGCCTTGACTGAAAATTTCTTCCTCTTCGAGGATCAATTCTACCATCAAATCCAAGGTACCTCAATGGGGAGCACTTTTGCTCCGAGCCTAGCATGTCTTTGCATGTATGATTTTGAGAAGAAACACATTCTACAACCAACTAATCCATTCTTCAATTTTGTCAGGCTATGGCATCGCTATATAGACGATATTCTCATCATTTGGCAAGGACCCATGATTCAGGCAGAGGATTTTGTTACTTGGATCAACACTCTTGATCCTTTTTTGAAATTTACAGCCACTGTGTCTGTTCATCAACTACCATTTTTAGATCTGATGATTACTATTAACAATGGCAAATTGCAGACCAGCGTATACCACAAACCCACGGACCGCAACTCGCTCTTACTCTATCAAAGCCACCACTCTAAGGCTCTGCGGGACAATCTACCCTTTGGTCAATTTTTACGTCTGCGTCGCAATTGCAGTCTACTTAAAGAATTTGATCAGCAAGCGGAGATTCTTCAAGATAAACTCTGCGATCGGAATTACCCAACAAAGATTATCACTCAAGCACGCAAGAGAGCCAGGAATAACAACAGAGAGGCACTATTAGCGCCTAGAGAACACCAAGCTCAAGCTAAGCTGACGTGTGTCTCAACCTACACTCCCTTGTCAAACTCGATTAAGAAAATGATCAATAAGAGGTGGTCCATCCTCACAAGTGGTGGTTACGACTTACAAAAACCTCTTTTTGCATTTAAACGGACTGCTAATATAAAGGATCTGGTGGTTCATACACGCCCGCAAATTTTAGATAACCCTACTAACCAAAAGACCTTATGGGATCTCCCACCAGTTGTGGGTCACTATCCCTGTGGGAATTGTAATGTATGTAGCCTCACTAGACACCTAAAGAAACTCGACTTTGACTCTATTGGACCTTGGTATCTCAATAAACATACTAATTGTAATACCAAGAACTGTGTTTACATGATAACGTGCCCGTGTGACTTACACTATATCGGAATGACATCAAGACCTGTCAAGATTCGTATCAAAGAACACAGAAGCAATATCAGGTGCAAAAAACTTACTACCAAACTGAGTATTCATTTTTTGGAGGTTCACCACTCCCCGAATGATCTATGGTGGGTGGTAGTGGAAGCACCGTCTATTCGTCCTGATGATTCTAAATCCCTCTTCAGGACTGAACAAAAATGGGTGTTCAAATTGGGGACACATCTACGAGGACTAAATGATGACATCCCTTGGTCCTCCCTCTCACCTTAGATCCTGGCCATCACTCTTTGTATATTTGTATTTTTGCACATTATTTTGCATATCTCTATTTTTTTTCCAATGTAACTACCTTGTATTTGCTCACAGTTATCACAGCAATACAATATATTCTGGTGAAATAACTCCCAAACGTCTTTCATCTGTCCTGGTTTCCCATATCTCTACCTATAACTAAGGTACCAGCCCCTCCCCGCCTTCCCGATCTAGATTTAGTCCGATTTCGGACTTCGGTGTTAGACATTTCTAACGCGATCGGGACTCTGGTCTCTTTCCTGATTTACCAGCCTCTGTTTATATTTACAATAAGTCCTTTGTTTGTTTTTATCTTTAGTTGGCAGAAGACGCGCGATAGATACCAATTGTAGTTCTTCGTTGGTAATCTGGTCCCATAGGAGTCCTTCATCCATTTCAACTATTAGACGCGCGCAAAGCAGCAGCGTCTATTTATAGCTCGGAGACCATCCGATCCGGTTGTTTCCGGGTGACGGTCTCCGAGGGTAGGTCCCATACCAGGACCAGTGACAGAATCTGTGAGTATCTTTTTGACGTCCTAATGAGAACATCCTTTTTGCTTTTGTTGTAGACTTTTGACATTTGCTTTACTAACCAGTTGACAAGGCGCCCGTGCCGTTGTTTGATAAATGCCGGATTTTCAATGTGAGCGCATTGAGCATTTCGCTCACAATAAATAACATAAAATATGTGGAACCAATAACAAGTATTAGCGCTTGTATATTCGTGGCTATGATCAACTATACCACCCCTTTAATTATTTAAGAGATTTACATTTTCTTGATATAATGGCGAGGTGTTTTCTAACTCTATCTAATTTATGCAAATCGCCAACCTCGTCTATGTGGCACTACAAGACGAGATATTTAACCATTTGCTTCTCAGGACAACTTTTAAATGTTCTACTTTGGTGACAAGCTACCTGATGCTTACATTTTTAACTCTCATTGTACAGTATTGACCTTGTCCTATGATTATTTACACTTAGTGTCATCTTGAGTCCCAGAGACGCTTCACCCATGGAACCTGTTCTCGAATAGGGGGTGGTAAGCATTGTCATTTGTGTGATGTCCCGTTCACTGTTTTTACACCTCAATTTGGTTGTGTTGAATACTATTTACCTTTGAGATATACCACAATCATGAGATTTGTCCCATGCCAATTTGGTTTTGCCTCTCCTTGCTTCTTTTTTCTTGTTTTTCAGGGTACCTGTATTACCAGTCATCTTAAGTAAGTGACCGGTCTTATTGTATCTTTATTGATGATACTTACTTCAAAGAGGTTAGTTATTTTGTTACTTAGGTCCTGATGAAGCATCAATGGATCCGGACGGACCAACAGACGCGAAACATGTCGACCGTATTATAGAGGTTCTTTTTAACATTAGGAACACTCTACCATATTCAATTAATTTTTGAAAAGTGTTTTTAACATAATCCTCTCCTGCACTTTCAAATCATTTTTTTAACCTTGGTCTTCATCCTTGTAGTATTAGACTGATTAAAATGATGGAGTTTAATGGATGAATAACCAATTTTAAACCTCTTTTTTCATTTTTTGATGGTGACTTACAGCACCCTAGTTTAGCATAGTTGAACTTTTTTTAGTCACTGTCTTAAAAATTTGGCTGAGAGCCCCCACCTCGGGGTGCCCACTAGGCATTGCAGTGCCAGCCTAGTGAGGAGCTAATCCCGATGATGATGCTGGTCATCCATTAGGATGCTTGAGGGTTCTCGCTCCTGAAATTACGGGTTTCTCCTGTCTTTATTTTCCACATATACATTCCTTTTGGAACAGTGTACCCTTATTTAATTAGTATGCAATGGAGGAAGCCTGGGGTTTCCATGCATCCCTCCATACACTCTGACACATTCCCAGATTTGCCAACACTGGTATACTTGGGAATGAGTCAGAATTGTACACCTTCCTACCAGAGGTGCAACAAGGAGAAATATCTTTATTTATTCTCGTTATTTCCTCTTTCTAAGTGCACTGCATTCTGCAGCACACTTATAAAAACGAAAATGCCTCTGAGGATTTTTCTTGTGCAGGAAAGTGCCACCTGCTGCAAAAAACAATCCTGTCTACAACGTTGGCAACTTTGCACCATGGTGCAAGGGTGCTTTTGTTGGTGCTAGGCAGCAGTTTGTTTACCCACGCAGACAGACAGCAGGAATGTGCCATATAATTTTAAATACAGTGAATTCCTTCCCTCTCCCTTTCACGCAGTGCAGCAAGGTGGCTTGTTGCGTTGTGTGAAATATTGATAAATATGGGCCTCTCTTTTTTTTTTCCAGCTCCCTGCATCCTTTGAGATGTAAGATTAGCATTGATGAATCACATAACCCCTCATCATAGCCAAGAAGCAAAAGAGTGACACTATATGTGGCTAAAATGGCAACCCTGTGTTAGCACTGAATAAAGGTTCCTGGGGCTTCTCTTGGCCCAAATATAATTAGAAAATAATGAAGGAAGAAGATAATCAAGTAATCATTACAAGTCTAAAGAGAGTAAGTGAGTCATATTAACTTTTGTGAACATCCTGCAGGCTTGCCCGGTCAGCAGAGGCTATGGCCTCTGCTTCCATGTAGGAGGAATACTGACCACAATTAGGGATGAGCACTTGCTGTTGCAGCCGATGCATTGATGGTGCAGCAAGTTGTTGAGTTAGCACCATACTTTTTTGGGCCTCATTGACATTGATGTATTATTTTACTGAAACAGACTTCTCAAGCAGGAGTTTGTTTAAAGTAAAACACACCACCATTGGCAAAGCCAATAGGTCTAGCCTATACAATAGCTATTGGCAATGTGTTTGCCATGTTGTTCACCAGTGTGGCTACTGTCCAGCATGGCTAAAAGGTAGTGGCATGGAGTGTCAGAGTGGAGTGGGGAAGTAGAATTTCATAGAGCAGATTTGTTGGAGTTTTGTAGAGTGTTACAGAGTTACGTAGAGTTCACTGGTTCAGTGGTACACAGTGTCATGGAATGGGGTGGAATGGGGTGGAATAGGGTGGAGTGGGCCGGAGTGGATTGAGGTAGTGGGGTGGATTGGATTGCAGTACAATGGTAAGGATTGGTTTGGGGTAGAATGGGATGGATTGAGTGGGTGGATTGGTGTGGGGTGGACTGGATAGTGGTGTGTTGATTGAAATGGGGTCCAGTGAAATGGATTGGGGTGGATTCGAGAGAGGTGGATTGGGATGGGTGGTTTGGATTGGAGTGATAGGGCTGAGGTGAGGTGGACTGTATTGAAGTAGGTGAGTTGGATTGGAGTGGGGTATATTAAATTGGACTAGAGTGGGGTGAATTGGTTGGAGTGGGATGTTTGGATTCACTGGATTGGAGTGTGTTTGATTGGACTAAAGTGCAGTGGATTGGGTTGTCATGAGGTGGCTTGGATTGGAAGTGGGTGGATTAGATTATATTGTATAGGATTGGAGTGGGGTGGATTGGATTGGAGTGGGATGGACTGAACAAGGGTGGGGTGGAATGTATTTGATTGTGATTGAGTTGGGTGGATTGCATCTGAGTGGCCAGTGCCAGCAGGTGACGTCAGAGCCCTTCCCTTATAGGTGCTTAACTGTTTAGCTGGCCAGTCCCCCTTTCAGGGCTATTTAGGATTTCTCTCTTGGGTGGTTCTTCAGATTCGGATTGTAAGACTCCAGCAGGTATCCTCTGCATCCTTTACTTCACCTTCTCAATGGAAAAACTGCATCTTGGACCCTCCAGGAACTCTACAAACTGCAACAAAGAAGCAAAGGCGACTTCTGCAACATTGTATCTTTAGCTCCTGCCAGCAACTGCAACTGTTTCCCGGTCATGCATCCTCAGAGGACAGCCTGTCTTCAGCCTGTACCGGAAGAACGAAATAATCTCCCTTGGAGTGAAGGAGTCACTCCCCTACTTCAGCAGGCACCTTTCTGCATCGATGACCGGCATGGTGGGTCCCCTCTCCTGACAAATTGAGTGGACCCAGCCTCACAGGTGGTGGACTGAATTGGTCATGGCATCCTACTGTCCAACTTTGGTGGCGGTAAGAGCTTGACTCCCCAAGCAAGATAGTACCCCTGTGCACTGTGTGTTTTGCAGTTGCCAAGGCTTGTTGGCAACCTTCCATGAAGTTTCATGCACTGTGCAGCTCTGGCCCCCAGCACTCTATCCTGTGATGCACAGTTTCCTAAGTGGTTCTCCGGCGGCGTGGGATCCTTTGTTGTAGTGATGCATGGCCCTCCTTTTACATCTTCTTTGTCCAAGTGCTGTGAGACTCCTGTGTGCACTGCCTGGCCTTCTGAGGGCTCTCTGAGTTGCTGAGAGCCCCCTTTGATGCCCCCTTCTGGATAGATTCCACCATGTCCCTCCTGGTCCCGGGCAGCGCCATTTTCCACTTACCGTGAGCGTTGCGTGTGCCAAGGCATGTTGGTAGAATCCATCAAAGCAAACCAGACTGCAATCTTCCATCCAGCGTGGGACTCCATCTGCACCAACCAGGAACCCGCATCTGTCTTCTTGGGTGCAATACTGACTGTTGCTCTTCATTTGCACCTTCTTCCGGGTTAGCAGGGGCTCCTGTTCTCCCTGCACTCTTCTGTGCTTCTTGAACTTGGTCCCCTTCTTTCACAGATTTTCAGGTCCAGTAATCCACTGTTGGTGTCTTGCAGTCTCTTCTGTTTCTTGCATTATCGTCTTTCTCATGTTTGTTCTAGGAGAGTTATTTTGATTTACTCCTGCTTTCCTGGGTTGTGGGATGGGTTATATTACTTACCTTTGGTGTTTTCTAATACTTCCAGCGCCCCTCTACACACTATACTTGCCTAGGTGGGAATCCGGCATTCACATTCCACTTTCTTACTATATAGTTTGTGTTCCCCCGGCCCATTTCTAACTATTGTGATTCTCACTATTTGCACTGTTTTCTGTTTTCACACTTGATTTTGCATACTAGTGTATATAATATGTGTATTACTTATCTCCTAAGGGAGTATAGTCTCTATGGTATTTTTGGCATTTTGTGTCACCAAAATAAAGTACCTTTATTTTTGTAACACTGAGTATTTTCTTTCATGTGTGTGAGTACTGTGTGACTACAGTGGTATTTCATGAGCTTTGCATGTCCCCTAGATGAGCCTTGGCTGCTCAGTAACAGCTACCCCTAGAGAGCCTTGGTTCTAGACACTGCCTACATTTCACTAATAAGGAATAACTGGACCTGGTATAAGGTGTAAGTACCATAGGTAACCACTACAAACTAGGCCAGCCTCCTATATTGGTGGCAGCGGTGGGATAAGTACTTGCAATTGCCTTATCACTCTGTCCCCCGGTGCTTTCCACAGGAAAGACTACTCTATGCCTAGAGCTATACATATAAATCAAATCAAATCAAATCATTATCATTTATAAAGCGCGCTACTCACCCGTGCGGGTCTCAAGGCGCTAGGGGAAAGGGGGGGTTACTGCTGCTCGAATAGCCAGGTTTTTAGGAGTCTCCGGAAAGCGGAGTGGTCCTGAGGCTGGTGGGGAGGGAGTTCCAGGTCTTGGCCGCCAGGAAGGAGAAAGATCTCCCACCCGCCGTGGAGCGGCAGATGCGAGGGACGGCAGCAAGTGCGAGACCAGAGGAACGGAGGAGGCGGGTGGGGACGTAGAAGCTGAGGCGTCAGTTGAGGTATTCCGGTCCCTTGTTGTGGAGGGCTTTGTGTGCGTGGGTGAGAAGTCGAAAGGTGATCCTTTTGCTGACTGGGAGCCAATGCAGGTGTCTCAGGTGTGCGGAGATGTGGCTGCTGCGGGGTACGTCGAGGATGAGGCGTGCCGATGCGTTTTGAATGCGTTGCAGGCGATTTTGGAGTTTGGCTGTGGTCCCAGCGTAGAGGGTGTTGCCGTAGTCCAGGCGGCTCGTGACAAGGGCGTGGGTCACGGTTTTTCTAGTGTAGTGAGGAAGCAGGCGGAGGACACGGCGTTGACTTGCTTGGTCATGGTGAGAAGAGGGTCCAAGATGAAGCCGAGGTTGCGGGCGTGGTCTGTGGGGGTCGGTGCGGTGCCGAGGGCTGTGGGCCACCAGGAGTCGTCCCAGGCGGACGGGGTGTTGCCGAGGATGAGGACTTCCGTTTTTTCAGAGTTCAGCTTTAGGCGGCTGAGCCTCATCCAATCTGCGACGTCCTTCATACCCTCTTGTAGGTTGGTCTTGGCGCTGGCAGGGTCCTTGGTGAGGGAGAGTATAAGTTGGGTGTCGTCAGCGTAGGAGGTGATGATGATGTTGTGCTTGCGAACGATGTTGGCGAGGGGGCTCATGTAGACATTGAAGAGTGTCGGGCTGAGCGATGAGCCTTGAGGTACGCCGCAGATGATCTCGGTGGGTTCTGAGCGAAACGGAGGGAGGTAAACTCTTTGGGAACAGTTTGAGAGGAAGGAGGCGATCCAGTCCAGGGCCTGGCCTTGGATCCCGGTGGAGCGGAGGCGGGTGATTAGGGTGCGGTGACAGACGGTGTCGAAGGCAGCCGAGAGGTCGAGGAGACTGAGGGCGACTGTTTCACCATTGTCCATCAGGGTTCTGATGTCGTCAGTGACTGAGATGAGGGCGGTTTCCGTGCTGTGGTTGGTTTGGAATCCGGTTTGTGAAGGGTCGAGCAGGTTGTTGTTTTCCAGGAAGGTGGTCAGCTGTTTGTTGACGGTCTTCTCTATTACCTTGGCTTGGAAAGGCAGAAGAGAGATGGGGCAGAAGTTTTTCAGGTCGCTCGGGTCAGCCGTAGGTTTCTTTAGTAGGGCGTTGACTTCGGCGTGTTTCCAGCATTCGGGGAAGGTAGCAGAAGAAAAAGAAGAGTTGATGACGGTCTGGAGGTGCGAGGCGATGATGTCGTCGGCTTTGTTAAAGATGAAGTGAGGGCAGGGGTCCGAAGGGGCACCGGAGTGGATAGAGTTCATGATGGATTTGGTTTCTTCAGTGTTGATGTGGGTCCAGTTGTTGAGGGTTCGGTGGTGTTATGTTGGGTCTGGTGTCCGAAGCTGTTGTGGAGGTCTTGTGGAGATCTTGCGATGGAAGAAAGTGGCGAGGGATTCGCACAAATCCTGTGAGGGCGTGACGGCGTTGGCGTTGGGGTTGGAGAACTCCTTGACGATGCTGAAGAGTTCTTTGCTGTTGTGGCTGTTTTTGTCCAGTCTGTCGGTGAAAAAGGTCTTTTTAGCAGCGCGGATCAGGCGGTGGTGTTCGCGGGTAGCGTTCTTGAGGGCGGTCATGTTGTCAGCGGTGTGGTCCTTGCGCCAGGCCTTCTCGAGGGCGCGACAAGTTTTCTTTGATTCTTTGAGGGTGTCAGAGAACCAGAGAGGTTTTTTGGTGTTGGTCTGTCGATGCGTGCGTTTGAGGGGAGCAAGGTTGTCTGCGCAGTTGGAGATCCAGTTTGTGATGCTGAGGGCTGCGTCGTTGGGGTCGGTTGTGAGGGTGGGTTGGTTGGCGGCGAGTGCTGAGAAGAGTTGCTCTTCGGGGATCTTGTTCCACTGTCGACGAGGGATGGGTTGAGTGCGGAGGTGGCGGGTCTCGCGTCGGAATGTGAAGTGGACACAGCTGTGGTCGGTCCAGTGTAGGGCGGAGGTGTGGCTGAAGAAGACGTGTTTGCTGGCGGAGAAGATAGGGTCAAGCGTGTGTCCGGCGATGTGGGTGGCGGTGTTTACCAGTTGTTTGAGGCTGAGGTTGGCGAGGTTGTCGAGCAGGGTGGCGGTGTTGGGGTCGTTGTTTTGTTCCAGATGGAAGATGAGGTCGCCTAGGAGGATGTAGTCCGGTGAGGCGAGGGCGTGCGGGGAGATGAAGTCGGCAATGGCGTCGCTGAAGGGGGCGCGCGGTCCGGGAGGACGGTAGACGAGGGATCCTCTGAGGCTGGTCCTCGGGTCGGTGCGAATCTGAAAATGCAGGTGTTCAGCGGCGAGGGAGGTGTCTTCGGTGGAGGTGGTGACGCTGATGGAGTCTTTGAAGACGATGGCGATACCTCCTTCTACTTGGTTGGTGCGGTCTTTTCTGGAGATCTTGTAGCCTTCGGGGATGGCGGTGGCGATGTCTGGAGCAGAGGAGGCGTTCATTCAGGTCTCCGTGATGAAGGCGACGTCCGGTGCTGTGGAGTCCAGGAGGTCCCAGAGTTCAACGGCGTGCTTGTGGACGGATCGAGCGTTGACCAGGATGCACTTGAGGTGGTTGATGGCGCGTGGGCTTGTGGTCGTGGTAGTTGCGTGGTGGAAGATGCGTTTGCAGGAGTTGCAGGTGAAGGGTCCATGGGTGCGTTTGGGGTGAGCTTGGAAGCAGGTGTTGGAACGTCCTGGGTTGAGGGCAAGGAGGGTCGTGGGGTCGTAGCGGATCAGCGGGGTTTGGGAGAGCTGGGGACCAGGGGAAGTGGTGCTGGGCGCGGGCCAGGCGCGGACGGGCGCAGACAGGCTTGCCTCTGGCGCGCCTCCGGCGCGCCCGCTGCGCAGTAGCGCAGCGGCCGCCATATGAGGTAGGAGGGGGGGAGGGGTCAGCTGGGGGCGAATGGGAGCTGGGGGGGCAGGGGCGAGCAGGAGGTCGCGGCGGGAAAGCGCGAGGGAGGGGGGGACAGGTAGAGTGAGAAGAGCTGGGGGAGGGGGGTTTAAGGGTGGAGGGGGAGAGTGGTAGGAGGTTTGGGAGATTAGGAAGAGAGATAGGAGTTGGGTTTTGAAGATAGGGGAGGGGGGGTTGTAGAGGTGGGTGAGGGTGAGAGGTAGAGTGAGAGGATAGGAAGAATAGGTAATAGAGGGGGTGGCGGGAAGGGGGGAGAGATAGAGAAATAGATAGAGAAAATGGATAGATAGAGAAAATAGATAGATAGAGAAATCGATAGATAGAGAGATAGATAGAGAGATAGGTGGATAGGAGGAGGTGGGGAGTGAGGGAGTTAGATAGTGAGATAGAGAGATAGAGAGATAGGTGGATAGGAGGAGAGAGGGAGGTAGATAGCGAATGGGTTAGATAGGGGTGATAGAGAGGGGGAGGCGAGTGAGGGAGGGGGATGAGGCAGGAGCAGGAGGGCAGGCGCGGGGAGAAGAAGACGGAGGGGGCAGAGGAGCCGAAGACAGAAGATAGAAGACAGAAGAACAGAAGACAGGAGAACAGAAGACAGGAGAACAGAAGACAGGAGTACAGAAGACCGGAAGAGCAGAAGAACAGAAGAACAGAAGACCGGAAGAACAGAAGACCGGAAGAACAGAAGACCGGAAGAACAGAAGACCGGAAGAACAGAAGACCGGAAGAACAGAAGACCGGAAGAACAGAAGAACAGGAGAACAGGAGAACAGGAGAACCGAAGAACAGGAGTCCAGAAGAACTCAGAAGAGCGGAAGTTCACAGAAGAGCAGAAGATCACAGATGAAGATACGAAGAACCGAAGGCAGAAGACAGGCCGAAGACCTCAGAAGAAGATGAAGAAGAAGAGAGGCGACAGGAGAGGCAGAGAAGCACACAGAAGAAGAGAGAAGACTGGGAGAAGAAGAGTACAGAAGAAGATTACAGGCGAGGAGCGAGGAGGAAGAACAGAGAAGAAGAAAAGAAGAAAAGAAGCAGGAGAGAGGGTGAGTAGCGTGGGGCAGGGCGAGGGGTTGGGAGGTGGGGGGTACTTACTGTGAGGTGGGTCTCAGGAACTCAGGAACCTGGAGGAGCTGGAGGAGCTGCTGCGGCAGGGGGAGCGACCTACCCTTGGGTCAAGGGTCGCTACCACTGTCGTGCAGCGGCCGCCATATGAGGTAGGAGGGGGGAGGGGTCAGCTGGGGGCGAATGGGAGCTGGGGGGGCGGGGGCGAGCAGGAGGTCGCGGCGGGAAAGCGTGAGGGAGGGGGTGACAGGTAGAGTGAGAAGAGCTGGCGGAGGGGGGTTTAAGGGTGGAGGGGGGAGAGTGTTAGGAGGTTTGGGAGATTAGGAAGAGAGATAGGAGTTGGGTTTTGAAGATAGGGGAGGGGGGGTTGTAGAGGTGGGTGAGGGTGAGAGGTAGAGTGAGAGGATAGGAAGAATAGGCAATAGAGGGGGTGGCGGGAAGGGGGGAGAGATAGAGAAATAGATAGAGAAAATGGATAGATAGAGAAATCGATAGATAGAGAAATAGATAGATAGAGAGATGGGTGGATAGGAGGAGGTGGGGAGTGAGGGAGTTAGATAGTGAGATAGAGAGATAGGTGGATAGGAGGAGAGAGGGAGGTAGATAGCGAATGGGTTAGATAGGGGTGATAGAGAGGGGGAGGCGAGTGAGGGAGGGGGATGAGGCAGGAGGGCAGGCGCGGGGAGAAGAAGACGGAGGGGGCAGAGGAGCCGAAGACAGAAGATAGAAGACAGAAGAATAGAAGACAGGAGAACAGAAGACAGGAGAACAGAAGACAGGAGAACAGAAGACAGGAGAACAGAAGACAGGAGAACAGAAGAACAGAAGAACAGGAGAACCGAAGAACAGGAGTCCAGAAGTACTCAGAAGAGCGAAAGTTCACAGAAGAGCAGAAGATCACAGATGAAGATACGAAGAACAGAAGGCAGAAGACAGGCAGAAGACCTCAGAAGAAGATGAAGAAGAAGAGAGGCGACAGGAGAGGCAGAGAAGCACACAGAAGAAGAGA
The DNA here is from genome assembly GCF_031143425.1 of Pleurodeles waltl. Taxonomy (NCBI): domain Eukaryota; kingdom Metazoa; phylum Chordata; class Amphibia; order Caudata; family Salamandridae; genus Pleurodeles; species Pleurodeles waltl. The sequence continues at coordinate 1,423,064,654 of NC_090444.1, read as the reverse complement.
GAAGATGGGGAGAAGAAGAGTACAGAAGAAGATTACAGGCGAGGAAGAACAGAGAAGAAGAAAAGAAGAAAAGAAGCAGGAGCAGGAGAGAGGGCGAGTAGCGCGGGGCAGGGCGAGGGGTTGGGAGGTGGGGGGTACTTACTGTGAGGTGGGTCTCAGGAACTCAGGAACCTTGAGGAGCTGGAGGAGCTGCAGCGGCAGGGGGAGCGACCTACCCTTGGGTCAAGGGTACAGGGTTCTAGTCCCATATTTATTCTTTTTGACGTTGAACTGCACTGACGCAGTTCAGCATCAAAAAGTTTACCGCCGGCTAGCGCCATACCAAGACGCCGGCCCGGTGTCATATTTATGGTATGACGCTAGCCGGCGGTAAGGTTCGGCTAGCGTCTTAGAAAAGGACGCTAGCCGGGTGCGGGAGGCGTAGGAGGAACAGGGGGTTTAGCGTCAGAGGATGATGCGAGTACAGGCAGAGGCACAAAAAATGCCTCTGCCCAGACTAGCATCACTTTTTGACGTTAAAACCCCATGGACATGACTCCTGTCTCAGTCAAGACAGGAGTCATGACCCCCAGCCCAATGGCCATGCTCAGGGGACTTATGTCCCTGAGCATGGCCATTGGCACAGTGCCATATAGGTGGCCCAAGTTAGGCCCCCTCATTGCACTTCGAAAAAAATTTAAAATACTTACCTGGACTTAACTGGGATTGGTCCCCCCATCCTTAGGTGTCCACCAGGTGTGGGTGATAGTGGGTGGGGGTGTCCCTGGGGGAAGGGAAGGGCACCTGTTTCTGTTTCCATGGTCTCTAACCATGAAAAAAGGCCCACAGGTACCATAACGCTTGCCCGTACCCAGGCGTTAAATAATGGTGCTCAGCAGGCATAGCGCCATTATTTAAGGCCCTCCTCCTCCTGGGCGTGATTTTTGCATGGGAGGATAAATAAGGCGCTTGGGCCTTGAGGTAATTTTTTGCCCGGGAACGCCTACCTTGCATCTCATTGATGCAAGATAGTTTTTCGCAGCCAAAAAGGACTTTAACTCTAATATTTTGCCAATTTTTTGGCAGAAAGACTCCTCATCAGGCCCACAAAACTCTTCTGGGAGTTGGAATAAAATGTTTTCTTCTTCTTTGTCTTCTGCACACACTAAAAAGGCTTGGTGCTATGAGTGCATAGGTAAAGGCCATAGGGCAGGGGACAAATCCTGCTCAGGTAAAGCCCCTGAGCCTACCACCACTACTACATCCACTTTTAGTACCCCTAGTAGTAGTAATAGTGGTGGGACTACTGGCAAAAGTCAAAGCAAGGGTGTAGTTGGATTCACTTTAAGGTCCATAATAGAAACGGGAGTAGGTGAAGAAACCCCCAAGACAGTTTCTGTCTCCCCTGGTGGCATTGGCCTTGCCACATTGGCTGCTTTTCCCTTTAACATGGATAAGTGCAAGCAGTCAATTCAGATGAATGGTTTTGAGGCCCAGACCTACAGGAACACAGGTGCCAGTATCACTTTTAGTGACTGAAAACCTAGTGTTTCCTGCACAACACCTCCTTGGACAGAAGTACCAGGTTACTGATGTCAATAACTCCACTCAGTCTCTCTCATTCGCTGTAGTGTAACTTAGATGGGATGGAGTTACTGGCCCTAAGCAGGTAGGGGTGGCGGGGTTACCTAGCTTACCTGTAGACTGTCTCTCAGCAAATGACCTAGAGGCCTCGGATTGGGCTGAAGTAGAGTTTATGACCCATGAATCCATGCTGGGTATACCCAAGGAATTGCTTCCTTTAATCTCAAGTGAGATTAAAAAGCAAATAAGAGAAGGAGCTCTGAAGCCTCAGGATCCTCCTCACACCACAGGTAAAAAGGGTATCAAAGGAACCCCTACCCACCCCACCACTAAGGATATCCTTCCTATAGTGGGAGAGCCCCCTCCTAGGGTGAAGCCTGTATCAAAGTAGTCAAATGTTAACACAGCTGGACTCCCAGAGGCAAAAGTACCTCTCTGTGAGAAACCTAAGACAGAAAAGCATCCCTACACTGCCTTAGAAAATTTGGGGCAACCCTCCAACCCTCCCAGAGAAACTTTAGTGCAGTATTCCTGCACTACCTCTAAAACCATAGGACAGCTGCCCTGCCCTTATGTAGAGCCCTTGGGACAGCAACCTGTCCTGCTGTACCCCAAGAGGGACTGCAACCCTGTCATCTTTTAGAGCCATGGGGACAAACCTTTATCCCTGTCCTAGCCTTACTAAGACAGCATCCCTGTCTGGCATTACAATACTTAGGACAGCAATCCTTTCCTGACATTGGGTCCCAGGGACAGTCATCCTGCCCCACTTTAAAACTTTTTCATAATCTTAAACGTAGGGAATCTCAGGGTCCACAGTTTCACTGTTCTCTAACTAAAAGTAACCAGGACCATTTTCCCAGAATTAGTGAGTGCGCGGATGCCATTTTACGCGTGTACTGGACATAGGACATAGGTCACTACCTACGTCCAGCTACATAATGGTAACTCTGAACATAGGCATGTTTGTTATAAAACATGCTGGAATCATACCCCAAGGCTTTTGCAAGCATTGGTTGTGTGATTCCATGAACTCTAGGGCTCCATAGAGATAGACCAGTATTGCCATTCCAGCCTTCCAAGATTTTCCAGGTAGCTCCAGCTGCTGCCATCTCTCAGATAAGTTTCTGCTCTCCTGTTACTTGAGCTGCTCAAGCCCAGGAAGGCAGAATAAAGGATTTCCTTTGGGAGAGGGAAGTTCCACCCTCTCCCTTTGGAAATATGTGTTACAGGCTTGGGAGGGGTAACTTCCCCAAGCCACTGGAAATGCTTTGAAGGACACTTTTCATGCCCTCCTTGCACAATCCAGTCTACACCGGGACACAGGGGTGGTGCTCAGAGCTCCTCCAAAGGGACCCTGGGTTTTGCCATCTTGGATTACAAGTTGTCAGGGAACTCTGGGAGCATCTGAGTGGCCAGTGCCAGCAGGTGACGTCAGAGACCCCTGATAGGTGCTTACCTGTTTAGCTGACCAATCCCCCTTTCAGGGATATTTAGGGTCTCTCGCTTGGGTGGTTCTTCAGATTCGGATTGCAAGACTCCAGCTGGAATCCTTTGCATCCTTTACTTCACCTTCTCACCGAAGAAACTGCATCTGGAACCTCCAGGAACTCTACAAACTGCAACAAAGAAGAAAAGGTGACTACTGCAACATTGTACCTTCAGTTCCTGCCAGCAACTGCAACTGTTTCCCGGTCGTGCATCCTCAAAGGATAGTCTGACTTCAGCCTGCACCAGCAGAATGAAGGAATCTCCCTTGGAGTGAAAAAAGTCACTCCCTTGCTTCAGCAGGCACCTTTCTGCATCAACGACTAGCGCATGCGTCCCCTATCCTGACAAGTTGCATGGATCCAACATCACGGGTGGTAGACTAAAGTTGTCCTGATGGTCCTGACATCCTGCTGTCCAACTTTGGTGGAGGTAAGAGCTTGATTTCCCACGCAAGACAGTACACCTGTGCACTTCATGTTTTGCAGTTGCCAAGGCTCGTTGGCAAACTTCCATGAAGTTCTTCATGCACAATGGTGCAGCTCCAGCCCCCAGCACTCTATCCTGTGACGCAAAGCTTCCTGAGTGGTTCTCCGACTGCGTGGGATCCTTTGTTGTAGTGCTGCATGGGCCTCCTTTTGCACCTTCTTTGTCTCCGTGCTGTGAGACTCCTGTGCACACTGCCTGGTCTTCTGAGGACTCTCTGAACTGCTGAGAGCCCCCTCTGACTCTCCCTCCTGAGCCCACCAGGTCCTTCCTGGTCCCGGGCAGCACCATTCTCCGCTAACTGCGAGCTTTGCATGTGCCAAGGCTTGTTGGCCGAATCCATCAAACCAGACTGCAATCTTCCATCCGGCGTGGTACACCATCTGCACCAACCAGGAACCTGCATCTGTCTTCTTGGGTGCAGTATTGACTGTTGTTCTTCAGTAGTGGTTCTTCATTTGCACCTTCATCCAGGTAAGCAGGGGCTCTTGTTCTCCCTGGACTCCTCTGTGCTTCTTGGACTTGGTCCCCTTCTTCCACAGGTCCTCAGGTCCAGGAATCCACTGTTGGTGTCTTGCAGTCTCTTCTGGTTCTTGCATTATCTTCTTTCTTGTGTTCTTGTGTGTCCTATGAAAGTTACTGTGATTTACTCCTGCTTTCCTGGGCTCTGGGGTGGGTTCTATTACTTACTTTTGGTGTTTTCTAATACCCCCAGCCCCTCTCTACACACTCGACATTTGCATTCCACTTTCTTAGAATATGGTTTGTGTTCCCCCAGGGTCATTTCTAACTATTGTGGTTTTCACTATTTGCAATGTTTTCTAACTGTTTTCACACCTGATTTTGCATACTAGTGTATATAATGTGTGTATTAGTTACCTCCTAAGGGAGCATAGTCTCTATGGTATTTTTTACATTTGTGTCACCAAAAAAAGTACCTTTATTTTTGTAACACTGAGTATTTTCTTTCATGTGTGTGAGTACTGTGTGACTTCAGTGGTATTGCATGAGCTCTGCATGTCCCCTAGATAAGCCTTGGCTGCTGAGTAACAGCTACCCCTAGAGAGCCTGGCTTCTAGACACTGTCTACATTTCACTGATAAGGGATAACTGGACCTGGTATAAGGTGTAAGTTCCATAGGTACCCACTGAAAACGAGACCATCCTCCTACAGTGGGGTGGATTGGATTGGAGTGGGGCATGTTAAATTGGATTGGGATGAATTGGAGTGTGGTAGATTGGGGTGGGGCGGATGGATTGGAGTGGGGTGGACTGAAATGGGGAGGGGTGGACTGGAATGGGGTGGACTGAACTGGGATAGAGTGGGTTGGATTGGTGTAGAGTGGGGGATTGAAGTGGTGTGGGGTAGAGTGGATTGAAATGGGTTGGGGTGAACTGGACCGGTGGATTGGATTGGGGTAGGTTCAATTGGGATACGGTGAATTGGAAAAGAGTGGGGTAGATAGGATTAGGCTGGGTGGATTGGATTGAGTGAGGTGGATGGATTTGAGTGGGGTGGATTGGATAGAGTGGAATAGATTGATTGCATGGGGTGGATGAGGGCGGGGTGAATAGGATTGAGTGTGGTGCAGTGGATTGAGTGTGGTAGATTGGACTGAGAATAGGTGTATTAGATTGGAGTGGGGTGAGGTAGATTGGAGTGGGGTGGGGTGAATTGGAGAGCAGTGGGGTGGATTGAAGTGGAATGGAGTGGAGTGCAGTGGTTTGGATTGGATTAGTGTGATAGATAATTTGGAGAGGGGTGGACTGGATTGCAATGGGGTAGGTTAAGGTGGTTTGGAGTGGGGTGATTTGAAGGGTAGGCCACTCTTAAAGAGAGTTCCAGGGAGCCAAAGGCCTTCTGCCCCAGTTGGGGGTGAGCTCAGAGTTGGCACTGGTGAGGCCTCACCTGACCCCAAGGAAGTCTTGAGTAGTCAGGGAGCTGTCCAGATGCAGGGTGTTGCCCCTGCACTGAAAGAAGGGAGAGTGGAAGGAGGGTGTCTGCCACAGGAGGTGGTAGCCCCGACTCTAGACAGCAAGAGGGGTGCCAGGACCCCACAGCTGCCCCTAAAGCAGCTCAGCCACCTGTTGTGGAGAGCTTAGGGTGTGGTTCTGGGCTCTGACAGCTGTCAATAGCCTCTGCTGGTTGCTGGCCTTCATGGCAGCACTGCACTTGGCCTGGGAGGCAGACCCCACAGCCAAAAGCAAGTTAGGCCTCCTGGCCCTGTTGGTCATGGTGGGGTTGCTCAAGGGTTAGGTGACCTCTTTGGGTAAGCAAGTGTCACCCTAGCAAAGTTAGGGATAGGGGAGGCGGTCACCTCACTACCCAAGTTGGCAGAGAGAGAGGAGGAAGACCCCCCCCAGAGGGAAGTTTCTGTTTAAGATGGGTCCTTTCACTGTTGGGATGTGGTCACTACCCAGAGGGAGTGACCATGACAGGAGGATGTAAGGCAGAGTAGGCCCTGCAAAGGGACAGAGAGTTTTCTTCACTGTCTTCCTAGCCTGACAAGCCATGAAGACTCTTCCAGGGTTGGGCTGAGTCTCCTGGACATGTGGGCTGGGGGGGGGGCTTTTGTGTGAGAAAACAGGGCTGATTGCAGAGCCCCCCTAACTTTTTGCCCCATTTTTCACTTTTTGATGGTGTTTTCCTGACTGTGGCTCTGTTGGTGCCCTGGGTACTGCTAACCAGTCCCAGAGCCTGTGCTCTGTATAAAATGAGTATGCAAATTAAGCTGATTATAATTGGCTAAGTCAACCTACCTATAAGTCCATAGTATTTGGTAGGGCATGGAAGTTTAGGGACCCCCAGGATAGGTAGTGCACCCATAGGTGTACTGCTGAGGTGCCCAGTGTCATTTTTAAAGCAGGTCTGCCTTGCTGGCTGCTTTTAAATTAAAGTTACATGCAAATTCGACTTTGGAATTAAAAGTAGTTCCAAATGCTTAAACTATCTTATTTTTACATATATCACCCCTAAGGTGTGCCCTATGTGCCCTTAGGGCTGCGTGCCATGTAACTATAAGCAGGGACCTTATAAAAATAGTTTTATAAGCCATTCCACTTCAGCCCTGGTGAGGTAAAACAGCCATATTTGTTTTTCCCTCATTGTAGTGAATGGCCTCCACAGACTAGTATGGGACAACTTTATTTTAATTATTAAAGTACCCTTAAGTAACAGATAACTCAAATTTGGTATCAAATTAATTGTTCTAATAAATCCCACAACTTCCGATTGATGGATTTAATATGACTTGTTCAGGTAAAGATTTTAAACTTTACCTAAAAAGTTGCCAACTTTAGCCTTGCAGTGTTTTTCTGCTTTGCTCTGATTGGCCAGCCTCTGGCAGCCTGGCAGGCTGCCTTGATGAGGTGTGAAGTGGCCTGGCTCAACACAAAGAGATGTGCCTGGGGGAGATCTTCCCTCAGCGTATGGGGAAGGAGGGAAACCAAACTGGTCTTCAAGGGCAGGGAAGGACATTTTGAGCAATCCAGCACCTCCCTCACATCCTGTACACCCAGACAATTAGGTGCCCCCCTAATTAGATTAGGAGAGGGCAGGAGAAGGGTGTGTTTAAGATTTGTAGCCACACCAGTTGCTGGGCTCAACCAGATGTAACCTCCAAAAATCACTGTCAACCATGATGGATTTTTGAGTAATGTTGATCCCTGGGATTGATTTTTGCCACTGTTTGCAGGAAATGGTCATCACAGGGGGAAGGAACCTGTGCCTGATTTGAAAACAGGATCCCCCAGTTTTTCACTCATGAGCAAAGGATAAATATGGCAGAGCTGCACCCACACCTCGGATCCCTACCAGATTCCAACAAGGAAGAACTACAGAAGAAGAAGAAGGACTGCCCTGCTGGACCCCTGACCTGCACCTGGACACAGCACCCTGGAGGACTGCACCAGCTGCACACTTGTGATTCACCACAAGAAGGACTTTGCCTGGCTTCAACTGGTTCAAGGAGGGACTCACTGTTTGCTACAGGTGACGATTTGCTAACCAGAGTACCCTGCACCAACTCCAGAAGAAACAGACGAGCTGACCACTGCCCAGTGGCCAAAAAGGAATTTGCACCAGGTGCATTCTGGGAATTGTAGTCCGCACACTCAAGGAGCATCTCAGAGCTTCTGGAACCCTGGGGTGAGCTGTGGACCTCAAAAGAACCTTAAAAGAACATTTGGGAGAAGATCCAGAAGTTTGGAGAACTTTTGGAAAAAAAGCTCCATAAAGGGACTGACCTGCAGCGGCAACTCAAGCCGGCTTGCCTCAATTACGACTCGGCCTGACTTGCAAGTTCGTCCCAGTGAAGAAAATCTCTGAAAAGGGGATTAAGTCCTAATGTAGGGAGTTGACTGGGACCTCCCAGGCAGTGTATCCGAAGAGGGCTCCAAGGATGTCGGATCAAGATTCAGGTCTCCCCGGTCAAGGGATTTTCATCTTGAAAAAACAATTAAGTCCAAAGGTAAAAATCTCCACCAAGGGCTCCTGCGACGTGTATCCGAGGAAGAGTTCCAGGAGGTCGGATTTGACTAGCGACTTGGTCCCGCTGAAGAAAATCTTCATGAAAACAACTAAGTCAGAAAGTAAACTTTTGACCAAGGCCTCCCGCGAGCTGTAGCCGAGCAGAGCTCCATCGCAGTTGGCCTCAAACTTTGACTTTGCCCCGGTCGAGGTGAGCCAAGATGACCAGATTGGTGCAATTTGATTCTAAGCGCTAAAAAGCATTAATTCTTTAAAAATTCATATCTCCGGTTCCCCTTATCTGATTTTAATCATTTCTGTGTCATTTCTGAAGATAAAAATATAATCTAGTCTTATAAATTGGTGTTGTATTTTTATTGTGTTTTGTGTTTTACTTATTTATTGTTTTGTGATTATTAAATGATTTACACTAGTCTCCTAAATTAAGACTTGTTGCTTGTTGCCAAGCTACCAAGGGTTGAGCTGGGTTTTATTTATTGAGACCTGACTGGACCTAAGTGGAGGTTAGTGGCCTATTGCTAAGTGTAGGTACTTACCTGCCCTTACCAGTAACCCATTTTCCAACAATGGTTAATGGGCACTGGATTGAACTGAACTGGAGTGGGGTGGATTATATTGGAGTTTGATGGATTGGGGTGGTGTGGGTGGATTGGACTGGAGTAGTGTGGGTTGGATTGGAGTAGGGTGGGTTGGAGTAGAGTAGAGTGGGGTGGTAAGGATTGGAGTTGGTTGGATTGGATTGGATTGGATTGGGTTGTATTGGAGTGGGGTGGGGTGGATTGGACTGGAGTACGGTGGATTGGACTGGGGAGGAGTGGATTGGGGTGGGCTGGATTTGGTGTGAGGTGTATTGGATTGGACTGGGGTAGACTGTACTTGGCTGGACTGCAGTGGATTGGATCGGTGTGGGATGGATTGATGTGGGTGGACTGAAATGTAGCGGGGTGGATTGTGGTGGATTGGAAAGGGATAAATTGGGATGGGGTCGGGTGGATTGGATTGAAGTAGGGCAAAATAGAATGGGGCAGTTTGTTTCAGATTAACGTGGGGCAGGTTGGAGTGGCCTAGATTGTTTTTGGAATAAAATGGGGCAAATTGGAGTGGGGCAGATAGGAGTAGGACAGCCGGAATCAATTGGAGCGGGTGGTTTGGAGTGCAACAGATTGTTTTGATCGGAATGGGACAGATTGTATTGTAGATTGGATGCGAGTGAAGTGGATTTGATGAGAGTGGGGTGGATTGGATTGGAGTGGGGTGATTTGTGGATTGGATTGGAGTGGGGCTGATTGTTTTGGATTGGAATGCAGCAGATTACCGTGGGTCAGATTGTTTTAGACTGAATGGGGCATATTGTTTTGAATTGGAAAGTGGCAGATTGTTTTAGGTTGGGTTGGGGCAGATTGATTTGGCATAGTGTAGATTACTTTGGATTGAGCCAGGCAAACTGGAGTGGGGCAGAATAGATTGGTGTGGGTTGGGAGGATCAATCATAGATTTGTAGAGCGCGGCTAATCATCATAGGGTCTCAAGGTGCTGTTTCTGGGCGTGCTGCTCAGTCGAAGACCAAGGTCTTGAGGTCCGTCCTGAACTGCTTCAGTGATGTGGATTGCCTAAGCTTGAGAGGTAGCGTGTTCCATGTCAAGGCTGCCAGGTGGGAAAAGGATCTTCCACCTGCTGTGCTTTTCTGGATCTTGGGGACTGCTAGGGCAAGCTGGGCGGAGCGGAGATGTCAGTTGGGTACATAGAAGGCGAGGCAGTGGTTGAGGTATGCTGTTCCTATGTTGTGCAGTGCCTTGTAGGTGTGGATCGGGAGTTTGTATGTGATGCGCTTGTTGACTGGGAACCAGTGTAGGTCTCTGAGGTGAAAGGAGATGCGGCTGTGTCGGGGATGTCCAGAATGAGTCTGGCTGCTGCATACTGGACTCTTTGTTGTCTTGATTGAGGTTTCTTGGTGATGCCAGCACACAGTGCATTGCTGTAGTCTTGTTTGCTGGTGACTAGTGCATAGATGACTGTCTTCCTTATGTCGGAGGGAATCCGCTTGAAAATCTTCTGCAGGAGTCGAAGGCTGTCAAAGCATGATGAAGAGACAGCATTGACTTTGCGGGTCATGGGAAGAGAGGTGTCCAGGATGATTCCCAGGTTTCATGGGTGGTCCATGGTGGCGGAGGCATTTCTCAGAGTGGTAGGCCACCAGAAATCGTTCCAGGCAGAAGGGGTGGAACCAATTATGAGGTTCTCTGTATTGTCCGAGTTGAGTTTGAGGCAGCTCGCCTCCAACTAGGCGGTGACTGCTCTCATCCTGTTGTGGAAATTTCTCTTGGCATTTGCAGAGTCCTCAGACAGGGAGAGGATCAGTTTGGTGTCATCAGCATAGGTCACTGTGTTTAGCCTGTGTTATTTGATGATCTTGGCAAGCGGGCCATGTAGATGTTGAAAAGCATTGGGTTAAGTGAAGGTCCTTTGGGCACTCTGCAGCATGTGTCTGTGTGTTCTGATGTGTACAGCACTAGTCTGACACTGTGTTCTTCCAGTGAAGAAGGACCTGATCCAATCCAGTGCTTTATCTTGGATGCCGGTGATGTGTAGCCTGTTGCAGAAGTTGGAGTGGTAGACAGTGTCAAATGCAGTGAAGAGGTCGAGGAGGATGAGTGTGGCCATGCCTCCATGGTCCTGTATGATGCGTATGTCATTGGTGGCTGCTAAGAGTGCAGTTTCAGTGCTGTGGTTGCTTCTGAATCTGGATTGGGATGTGTCCAGGATATGGTGTGTCTCGAGGCATTCGGTGAGGTGCTGGTTGACGGCCTTCTCTGTTACCTGGGCTGTGAAAGGGAGCAGAGAGATGGGTCTATAGTTCTTCAGTTCCCTAGGGTCAGCTGTGGGTTTCTTGAGTAGCGGGTTGATTTCGGCGTGCTTCCAGTCTGAGGGGAAGGTGACAGTCTCAAAGGATCGTTGGTAGTGCGGCAGAACTCCGGTGCTATGGTGGCACTGGCCAGGTTGAAGATATGAGGAGGGCACAGATCGGAAGGTGTTCCCGAGTGGATGGAGTTCATCAGTCCTTGGGTGTCCTCTTTGTTATGGGGTCCAGGAGTTCAGTGTCTGGTGAGGTGCTAGCTCCATGGTAGTGAGCGATGCTGGTGGGTTTTGGTTCCTGAAGCCTTCGTAGATGTCCTGGATTTTTCAGTGAAAGAAGGTGGCAAGATCGTTGCAGAGGTCTTGGGAGGGATGGATGAGGTATCTTTCCCCGGGTTTGTGGACTCTCTGATGATGGCGAAGAGCTGTTTGCTGTTGTGAGTGCTGGTGTTGAGGCGTGCATGAAAGGTGGCTTTTTTGGCAGCACTGGTATTCTGGTGGTGCGTGGTGACTGCATTTATGTGGGCTGTGCGGTCTTTGGTTGATTTGCTTATCCTCTATTTCTATTCCAGTCATCTGCAAAGCACTTGGATTCCTGTAGCTCTGCCGTAAACCATTTAGGTGTTTTGCTCTGTTGATATCCTGCTGTTTTCCTTATGGGGGCTACTCTGTCGGCACAGTTCGATAGCCAGTGGTTTAGATTGCGTGCAGCTTCATTGGCATCCACTGCATCCGTTGGGAGGGAGTGGTTCAGAGCGTTGGTGAGTTGTGCTTCTGTGACTTTGCCCCAGTGTCTGCCAGGGGAATGGGGGGGCAGAGTGGCGTGCGGTGTTCTTTGTGTAGGTAAAGTGGATGCACTTGTGGTCAGTCCAATTGTGTTCAGAGCTGTGAAAGATGGTGATGTTGTCCCCTGCAGAGAAAACTGGGTTGAGAATGTGTCCTGCTCTGTGGGTGGGAACGTTAATGAGCTGTTTGAGGTTTGTGGTGTTGGGGTCAACGTGGGTATCAAGGTGGAAGTTGATGTTGTTGAATAGGATGTAGTCCAAGGAGGTGAGCACTTTGGGGGGGGTGACTAGGTCGGCAATGTCTTTGCAGAACTGGGGTTGGGGTCAGAGAGGCCTGTAGATGAGAGTACACCAGAGGAAGGTGTTTGGATTGGTCTGAATCTGGAAGTGTAGGTGCTCAAAGGTTGACTGAGTCTGCAACTCAATAATGGATATCAGGAGGAGGTTGTTCTTGTAGACTATGGCAATGCCCCCTCCAGGCTGGTTAGCTCTGTCCTTGTGGATGATTTTGTAGTTGTCTGGGATGGTCGTGGCGATATCTGGGGCGGGGGTTGGGGTGATCCATGTCTCTATGAAGAAGGTGACATCCGGGGCTGTTGAGCCAAGGAGGTCCCAGACTTATACTGAATACTTGACAAGGGAGTGTGTGTTGGGGAGTAGGCACTTGGGGTGGCCGTCTGTTCTTGGTGTGGGATCATGAGGTGGTCCTTGGAGGGTGCTGGAACAGGCACCACAAGAAAAAGGTTCATGAGTGTTCCTGGGGTCGGCTCGGTGGAAGGCTGAGGATCTTCCCGGGTTGAAGGCGAGTAGAGTGCTGGCGTTGAACTGGAGGATGGGGCGAGAACCAGGGTTTGTGGCGCTAAGCGCAGTCCAGGCATGGCCAGACTTTGGCAAGCTTTGTCCAGACTTTGGCAAGCCCGTCTTTGGCTTGCCTATATTGGAATGGGGTGGGGTGGGTTTCAGTGGATTGGATTGGGGTGAGGAGGATTGTTGTGGGATGAGATGGGGTGGATTGTAGTGGGGTGGATTAAGGTGTACTGCACGGTTATGTGTTAAAGCATCATTTCTGAAATTATGCTTAATAAAGAAACAATGTTGTTTTGCAATATTTAGAACAAGAAAAATAGTCATCACGAGCAAAAACAAAGGAAAACATGAGTGCAAATGTGAGAAAAGATGACTTGGAAACATAAAAGATAGTTAGCTATAAAAAAATAAAACATTGCAATTTTGTTTGTCCTGCTGGGCACGTTTTTAACAGTTACCTTCCTGTTTGCAGGGCAATAGAAGTCAAAAAGAACAAAATAGTACCTCAATAACATCAGGAACAGTGGTTAGGTGCTGATTAAGTTGAATCAATCAGTGCATTGTTCCACACAGAGGAACCAAATTTATGCCAGGCCTGCAGTGACAATTTACTAAGCTGTGAAAGCAGAGTGCCATGCAAGCCAACAAGTGGAAAGAGGCAGGCGGGCCCCAAGCCCTTTACTGTACACAACAGAGTCTTGCAAGCAAAACACATGCTCTAGTGGAGGTTCAACCTTAAAAATCAATGCCTTGACTTGCAGGGAGTTTTTTTTCTTGTGCGTTTGTTTTTAGTGCTCAGGACCAAATTTTGCATGGTGGTCGGGGGAAAAGAAAACCAGTGGCATTTGCCCTGCCCATGACAGATATCCTGCCTACCTTATTTCAAGTGCCAAAGGACATGATGCACATCTAATAATGCAGACAGGATATCCATCCACACTTGTGAAAGAGTGACTCATGCACAAAACTCCAAATTAAGCCCTTCATGGGTTTTATGTTAGACAGATAGGCAAGAAATACATATCATCAACAATCTGTAAAATTAAACTAATTTACAACAGTGACTCTAACTAAATGTAATCACATGGATTCATTCTATACATTTAACCCCTTAACTACTAACCTCTTAAGTTTATAACCCAAACATGTAATCCTAAATCTTAAACAGTAAACACTATACCATTAACCCCTAAGCCAGATGATACCTCATGCCATATACCTTTAATTCTATACCCTTAACTCCAAACCCCTTAACCCTAATACCACAAATATGTAACCCTTAACCCCATACCCAAAAACTTCAACCCTTGGCCCTGTATCCCAAACCCTTAATCTTATACCATTAACCCATTACTCTTAATGCCTAAAGCATCAATCAAATACCTTAAATCTTTGGCATTATACTCTAACCCTTAACCCTATGTCCCAAGCCTTTGCTACTTTTATTATTATTATTATATACTTTTATACTCTATTCTCTTAACCTGTATCTCTTAACCCCGAATACTTAAACCTTAATCTTGTTCTACAAACCTCTAACCTTATTCCCTGAACCCTTAATCATATTTGTCAAACCCTTAACCCTATGGCATTTACCACTATAGCCTCAGACCTCATCCCATAAACCCTATGTCGGGCCCATCAAGTCACCTCACTCAGCCCCAAAGAACTTTGCAAGTATGCCCTCCCCAAAAGTGCAAGAAATTGGCATGGTGCAAAAGCAAGGTGACAGATTTTGAGAAATGGCCCTGAAAGGTTATCAAGTCACGTCTCTACCAAACCCATACTTGGTAAACTTAAAGGTCAGGCATGCAAACTCTTGCAAGATCTGCAAATGTCATGAGTGCAAGCAGCCATTTTGGGTGCAGCCGCTCTATGAGCCCACAGCCGTTTTCTGAAAGCTGTTTGCTATTTTGGATACTTACCAGGCAGGATCACGTTCCAATCACCGCTCTGCCTGCACCCAGGATTTTCTCTTGTAGCGTCAAACTGCGACCACACTTGAGACACCAGGAGACCTGCAGTGAAGAAAGAAAATCATTGAAGTTAAATTAAAGAGTACCTTTGAACCCGTCAATATAAAAGTGCATGATTTAAATATATAACTTACCCTGTGCTGTGGGGCACTGCAAGTGCAGTTGGCATAGCTTAACCTAAAAGAGAAATAAGAGACGTGAAGCTAACCTAATATAATTGTCTGTGATATCTGATATGAATACGTTGCACTAACCTCAAACTTGTGGAACTTTTGTGTAATGTTTGTTGCAATGTGTAGAATTGCATCTTAGTTTGTTTTGTAAATTGAATAGCTGTAACCAAGTACTAATGGTTCTGTGAACAGCTTGCTAGATACATCTATTGTCATACTAGAAACATCAACCACCAGAAGTAAGGAAGCTCTGGTATGTACTCTGTAATAGATGGGAAACACCACTGTTGATAAGTGTATGGTGAGGCACTGCGGGTAGACTAACCTGTCACTCTTCTCCAAAGACTGTTGAGAAAACACTCAGTACTGGAACAGGAGAAGCAGAGCATCAAAAGCAGGAAAGAGGGGATTTAAATGTCCATAGTACAGATCATGGGGCATGTGGGGGAGAATCCCAGGGTCAAGGGGTAATTGCTTATTGAAGCCCTTTTCTAATGTTATAGGTTACACCACCGAGGGAGTTCCAAGACAAGTCAAGGGCTTAGAGCTTGAACAAAAGAATAGCAAGGAACCACTCATCTCACACACTCTATCTTTCTCTTCTTATTCCATTAACCTTTCCCCCGGGACCTAGTTCTGTCTGTGTGCAAATCACAGAAAGGGGTGTGGTGCAGAGGTGGAGTTGTGAGGTAGAATCTGGAACGTTAATATCATCTTCGCAGTATATAACATGTTAGTACTCGACAGAACAGCAAGCCTGTGTTAAAAATCTGGCCTGGGCGAGATTGCTTTGGAAGACATAACATTGGCCGACCTGGCCAACATGATAGTTAGCTTGCACTGAGAAACACAAGGCATAGAAAGTAGATCATCTGCACAATCAAATTCCTGGTGAAAGGTTTGCGATGACTATAAGACTAGACCTCTTATTAAGCCACCAAAATCATTTTCTTTCCAATTCCCATTCCTTCAACTGACCATGGCATTTCAAATCTAGTGATCTATGTCACTACTCCTCCAGCTGTACCATTGGCCCATCTGGAACACTTTATTGGAGAACTATCATTTGCAATGTTCTTAAATCAATGTCAGCTGCACTTAATGTGTAGACCGGCCTTCTTTGTTGAGAAGCATTCCAAACTAGACGTTGTGCTATCCTATTTAGAAGACGCAGCAGTAGCATGGTCAATTCCCTTAGTAAAATGAAATGATCAACTGTTATATAACTACCAAATCATTAAGACTGAAATGAAAAAAAATATTTGACAGCATGCCTTCATGCAATCTGTACAATCAGAACTTTTGAATATATAACAGGGGAACAAAGACCCGGTTAACTTATATAACTTATTTAAATCACCAAATAGCAGAAATGAAATGGCTGGAACAGAAGAGGTGTTCATGGTTCCATTGTGGGTTGAAGGATGAGCTAAAGGATCTTCTAGCACAAAGCAGTCAATTTGCCTGGGTCTTGTGATGCGTTGATAGATTGAGTAGTTAAGATAGATCAATGAGTGAGAGATGTAGTGATCAGGGAAGATCTAACAATAAAGTTCTAGTAAAGAGGGAAAGGAAATCTGAGACAGTGAAATCAACTTATGAGACTGAACCTGTGCGTCTTGGGGAAGTATAGGGGCTCCTAACTAAGGAGGAAAATACAATATTGAAGGGAACAAAAGCTATGTCTTTACTGAGGAAAAAAGGTATTTTCTTAGGGAATGTGGTCTAAAACACCAAAGAAAGGAAAACAAACCTGAAAGGTTGTAGCGGAAAATTAAAGTACCCAGTAGCTTCGGAGGCTAATCTTCTGGGTACAGAGGTTCACAAAGTCTTCAAGACTTTGGATAAAATAAATTCAGATCTAATTTATAGGCATTTCTATATCCCAGTTCAATTGTGATAGATGAATAATCAGGCAGCAGTAATAACCAAGATGTTAGTAGACTTAGGTGCTACAGAGAACTTTCTGGACATAACCTTTCCTGCTAAACTAGGAATTCTCATAACCTTGAAGAAAATTACAGAATCAGTACAGCCCATAGATGGAAGTGAGTAATTATCAGGGCCCGTTATGAGCACTACCAGAGAAGTAACTGTAGTCGTCCAGGGATTCCATATGGAAACTGTGAAGTTTGACCTCATAAATGCCCCACAGTTCAAGACCATTTTAGGCCTTAGTGGCTCGAAAAACATAACCTAGAATATAATTTGGTAGAACATACTATCAATTACAATTTGGGTTCTGTCAAGAACACTGTTGGAGACTTTGTGATCAAGGCAGCATGATTTCTTGTGCTCTAGAGAAACTTACCTTTGTGGGTGATGACTAGACAATGTCTCCTTATTCTGCTGATTACAAGGATGTATTCAATAAAACAAGAGCTACAACACTCCTTGCTCACCGACCATTCATTTGCTAAATTGTTTTACAACAAGATTCACAGATTCTGTGTAGTATTATTTATACCTTGACCGAAAAGGACAATATACACCTGAGACAATATTTTGATGAGGTGCTGGATATAGAGTTCATTAGGCTGTCACACTCCAAAGCATCATCTCCACTGTTCTTTGTGCTCAAACAAGTAGGGGATTTTCGGGCCATATGTACGAACACATTTTCCCATTTACACTGAATGGGAAAAACCCTTTGCTACATCTGGCCCCTAGATCTTGTGTCAATTACTGGCCCATGAATAAAATTTATATTCGAAATCTATACCCCTTGCCTTTATCCATCTTACTGCATCATATAAAAAGAGCTCTGATTTACACCAAATTGGTCCTGCGTGGTGCTTGCCTTATTGTATGAGTCTGAGAGACATACAGGTGGAAGATGCCATTTTGGCCTTTCTGAATGTCTCGTCATGTCTTTTGGACTCTGCAATGTACCCGCATCCTTCCAGTATTTAATCAACTATATCCTCAGGGAATTCTTGGACCTATGTACTGTTGTCTACATCAACAATATTAAATCATTCCAAACACATATTGCATGTCCAAGCAGTCTTGCATAAATTATGTGAGAACCACCTCTGTGCAAAATTTAGAAAAATACCTTTCACGTTGAAGAGGTGGAATTTCTTGGGTACATATTCTCCCCAAGAAGAATTTGCATGGATACTAGAAAGGTAGAGGCAATTGTGCAGTGGGAATCCCCCTAGAGTATCAAAGACGTCCAGAGCCTCCTTGGATTAACAAATTTTCATCTAAGAATTAAAGACCTCTTCTCTCTGGTCACTCTGATTAACAAATGCCATTGAAAATGAGTGGCATTCCAGGTAGGACAGGAAGCTGAATTTGCCTTTTATTGGATTTAAGGACATATTTGTACAAACCCCTATTTTTCACAACCAGACCCGGAGTTGCTGTTCATAGGTGAGGGTGATGCTTCTCAAGTTGCTGTAGGGAGAGTACTTTTCCAACAAGATTCCACCACAGGCGAATTACACACAGTGGCATACTTTTCTCATAAACTGAGTGTAGCAGAGGCCAGCCACTCAGTAGCTGACTAAGAGCTCTTAGCCATGAAAAAAGGCTTTACAGGAGTGAAGACCTTACCTCTTAAGAGGTCTACTCACTATTACTATTCTAACAGATCACCCCTTAGTTTCTAAAATCTGCTAGAGCTTTGTCAACTAGTCACTTGCAGTTGACTCAATTCTTTCATCACTATGAATTCATCATTTAATTCAAATCTGAGAGAAAAAATGGCAAGGCTGATTCACTCTCCAGATCTTGGTATGTAGATATCAGAAGCAATGAGTATTCTCCCTTTATCATTCATCAGAAAACATCCAAGAGACATTAGTTCACACCACTGATTTCCTGCTTCAGGTAAAAAAAGAGCAGGGAACCACAGAATCACAACAGGTCATACTACACCACACAAGAAAAACATATGCAAGGTTTAGCTTATGATATTCAAGGATTATATTTACCTACACCAGAACTACAAAGAAAGGCTTTAGAAAGGTGGCATGAAAGATCTGTAGCAGGGCATCTGGGAGAAAAGAAAACTATTGATCTGATACAACGCTATTTCTAGTGGCCTTCCATGTCCATAGATGCCAAGAGATTCATTGATACCTGCACAGTGTGTGCCCAGGGGAAGAGTTCTCATCAAGTTCATGCTGGATAATTGTTGCCACATCCATACCACCTAGACCACAGCACACTATATAATTGGATTTTCTGTTATAACTACCAAGTGCTCTCGAAGGATATACTACTGTTTTGACCGTTAGACCATTTTACTAAAATGGTGCACTTCATCACTCTTAAAAACGTACCCACAGTTGTCCACAATCTTCTTGCAATCAGTAATGCATTCACAGAGATTCCTGCTGTCTGTTCTTGTTTCTGGACCATAACTTTTGAAATTCCGAGCATCCCTGTGTAAAGTCATGGATATAGATGTTTGGTTATCCTTCACTCGCTACCCACGGACTGATGGGCAAACTGAGAGGGTAAACTAGCATATATAGACCAATGCACACATTATCAGCTCCTCCACTCCAACCAAGATTGGGCAGAGTGTTATGTGCAGTAGAGTTTGAACACAACAATGCTACCAATGTGTCATCTTGGGTTTCAACTTTTTATTGCATCTATGGGTATCATCCACTTATGTTAAATGGAAACACCCTATCTGTCATACTTGCCCCTGCTGTTCAGGATTTTCTGGACCAAATAATTCATATTAAAAAAAAGCTCACGAAAACCTAAAATTGGCTAAAAATCAGTACAGGATCTATGCAGACAAACATTGTCCCTCAGGCCCTGAGTTGGTAGGAGACCAAGCATGCCTGCTTAAAAGGACCATGTATATTCCAACCACACTTCACTGGGCCATTTAAGATCATTAAGAAAATCAATGAGGGGCCATGAAGCTTGAACTTCCACATACTTTACCCATTCACCCGGTATTTCATGGGTCATTGTTAAAACAAGGCCCATATTTATACTCCCTTTGCGCCGGATTAGCGTACGTTTTTTTACACTTATCCGGCACAAACTTAACACCATATTTATATTTTGACGCTGACCCATTTAATGTCAAAATATCTGAGTGTGCGTAATTTTCTGGATGTGTGAAACGGCCTTGCGTCAATGAGATGCAAAGAAGGCGTTCCCGTCTAAAACATGACTTAAACACCTGCACGCCATATTTATCCAACTGGGCAAAAATGGCGCACGGCTGGGAGGCAGAGCTGGAAAATGATGCAAATCCTGATTTGCGCCAAATTTTAACACCTGGACCAGGGCAGGCGTTAAAATGGGGCAAACTCACCACTACTTAAGGAAAACTCACAGAAGGAACATCATTGCTCAAAAAGAAAGACATGGAGGTGCTACTCATGCAGCATGCTCGAAGATGCAGAGGACAGGACCAACAGCAGCAGCTACCACCACACCAACTTGGACCCCAAAGGCAACGCAGAAGGCAGGAGAGGATATTCAGGACCAGGACAACCTTTCAGGGCCCCAGGGAACATTACATCATCCAGAAGTACAGACTAAACTGGCAGGCCGTACAGCAGCTGCTGCACCACATTGAGTCACAGTTGGCAGCCAGCTTGTGGACACCCCACATCATTCCACCATAGACCAAGCTGCTAGCTGTCCTGCACATGTTGGCAAGTGGCTCATTTCAAACCACTGGTGCCCTGGTTGCCTGGATCTCACAGCCCTCATTCTCTGCACTCCTTCCCAAGGTACTTGATGCCATCATTTCCCTCACATCCCACCACATCAGCTTCCCCAACACACAGCAGAAGCAGCAGGAGACCAAACAGGGGTTTTATCAAATTAATGGCTTCCCGCACGTGCTTGGTGCCATTGACTGCACACATGTCTGGATTGTGCCACCTGCTGCAACCAAGCACCTATACCGCAACAGGAAGCACACCCACTCATCAATGTGCAGGCCATTGTGGATCAACAGGGACTGTTCACCAACATCGTGGCAAAGTATCCTGGGAGTGTACATGATTCTTTCATCTTCCGCCACAGCACCATCAATCGACACTTCCAGGATGGACAAGATGGCAATGGCCTACTTGTTGGTAAGTACAGAAACCTAGTCATTTACACACAGCACAGCAACCCTGTAGGATACCCAACATATACACCACTACATTGACACGTGGCCAGGAAGACACTGAGGTGTGACACTGGCAGTCATGTTTAATATCCTGACCCAATGGGATACACACCTATGGACAAATGACGGATGCAAATAACAATAGATGCCACTCTAGAGCCACGCAGGACCAATTTAAAACCACACAGTGACAATGACATGGCCTTAACAGGCAGTACAACTTGGAAAATGAACCTTTCAATATCACATAATGCTACAGTCAACCCCACAGACTCCCAAGCAATACTTCCTGTGTAAGGGGTGTGTAATGTGTGTTACTGCAGGTCAAACACCATGAGACACATTGAATGATGACGCTGACTCAAATGAAGGTGACATGGAATTATTGAGGCAGTACCACATCACTCCTGGGGTGACATTGCCAACTAGCAATAAGAAAGTGGACAGTGCTAAGAAAACATGTGGATGTGACATTAATGCAAAGTGCACACTGCTCCACACATGGATTGAGACAATTCCCCATATACATAACAGATGTACAGGGAGATGGACCTTCCTACACTAAAACCTTCACCCCCACAACCAAGTTAGCCAGCTCACCTGGAGCAAATTCAGTAGTGTAGGTGCACGGTTGCACATGAGCCAAATGGGCGAGGGAACAAAAATAGGTTTGCATAGTACTTGTCACACATGGGATAAATGTGCATTGACAATAGTGAACACTTCAGTGCTGCCAACGTATGGAGATGTGTTGTGCGTTGTCACATAGCCAAATCAAAGGGCCTCACTGTTACATGTCACCTGCAATTACATATGTCTAATTGGATAGGATGTTCAGGCCATATAGTGCAACCATGTTACCACCACAGTGGAATCTATTGAGTATGTGGAAGTATCATGTCACCTCCAATGAATGCACATGGACACTTCTTTCCCACTACATAACGCATGGGAGATACACACTGAACTGCAAGTTTCTAAATATACCACAGATATCATGTCAATCAGCCAAACACCATACCACAAACACATGAGTCACAGACGACACAAGATAACAACTGCCATGCAAAGTGACAATCACAGTGCAACCAACAACAAAATATTTACCCACATTTTCTCTTTCAGCTTATCAGGGTTACTGGATTGAGCATTGGATCATGACCCCATTTGCCAACCCAAGCACAGCAGCACAGCGTGCCTATAATGAGGCACATCGTAGGACACGTACCATAGTTGAGCGGACTTTTGACATCCTGAAGTCCAGATCCAGGTGCCTGGACATCACCAGAGACAGCCTCCTATATTCCCCTGAAATAGTCTGCAAGATCATTTTGACCTGTGCCATCCTGCACAACATTTGTGTGAAGAGGAACATTACCCTCTATGAACCGGAACAACAAATGCCTGAAGAGGAAGAGGAGAAGGAGGAGGAGGAGGAGGAGGATGCTGTTCGGGAATATGAGGGGGAACATCCAAACACAGCTGCAGGATTGCGTCGCAGACAACAGATGGTACGAAACTTCTTCTAACTATAGTCACCATCACCACTTTGTTATCATATGGAGTTAAACACCTCACTTCATCACTCAATCATGCTCTGGGTAGTTATTTATGCATCACCTGATCTCTAGGAATCATAATCAGAGTTTTGCCTCATGGAGCATTGCAGGAATACAAATGTGCATACTGCAAAAGCCACATCACATTTGATGTGTATGAATGTACAGCAAACATCACACACAGTTTTAATGAGATATATCCTGTCTATTTCACATTTGAAGGGCAATATCATAGGACCACAGCTTTGAGACACATCCATTTTGCCAACATGGCCCATTGCAGCATATGACACACAACTAAGACACCATCAATCATAAGGTAAAAAGTGCATCATATATGAGGCAGTGGATTGCAATTCCATTGGTAACAGGAATGTTACCATTTGAACCTGCCCTGCCATTGCTGCTACCTGGAACTGCTTAGATGCTGGCATTTTCTGAATCTCCTTGTTGTGCATTGGCATACAAATCACTTGCGTACCAGACCAACACTGTACCCACCTAGCATGTTCAAATGCCTGACTCATGGGTAGTATACACACAAGTGACCATGAAGTGGTATCCAACATTTCATTGCAAGTGAGGGGTAACATATCTGACATAGCCATTATCAGCCATCCTTGATCTTTCCTGCGTATAGTTAGTCATGGGAAATGTTTGGTCCCCAAAGTCAAGCAAGTACACACAGCTTAAGAGGGAACAGATATTACACACACATATCATGACTGATGTACCTCAATGAATGACATCTGATGGTTATACCCATTTGTAACACATTCATACATGCACATTACTCCAAATGTTTTGCATGCCGTTCCCAAAGAGGCACAACAATATTTTGAACAGACAATTCACACACATAAACACACAGGCCATGAGTCTATTTGTTTAGTAGCGTAGCCTTGCTGTCCTCTATTGATGCAACACATGCTCAAACCTATTTTATTTCCAAAGATTGTGTTGCTGTTGCGTCAGTTAAGAGAACTAATCCTGCGCAACAACATGAGTATTATGGGCCGCAGTAGTATGGTCTGCCACATGTGCCCAAACACTAGAACACACACTGCTGGTCATACCATCCTACCTTTGTAAAGTTATAGGCTGCATGTATGTTAAAAATTTAAAAATCACTCAAACACAGTTTAAGACAGATCTTTTGACGCAAACGTGTAAAAAAAGATGCATATGCTTCAAAATATTATGCATCTGCGTTAAAAAATGACACTTATGTGTTAAAAAAGACGCATATGTGTTAAAAAATTACGCTCACGCTCATTAGACATCAATTGGTCCCTAGCGTTAATTCCATCAATGCACCGCAGGAATGCGGTCATCCATTGAAAATGTATTGATCCTTGAATGCGTGGGAATTTTCAGGCATATGCGTAAAAAAATATTGACGCAAACCCCGTAAGCATCATAAAATTACACGCAATACAGAAATCGTGCTACAATTGAGACAGGGAGTGATGTTATAGGATATCCTGTTTGCAGAAATGGTACAGATGGTGTATATTCACTTTCCAGTCTGTGATTATTCTAGACTGTGTGGCTGTGTCTTGAGTTGTCTCTGTGAATATTGTGAATTTGTCTCCTTTGTGCTCTTTATATTGTCTTTTGGTGTTTTGTAAGTGTCTGTGGTATCCTGTGTAAGTGTTTTAATGTCATTTATTTCATTTAGATTTGTCTTTGTACTGTTGGGAGTCTGTTTATGGGTAGTGTTAGTTGGGCTATTGTTGGGCTGTCTGTGGGTTGGATGAGTTTCCTTTTCCTACCTCCTTTCCCTGTTTTTCCCTCTTTATCTTTTTCTTTTCTAATTTTGTTGAGATGTTGAGAAGGCCACGGCTGGAGCAAATTGATGAGGAGGAGCTGGGGGCATTTGTGTGGCTGGTGTGCCACTTCCTCCCCCTGATGTTGGAGGCTGGGGGCCGTGTGATACAGGGGTATCACACAGAGGCAAGAAGGCTGAGGTGGACGAAGGTGCTGTTCCACCTGCGGCGCATATTCAACAGCCAGCGCAACAACCACCAGCTGAAGCTTCGCTGGGCTGACTGTGGCCCGAGAGCAGGACCTGCTGGACCACCTGGGTGTGGTGATTGGTGGCCCTGTTGGTGAGTACCAAATTGACTAATGTGTACAGTACCATGCTCTTGAGTGACAGTAGCAGATATTGTGACATGCTGCATGCAATGTTTGTGGACATGTGAAATGCAAGTTGAACAAACTGTGGCCCTGATTTAAACAATTTTTGCAATGCATTACCGTCATTTGTTGATGCAAAAGCCATGGAAACTTACAAAATACAATTGTATTTTGTAATTAAGTGCCGCTTTTGCATCAATAGATGACGGTAATGCGGCACAAACAAAAGAATGAATCAGGGCCTGTGAGTGTACCAGGAATGGGATGTATTTCACATGGTAATACATGGAAACAATGTAGTCCCCAGTTTTGTGGAACCATGTCCGAACAGTATTCATGGCCATACGTACCGAGCTCTTCATAACCTCCGCTATTATCTTAGGCCCATATTTCTACTTTGTGTGTGCTGCATTTGCATTATTGTTAGACGTAAAAGTATCGCACACTTACTACATTCAAATATATTTTGCTAATTTCTGCAGCTGTAGAGTAAACAAATGAAGCAAATGCAACACAAATAAAATGACACATCTGGCCCTAAATTCACTGTTTGTGTGTTTACATCTGGACAGATAATCTTTCACATGGCCAAACCCAAATGGGCCATGATGCTACCAGATTGCAGTAGCACAAAACAGGTTCATCTCGTGGCTTTTCGGAGTAGGCGTTAAAAACTCCTATCATTGAGTAGCAGGGCCCAACAACATTTTTGGCTTGGGCGCAATTGCTGGTACTGAGCTAGTACAGTTACCTTCTGTGTCACTTTTCATGCCACCCCATTTTGTAAAGTGAATGGGTCATCATGGGATCCCTGCTCTTTGTGAATGCATGGTCACAAACTATTTTGAGCATGATGTTGTGCAAAGGACCAATGACTGCTTCCATGATACTATCTTAGTGAAGAAATAGGTTGTTTTTTTACTTTTGGTACACCCCTGCTGATATATTGCAGCATTTCTACAAATGTATGAAGACAGTCACAGACATGGTGGTATGCTAAGATCAGCAGGCCATCATTCCTGTGAGTGCTGCCATTCCCAAGGTGCTTTCAAATAGAGACCTACCTCATCATGATTGCAGAAGTAGGACATTTGCTAAACCATGTTTTTATTAGCGGACAGTGTCAGTTCAGTTGTATTACCACTGATCACCCAACTTGGAAATTCTAAGTTGCTGATTCTGGTAATGTGTGATTTACAGTACCTGATATAGGTACACACGGCCCAGAGTAACATATTTTAGGTGCAATGACTACACTTGTGCCCATGTATTCTGTCAAGGATGATCAACTAAGACACTGCCAGCATACATCTTTTTGCTGTTTAGAATCAGAAAAGTGTCCAATCCATGTTTAGCGTAACATTGTCATCAAGTAACACACAGGATCCCTGCTATCATGTTGTCATAGGGGGCATACACAGCTCAGGGTACACTGCCAATTTGGCATATGTAACCTACAAACAACACTGGCACACCTATTATGGACCACAGAAAGCACAATAATTGCTGAACGCAAATCAACCCACATGAGAATCACACAGTTACTCATTGTCCCTTGATGCACTAGCTACAATACCTGAGTCACTGGTATTGCAGTGCGCCATGAATGTGGCATTGCTTGTGTCTCCCAATTACAAAAGATGAAATGGAGTACCGTCTGTTATGAATTTAGCACAACAATGAGTAATCAAGTTTAGCACCACATGATTGTTAGGGTCAGTGCATGTGTGCCTATGTGCGTCTATAACTCACTGGAGTGACAGTGTCAATGCATGTTTGCAGTGGTATGTCTGTTGGGGTGTCTATATGGCTGATGTGCAGCTCTATCATATAAAATGTCACACACAATGATTTGTTGTTCCAACTTTTGTACAGTGAGCAGACATTGAGCACATATCACCCTTTCATGTTTTGCAAGTGGACAAGCCCCCTACACAATAGGTGAAGTGGTTCGATTTGCGGACCCAGACGTATCCAGTAAAGTGTTAATATGTTTGTCATATGTTGTGTTTGCAGCTGTTGTGTGATTGACTCATTGCAAGATATGATGAGCTGGCACATGATCTGACTGGAGGTTGACATATTGTTCCATGGAAGAATTAGACATTCAGCGGCAGAGAGTCATATAATGGGAGTTAGGTGCTGTGCAATAGGCATAGGCAGGTGAACAAGGTGATTTGTTGCTACATGTATGCCAAAAATTGATTTGGAGGTGGCCAGTGTCATAATTTGGTCAGCAAGTCATACCTTAATTCACAAAGAACAGTGATGCATCGGTTTTACATACAGACCTGTGCATCCCTGTTAAATAATGAACATGTAGGACTGTATGGGTGACTGTCCCTCAGCATCTAGATCCACATGTTGTACTCCATTTACGTGGCACTTGAGTGAAATGTCATAGGCATGCATGCAGGTCAAGGCCAGATGGGTGCTTGCATCAATGTGGTTGATTTTGGAAATGTGTCAGTGAGAATTAATCATGTTGACAGTTGTCTGCAAATAGAAACATGAATGTAGATGTGATTGTCCAATGGTTGACTCATCCCTAGTTGACAGGCCTCCTTACCTGTGGTGGACTGACTAAACCCATGTACAGCTGTACAAAGCTTTGCGGTTTTCCTTGATGTTTGAAAGTATGTGTTGCATGCACAGGGTTAGGGCTAGAAAATATGTATAGTTAGGAGTGAGGGTCACAGTGTAGATGACAGACATGTTATTCAAGCATTCATGTGTGCCAAACTACAATGCCCCCTTAGGATTACCAACTACATACCATCCTGGCAGTTCCATATACAAATCACAGGTCTTGTGTGCCTTGAATTGGATCCAGAAGATAGTGATTAGTCGGCCTGGCACTGGTACTTGCAGCATTTGTTATGTGATAAATAGCACTACAAATTTGCACAGATCATTTAATTAAGTACACACCTTGTTGTGCATTGCTGAGCTGTTAGATAGTTGATGGGGAGGCTGCGTTGGCATGTCATTCCTCAGGGACACTCTATCATCTGGAGAAGTGTGGCACAATGGTTAGAGCGGCAGACCCTGATGCAGAGATCTGGCCCGGGACCAGGGTTCAATTCCCCACCTTGGCGGGTCTTGGGCTCAATTCCCTTGGACCAGATAATTCTCGCCTCGTTGCCTAATCTAATTAATGGGTCCAACTCTGGGCAATAGCTTGCATAATCTCCACAACGGGCCTCACAGCACTTGGATGCCTGGCTTCACCCTGGGGCTGTCCAGGAGTCGGTGCCTCACAAGGAAAAGCCAGGAGGGGTTCCACAGTGGTATGCGTACAGCGCCTTGAGACCCTAATGGATGATGCGCTATACAAGTGCAAAGTTTACAGTTTATCTGTACTATGATTTGGGCAGCATGTGCTATTTTTGATGAAGTGTTAGAATATCATCTGTACATGAATCATACAATGATGTCACTAATACTTGTCTGTCTCTATTTTTACAGCTGCCAACATGAATGCCCAGGAGATACGTGAATTTCAGAGGCGGGCAGTGCGGTACCGCCACATCCTCGATGTGGAGGCTGGGTTCAGTAATATGGCAAGGAGATATCGTCATGAGAGAGCCACAGGGGCATGGAGGGCATTTAGCTAAGCAGGGCCAGCATTGTCCATAACTGCCACCACCACAACAGCTCAGACCACAGTGGACCCAGGGATGACAGCCACTCCAGCTGGTCCCTCGACCTCGTCAGCCCAAGGCCCACAAGCAGCACCTTCTGCACCTCCACCTCCAACCACAGCACCAGCTACAACAAGTGCTACCCAGACAACCTTAGCTGCAGTCATGGACATGACCAAGTTCAGGACACTACAACTACAGAGTAGGCAGTTAGTTTAGTTAGGATAAGTGGGTTGGGGGAGTTATATTATTACATGTTTGTTTGTGGGTGGGTGGCGAATGATGTTGGGGTTTATGTGTATAAAAAATAATGATAAAATAAAAAATATAAAAAAATATATATTTGTTTAGGCTAAGTTAGTATGTGTTTAGGTTAGTAAATGTTGTCCTACACGTGTTCCGTCATGTAAAGGGGGTATGGGGTTGATGTTTGGAGTGTTTAGTTACATGTGGTGAGTAAGTTTAGCTTAGGGTAGTTGGGGCCAGTTGTGGGTAATGTATAGTTAGGATAGGTTAGGTTAGTTTAGGTGTTTCTCATCGTTTACGTTTCCTTTCATACTGATATATTAAAGTTTGCTGTAATCCTTTACAGTATGTGTCATATGCTTGGGGATCAGGGCCTTTGCATGAGTGCACAGTGTCAATTTTGTATTGGCATTTGTGTTCCATCCTGCATCCAAATCACATTCTTGACATGGTTATTCCCACTTCCAAATGAGCTGTCACATTGGCAGCTACAACAAAGCTACTTCTCTATGCATCTGCCATCCATTGCACCCACCACTCAAGGTAACTATGGTTCCCAATGTGTTGTAAATGTTAGTGTGATTTTTAAACTGTCATCGTTTGAGTCCTGTATTGGAATTTTGGGCACTGTGGGACATCTGCCTGCAGCCTGATGTTCATGTGAACTCAGAGAAACTGTGTGGTGTCATAATCCTATGAAGTTCAGTATACATAAATCACTCCTATGATTTCTTACATTGTACTCCCAGGTGACGTTATTGTCCATACACTCCCATTCCTGCTGTATGGTGTGTGATTAAAGTTTAGAGTCAGATGCACATACATAATGATTGTCTTAAAGGGAATGTGGGCAATATTAAGTTTCATCTTGTACATACTTTGGACCTGACATATTCAGTTCTACACAGCATTATACTGTTTGTGATCTTTTAGCTTCAGAAATAAGCCTAAGGAAGCACAGATGATGATAAAACCCAGCCCCCTGTGCATAGTTATCAGCCCATATTCTTTCTACACTATTGTATTGACATTCTTTGGCCATTGACATGTTACATGCATCACAAACCTCCTACACAGTTGATGTGTCACATTACACAGAGACAAAGCGGTTGTGTAAGTGCTATTTATTTTAAAGAGCTGTAGTGCAATATTTACATAGTCCAGGATTGTACGTCCATTAGTGTGACGCCTTCTATTGTGACGCAACACAAGTGCAATGGTGAGGGACATGTCATTGGACATGCTGTGATGGAGTGTCATTCAGTGCAGAGGAACATAAATTGCCAATTTGGTAGTGACAGACAATTGCAGTGCATAGTGGTAAGGTAAACAGTGTGCTGGAGAAGAGTGCATGTTACCGAATTTAGCAAGACTGGCATGTTAACAAGCAAAGGACATAGGAAATCAGTGCCCATGTGGCATGGACTGGTGCTACCGGGTACTCCTACAGGTGAAGGTGATCTGTTCCACGTCTTCATCTTCTGATGTGTGTGTCGTCTCCTCTGCCCTTGGTGGTGGTGGGTTTGAAGGGGCAACACACACTTCAGTGTTTGAAAAAGTGGACTCAGAATTCCCGGTAGCTGCCAACTGTGGGGCTATTAAGGGCATTACTGCAGCAAGGAGGAGCTGCTGGTTCTTGAGTATAGAAGCTACATCACGGTAGTAGGCAGCCATGTCGGTCCTGAGGGGGTCATGATTGCAGTCGTGCATGCAATGAAATGTTTGGGATGCCAGGTGTTGTGGCAACTCCCTAACTGCTGTGGTGAAATCCCGCACACACTGTTGTAGTCCTTGCAGTAGGGATTGTTGGACTTGCATGGCTGCTGACTGTTCTGTGGATGACATCATGCACATGCGCATCCTCTCAAGGCTGGCTGTCATATTTTGCATCCCCACCCGCACCTCCTTGGCCATCTCCCACTGTACTCCCACTACTGCCCTCTCAAAGGTGGTACCAGCGTCGTCAGAGTCCTCAGCTGGGTTTGAGCTGACAGGTTGTACTATTGGGGTGGTGGGTGTGTCCTCTGTGATGCCTGCTACATCTGTGCTCCTCCTTGCAACTGAAGGTGGGGTCTAGAGGGTTCCAAGGATATCTTGGAGGGCCTGCTGGCTAATGGTTGTCAGCTGGTCATACATGTCATCAGGGAAGTCCAGGAAAGGCATATCCACAGGAGAGCCATCATCCTCTGCAATGAGATATTGTACAATTGGTGTGTCTGTGTTGTGGCAGTTGTAATGTGACATCACTGACTTTCTATTAGTGGGACATTGTAATCTTGATCCTGTTCATTGTTCCTGTCATTAATATTAGCATTCTCACAATCCTATGCCCCACCTGCATGTCACATGTAGTGTGGGCAGTTTGGCAAATTGTCTGCGTCACATCCTCTAGGTGTAGGTTCTGTCCAAATTGTGTGTTGCCACCTTCTTGTCCTACTCAACCCTCCCTCTACTTCCATTAGCATGGTGAGGCCTTGCAATGGCTGTGGGTGTTCTGATGCCACTTGCACCACACTTAACAATATGGGACTGATCCAGACTCTGATATTTCACATACACCTATAAGTTGCTGAGACCTAGCACATACTATGTATAGCATTGGCATGGCACAATACAGGTGTCAGCATTGGTAGTGTGTCATGTTGATGTTTGCCAATGTGTGCTACATTGCATTGCACCGATGGGCCTGGCAGTGTTCCATTTCCTCTTATGACTGTGCGGGTGTCTTTCACTAGCTAGACACATATGTCCTCCCCCTCAATGCTGTTGTCTTAGCAGTATGACAGTTGAGATGTTGCAAGGTGGCATCGCAGCTATTGTAACACAGACACGGGGTGGACCCTGGAATGGGCAGCATGGGTATGACATTACTGCTGTGTACTTCATAATGTAAGTAACAATACATGATGTTTTTGACAGGATTTACACTTTGTTAGGAATTAAAGGGGATTGATCACGTCGTCATAATGAACCCTCTATTTTGGGTGTGTTTGTTCCATGGGCACCTAACTGCCATTTGCTACTTGACCAGCACACACAGCACAGGTGGTAATGGCAACTGTTGTCAAGGGTAAATGCCACTTGCGGAAATGGCCTGAGACTGGATGTACATGCTTCGCTTTGGTACATCTTTTTCACCCAAAGAACCCCTCTAAACCCAAACCAATTTGGGAATCCCTGGGAGGGGTACATTGTCAATCCTGCTAAGTCACCTTGCATAGCACCAAGAACTTTGCAAGTATACCCTCTCCTAAAGAGGAAGAAACCATACCTGCCAGCTAACAAAGGAATTTTAGTGTATGAGGAGAGGGTCGGACCTTGGAGTACCAATAGCTATCTTAGAGGCATTCTGCCCTTCACCAAGCCCGTTCCACCCTCTCTCAAACATAACAAGCATTTGCAATGCAATAGGTTTCGCATATTTAGAACAAGTTAATTGTCATCTTTTGACGACAGACCCCACAAGCAAAAACAAAAGAAAACATGCATGGAAACTGAAAAAAGCCGACTTGGCAAAATAAAAAAATTAGCTTTAAAAAAACAAAACTTTTCAATTTTGTTTGATCTGTTGGGTACGAGTTTGTGAATCACAAGCCTTCTGTTAGCAGGGCACTATAAGTTAAAAAGAGCAACTATTACCTCAATCACTTGGGGAGAAGCAGACATGCACTAATTAAATTGAATCAATTAGTGCTTGATTCCTGCTCCACACAGAGAAACAGAAATGAAGCCAGGCATGCTTTGACGAATTACAAGGCTGTAAAGAGTGCCACACAAACCAACAAATGCTAAGCGACAGACGGGCTCTAAGTCCTTTACTGAACACAACAGTCTCCCAAATGTGACAAATGTGCTAGCGCTTTCACTCACAAGGTCAACCCTAAAAACTAAGGCTCATTGAGGCTATCGCCATGTCCTAGGGTGCATACTACCTCCAAATACGAGCTGGAAATCTACTATTTACAGCAGCACCGTGTGAGTTGGCAGGTCTGAGGAACAGCACAGAATACCGCAAATTCAGGGCAAGTGGTACCATACACTGTAGTTTTTCCTGCCGTATGCGAGCTGATTATTATGAACAGTTCCAATGAAATGGCAGTAAGCCAGCATATCCAACACATTCTATTGCACACACCATAATGACTTAAAAAACAAGCATTTGCAACGCAATTCTCCTCGCATTTGCTCGAGTTAGAGCTATTAGCGTTGTAAACCCCTAACTGTACTTTTCTTGCCACATAAATTGAAAGAAAAAAACGAGCGCTATGTAAAATCCTGCATGATCGCGCTGCATGGAAAATGAAAAGATATATAGTGCAGAAACCAGGATGAAAACAAGGAGCCTCGTATGTTTTCAGTAGTTGGCCGGTGCGCTCGATGAGGGCTGAACTCCGGAAAAGGCATGACATATGAATGCGTTTCACTATTGAAATCAAGCGGATTTTAGAAGGCAAGCCCACTAACCAATGAATGCGACAGGCATGACATGGGTGTGGTTAAAAGCCCAAAGAGAGATTACAACTGGGACGGAGCGCTTGTGCGCTCAACCCTAAAAAGCCAGCTAAGTTACTGTGTTAATGCCACATAAAGTGTTACTGATAGTAAAACGTGTATAAATTGTTTAAATGTGAGCAGTATAAGAGAACCTCCGTCTATAAAACTTGCCTGCGGCATTTCAAAATAGTCTCCAACAGTACTGCGAGCTTCCAACCTTCAACCATCAGCAAATGCTCCTCATTTACCTACTACCAAGGTCAGGCACAAAACAACGGCATGACTTGACTGTCTCCAAAAAGCACCTGCTGTACAGTACCAAAACCATTCTAACCAGAACCTACAAGGCCAGCCAATCATGTAGCCAGTGCCAGGCTATTTTTATACACAGACCAGAAAGGCAGTTATCTGTGGTACCCCATTCTGGTACGGGGTGCAGCTGAAAACAACAGGTACTCTGCAGTGCTTTACAAAATGACTACAGTGGCATGTATGGAAAATGAGGGGCTGAAATGATGTGCCAAGCTGAAATGATGTGCCAAGCCCAGGGCACCAAAATAAATTTAGATAGATGGCCCTGCCCCACTGAAAAATAATGTTCAATATTCTAGTGACAAAGGGCAAGTGGTAAAAACACATTCTTATTCAAAAATATAATAATACGTGTCTTGGACGAAAAGCATAAGTCAAGCATGTACGAAAGCCTCCCCCAACCCTTTTTAAGCACAAAGGGGGTCATTACAACATTGGAGGTAAATGCCGCTTACCGCCGTGCACAAGACCGCCAACACACCACCGTGGCCGCGGAATTCCGCCACAGCTATTACGACCCACAGCTCGGAATCTGCCCAAATTTAGACACCCACACAAGTCCGCCACACCAAAGGTCAGTGATAAACTGGCGATAACAAAACCGACACCGTCACGCCAACAGGAATTCGCCCACACTATCATGACCCACGAATCCACGCAGCGGTATTCCTTTGGCGGTACACACCGCCGCGCTCAAAATACATACACATCTACAAAACACATTCACATTGGACAAATCGAAATACACACACCTGATACACATACACACACCACTCCCACACACCCAATACAATATAAAACACACACCCACATCGCCCACCAACCCTTACAACCACAATTGCGACTGAAGGCAAGAGAGAGACACCACCATCTACAAACTAGCATCCACAAGCACTCAACACCATCACTCACACAACATCCACGCACAAAACACCACACACCCCTAAACATCACCCCACACATCACAACACACACCACCCCACACATCACCCACACCACCCCGTGGCACCGCAAAGACACCCCAGGTTCTCTGAGGAGGAGCTCAGGGTCATGGTGGAGGAAATCATCCGGGTAGAGCCACAGCTATTCGAATCACAGGTGCAGCACACCACCATAGCTAGGAAGATGGAGCTATGGTGCAGAATCGTGGACAGGGTCATCGCAGTGGGACAGCACACAAGAACTAGGGATGACATCAGGAAGAGGTGGAACGACCTACGGGGGAAGGTACGGTCCGTGGTCTCAAGACACCAGATTGCAGTTCAGAGGACTGGCGGCGGACCCCCACCTCTTCCCCGAGAACTAACAACATGGGAGGAGCAGGTCTTGGCTATACTGCATCCTGAGGGCCTCGCAGGAGTAGCTGGAGGAATGGACTCTGGTAAGGCAAATCGTTGACTACCTCCCCCACCCTACCTGCATGCTATCACATACCCCTACCCTCGTCCTCACCCCATCACTCCAACTCCTCACATATGTCCCACTATCACAACCCACCCATCCCAACACCAAGACCTGCATGCAACACCAAAGCATGGACACCCATCACCAATGCATGGCCACTGCACATACCCACACACACCCCTAAACATTTAGCACACAAGGTCCTACACAAGAATGCAAGCACTGGGGTACAGGGTCACCCACACATTGCACACCATGACACACACAGATGCAATAATCATGCCTTTACACCCCTGCAGGACCCCAACCAACATCACCGGACAGGAGGTTCCATACATGTCCACTCCACCCACAGAAGAGGCCCACAGTGATGACAGCAGCTCTGTCCAACTGGATCTAGATGACCAGCCCGGCCCATCTGGGACCTCGGGACAGTCGGTTCCCCTCACACTGGCACAAGCCACAACAGAGCCTCCCCCCTCTGGAAACACCAGCACTGCACCCACCCAGCGGGGCCATACCTCTGTCCTCAGGACACGTCATGCAGGAGTGTGTCCACCACTATAGGGAACCCAGGCTAACCCACCACCCCAACAACACCAGGGCCCCCACCAAAAAATGAGACCACCCTGATTGTCATCCTTCTGTCCCACTTTGTCACCCTGTCCTTCCTTAAACTGCCCCAGCTCTACTTCCTATGCCCCTTTGGACAATGCACCTGTGAGACTAATAGACTGGACTCTGCCATGGACATTCCTCCACCATCACCCCTCCAATATTTAGCACTTAAATAAACATCCCTAAAGCACAAACCAATCTGGAGTCAGTCTGTGCTTTCGAAAATGTGTATTTGCAATAACTGTGGAAAACTGCTATAGCTGTTGTATGGTCAACATACCTATGTCACACAGCTCTAGTCCATGTGGAAACAAAGCAGATGTCACACAGTGGGACCCACAACTGTGAAATTGAAAGGGAAAGTGACAACTCAGGGTCTATACACTGGGTGAAAGTGACAGACAGATGAGAGGTAGAACAAGGGTATCAGATGTAGTAGGCAGTGATGTCTTCTTACCTGTGTCTCACTGGAAGTATTGATGAATTACGTGTTTCTGTTGTCTATCCTCTTCTTCTGCTTCCTCGTCTTCACTGTCCACAGGCTCCACAGCTGCCACAACACCTCCATCTGGGCCATCCTCCTGCAGAAAAGGCACCTGCAAAGCCAAGTTGTGAAGCACATAGAAGGCCATGATGATCTGGCACACCTTCTTTGGTCAGTAGAATGGGGAACCACCTGTCATATGTAGGCACCGGAACCTGGCCTTCAGGAGGCTGAAGGTCCTCTCTATAACCCTCCTAGTTCGTCCATGGGCCTCATTGTAGCGTTCCTCTGCCCTTATCCTGGGATTCCCCACTGGGGTCAGTAGCCATGACAGGTTGGGGTAACCAGAGTCGCCTGAAAATGTCGAAGGGAAACTGTTAGACACACACTAACTCTTAAGGACATCCCCAGACCCAGACACCTAGTCACACTGTATAGGGTCCATGTCCTCACCTAATAGCCACACACAGTGCCTCTGGAGTTGCCCCATCACATAAGGGATGCTGCTATTCCTCACAATGTAAGTGTCATGCACTAAGCCAGGAAACTTGGCATTCACATGGGAGATGTACTGGTCGGCCAAACCTACCATCTGCACATTCATCGAACGGTAACTCTTTCAGTTTCTGTACACCTGTTCACTCCTGCGTGGGGGGACCAAGGCAACATGTGTCCCATCAATGGCACCTATGATGTTGGGGATATGTCCCAGGGCATAGAAGTCACCTTTCACTGTAGGCAAATCCTCCACCTGAGGGAAAACGATGTAGCTGTGCATGTGTTTCAGCAGGGCAGACAACACTCTGGACAACACATTGGAGAACATAGGCTGGGACATCCCCGATGCAATGGCCACTGTAGTTTGAAAAGACCCACTTGCCAGGAAATGGAGTATTGACAGCACCTGCACTAGAGGGGGGATTCCTGTGGGATGGCGGATAGCTGACATCAGGTCTGGCTCCAACTGGGCACACAGTTCCTGGATTGTGGCATGGTCCAGTCTGTATGTGACAATTACATGTCCCTCCTCCGGTGTCGACAGGTCCATCAGTGGTCTGTACACCGGAGGATGCCGTCATTTCCTCACCTGCCCCAGCGTACGTGCCGCTGGAGCAAGAAGACGGCAGAGGCCCAGCTGGGGATGGCCTCCCAACGTGGGGGGGGGTGCCCATCGCACCATGACCCCCCTGATGGTCTGGATCCTGGCGGTGGTGTATCTGGAGTTGGATGGGCGCTTGAGGGCATCACAGCAGCCAAAAAGGGGTAAGTACACTCTCATTCAGCTGATTCTGCGTGCATTGGAGGTGTCTGGGTGGGGGAAGTGGGATGTGGGTTCCCCTAGGCCAGGGCGAGTTTAGTAGGCAAGGTCCCTTCGTAAGGCAGGCCATGTGGCACCCCACCCCACCAGTGTTCAGAGCCAACTACACCTAGTCAGGCTCCTGTGACTTCCATGTGTGTAGCAATCGGGCATAGGCCTTGTACCCCATGTCCCTGTGATTAATTAGGGAACTCAAAGTGCTCGGTGTAGTGCAGGGGGCTTCTGTGTCTGTTGTGTCCGCCAACTCTAGCGGTATTGCATGCACTCAACATGTTTTTCTTCTGTTCCCCGCCCCCCTTTTTGTGGTCTCCCTGT
Source organism: Pleurodeles waltl (assembly GCF_031143425.1). Taxonomy (NCBI): domain Eukaryota; kingdom Metazoa; phylum Chordata; class Amphibia; order Caudata; family Salamandridae; genus Pleurodeles; species Pleurodeles waltl. The sequence goes on along the minus strand of NC_090444.1, from coordinate 1,423,027,392 downwards.
TCTTGTGTGCATTAGCATAATCAGGCGGAGGAGCAGTGGCACTGGAGCAGGAGGGAGCTGCATCCCACACAGCCCGGGAGGGTGAGACAACGGAGTCTGAAGGCACCAGTGGGACGGAGGGCGAGGGGAGCTCCAGGGTGGGGACAGGAACTGAGACCAGCGACACAGACTCCTCTTCTGATGGGAGCTCCCTTGCGGTGGCGGGCCCCTCTGTGCCCACCGCATCTACAGGTACAGCCGCCACCCCCCTACCAGCACCGCCCTCCCAACAGCCCCTCAGCATGTGCCCCGTGGCCACTCACCCAGCAGGGTGGGCAACTCCTTCGCCCCAGGCACCTCAGCCCCTGCCCCTGTCAGCCCTGCTGCCCTCAGTGAGGAGGCCATTGACCTCCTCAGGTCCCTCACTGTTGGGCAGTCTACCATTTTGAATGCCATCCAGGGTGTAGAGAGGCAGTTGCAACAGACCAATGCATACCTGGAGGGCATTCATTCTGGTCAGGCAGCCCAACAGCGAGCTTTTCAGACTCTGGCCTCAGCACTGATGTCAGCCATTGTCCCTGTGTCCAGCCTCCCCCTCCAACTTTCTCCACCCAGACCCAAACACCTGTACCTCAGCCTATCCCAAGCACACCACCAGACCAGCATGCACACACCTCAACACACAAGGGAAGCTCTGGCAAACATAAGCACCACACATCCCACAGGCACTCGCACAAGCATCATACCCATGCAGACATACCAACATCCACTGCCTCCACTGTGTCCCCCTCCTCCTCGTCTCCCTCCTCCCTCCCTGTCTCGTCTCCACTCACACCTACATGCACTACATCTTCAGCCACTACGTCCATCACCAGCACACCCATCACCACACCCCGCTCACTTGCACTCACCACCCCCACTACCATTCACACATCCCCTGTGTCCTCTCCCAGTGTGTCTGTGAGCCCACCTCCCAAGGTACACAAACGCAGCCACACACCCACCCAACAGCCATCCACATCACGACAGCCTCCAGCCCATGCACCGTCACCCAAAGTCAGCAAACGTACACCTCCTACAACCACTACCTCTTCCTCCACTCCCAAACCCCCTCCATCTACCGTCCGAGTGTGTCCAAAAAATGTTTCCTGTCCAACCTTGACCTCTTCCCCTCACCTCCCCCACTCCTTCAGTCCCCTAGGCCCCACCTTTCCAGGTCCCAACCCAGCACCTCAGCCACAACATCAGCAGGAACAGTGGTGCAACCAGTAACCGGCTTCTGGAGTGCACCAAGCAGCAGGGCAGCCAGTGTGCCAAGGAGCCAGACCACGGACAGTCCCCCACCTCAGAAGCATAAAACGTTGGCCACTGCCCGGCGGGTGAAAGGCATAACATCTACCACCAAAGGCTCTCCCAGGAGTACAGTTGGGAGTAGGAAGACAGCTGCGCCACCATCCAAGGTGGGGAAGGGGCACAGAAAGAAAGGCAAGTCGCCGCAAACCTGCTCGGCGGACAAGACCGCCACCAGCACGCTGCCAAGGACACTGCCGCCACCAGCACCGCTGCCAAGGACACCGCCGCCACAAGCACTGCTTCACAGACACCGCCGCCACAAGCACCGCTTCACAGTACACCGCCGCAACAAGCACCGCTGCCAAGGACACCGCCGCCACCAGCACCGCTGCCAAGGACACCGCTGCCACAAGCACCACTTCACAGGACATCGCCGCCACCAGCACCGCAGGCCAATGTGCCCCAAAAGCTCCAACGCTACTGAGGCCGCCACGAGCAGGATGAAGCACTCTGGGCACAAAGCCCCCTCCAGAACCAGTGGAGAAAGGCATCCACTACCTCAGTCCTTGGCAGGATGAAGCACTCTGGGCACAAAGCCCCCTCCAGAACCAGTGGAGATTTACATCCACAACCTCAGTGCTCGGCAGGATGAAGCACTCTGGGCACAAAGCCCCCTCCAGAACCAGTGGAGTATCACATCCATTACCTCAGTCCTTGGCAGGATGAAGCACTCTGGGCACAAAGCCCCCTCCAGAACCAGTGGAGATTTACATCCACTACCTCAGTCCTTGGCAGGATGAAGCACTCTGGGCACAAAGCCCCCTCCAGAACCAGTGGAAACTGTTATCCTCTTGAGAGACTATGGTTTTGCACTCCCCAGGATAAAGCAGTGGGCAAACCACCCACTTGAGAGACTTGAGAGACTGTGGCTTTGCACTCCCCAGGATAAAGCAGTGGGCAAACCACCCTCTTGAGAGACTTGTGAGACTGTAGCTTTGCACTCCCCAGGATAAAGCAGTGGGCAAACCACCCACTGGAGAGACTTGAGAGACTGTGGCTTTGCACTCCCCAGGATACAGCAGTGGGCAAACCACCCACTTGAGAGACTTGTGAGACTGTGGCTTTGCACTCCCCAGGATAAAGCAGTTGGCAAACCACCCACTGGAGAGACTTGAGAGACTGTGGCTTTGCACTCCCCAGGAAGAGACTTGTGGGACTGTGGCTTTGCACTCCCCAGGATAAAGCAGTGGGCAAACCACCCACTGGAGAGACTTGAGAGACTGTTGCTTTGCACTCCCTAGGATAAAGCAGTGGGCAAACCACCCACTTGAGAGACTTGTGAGACTGTGGCTTTGCACTACCCAGGATAAAGCAGTGGGCAAACCACCCACTGGAGAGACCTGAGAGACTGTGGCTTTCCACTCCCCAGGATACAGCAGTGGGCATGGAGCCCCCTCGTGGATCTGGCATCGTGCACTCATCTGGCTGAGGTGCCCCCCCTTCCCTTCCCCCTGAGGTGCCTGTTGTATTTCTATCTGATGCCCCTGCAGTGTTCTCTCCGTTTTATCGGGTATCTTGTGTGGGCCTCACCCATGCATTTTGGGCCCAGTGGTCCACGGACTTTAATGGTGCAATACCTTGGACTTGCATTCTTGGTGTATATATTTGTTTATAGTTTATATATATTTTTGAGTACTGGATTTTAATAGATTACAAACGTTCAAATAATTTCCATTTGTCTTTGCATTCTTACAGGGGGGCTGTAACTGTAATGTATCATGATGCATTAGTGTGTGTGTGTTGTAGTGGGTGAGGGTGGGGGTGAGGGTGTTGCATGTTGCATGTGTGTGTCAGTCTTTTTTCCCTCCCCGTCCCCTGTGTCGTAGGTGCAGTACTCACCGTGGTCTTCGCCACCGGCGTTCGTGCTCCTGGTAGAGGAGCAGGAAGACAAAGGCAGGGAGAATCTGGAGTTCCGGTTCCATGGTGTCCTGGTTCCTCGTGGGGTGTGTAGAGGTGAGCGTTTTCCCTTCCAATTCCTGTTTCCGCCGTGTTTTTGTTCGCAGTGAATCCGCCCCGGAAAAGGTGGCGGATTGGACTGTTGTAATACTGTGGGCGGTACATTCTGTTCCATCTGTCTGTTGGCGGTTACCGCGCAGTGTTTGTTTGTACCACCGTGGCGGTCGGAGTGTTAAAGTGGCTGTCTATGTTGGCGGTTTCCGCCATGGTCGGGATTCCATTTTTTTACCGCTGCTGCTTTAACACCGACCGCCAGGGTTGTAATGACCACCAATATCTGTTCCTCTTACCCAAGGCCAAAGGAGGCTGAGCAGTATCACATTATGCCCTAGCACTGCAGCTTCTTGCATTTGCAAACACTGTTTGTAAGTAACCTGGCCCCCAGGATGCTTTTACATTACGCCCCAATGGTAGCAATTCCTTTATTTGTGAAAGTCTAGTCTGTGTTTATAAATGAATATGTTAACTGAGAAGTATCACAGAACTTAACATCATTAACCCTTCTGTAGCCTAATGAAGGGCAAATATGCATCGCTTTTGTGCTTAGAAGTTGGATAAAGTACACCATCACAAAACAAACATGCATTTCACAGTAATTTAGACTGTCTGAAAATACACCTAGCACATTTTGTGTACTCAGTCAATCCTCTTTAAAATGTAATCCCAAATTTCACACTCCTGCATGAAAATAGTGTCCTTTTAAGCTATTTCCTAGCTCAATTACTCATTTATATGGGAAATCATGCTTGTGGTATGCAAAAAGTAAAATAAACCAAAAAGACCTCTTTACCTGTTAACTTAATTTGTGGTTTATGTAATATAAGCTCCTTCTATTTTAACTGAGGAATATTACCACGGAATGACATTACTTGTCGTGACATCATTTCCTGTGATGTCACTGTAAATTGTATATGCCAATTACTTGCCCCTCTATATTTTTTAAGAGTTGTGCTCTGCACAGAGGTATCAGTGGCAAGACCTATGGTAGAGAATAGCTCCATACAGTGTCTATACTACTCCCAGTATGCAGGTGCATAGTGTGGAACAGCCTTCGCTGACTGACGCTGCACTGATCAGTTGTTAACCTGATACTAGTTACTTTCACTGTGGCGTAAGAGATTTTGAATAGAGGATGGCACAAGACCAGCAAAAGAAATGAGATATTCTACGATTTAACAAGCACTCCCTGTGAATTTAATGGACACCAACAAAAAAATGACATTAGAAACCAGTTCCACTGAAACCGTGATGACGCACAAGATCGCCACCAATAAATTCGCAATGAACATAAATTGCACTCTGTTTTATCATGCGTCGAGCTCTCACAGCTCATGAAATACAGGAACAGTGTAAGATTACCAGGCAACTTGCATGCAAAACCCGCCGAGCCCCAGCCCACCTGGAACCGGCAGGACCAGTCTATTATCTTCCAACTTTCGCTTGCAGCAGAAGTGCATGCGTTGCACAGAGCGGCCCATGCCACTAGCCACGTAAAGTGAAGGCCATTCACCGTTAATGCCTTACCTGTGGACCCCATGAATCCTCTACCCAGCCTAGCACTCAAAACACAATGAAAATGAAAAGTAAAACAGTTTCACATAACTAACCGGACTTTTCTTGCCATATAAACTGAAAAGTAAAAGTTTCACAAAAGCGAGCCGACGGCTGCCATCAGCGCAAAGCAGACACACAGAGGGAAATACAAGTTTGCTTGTACTGAAACCTATGGGCAAAAGTGCAATTATCCATGTAACCGGCAAAAGTGCAATTACCTATGTAACAGGATCGATGGCATGCAAAGCGCTCGCCTACTGCCCAGCGAGATTGCGCTGCGAAATAAAGAGAAAAAGTAGTCCAGAAACCATACGGAAAACATCAAACCTTGTATGTTTTCAGTAGATGGTCAGTGTGCTCGAGGAGGGCTAAACACTGGAAAAGACATCACGTATGCATGCCTTTCACTAATGAAAGCAAGCAGATTTTAAAAGGCAAGCCCACGAACCAATGAAAGTGAGTGACCAGACATGGGTGTGGTTTGAAGCCCAAATAGAGATTACAACAGGGGACGGAGCACTTTGCGCTGCCCCTAAAAACTGTAACTCTGAGGCCAAGCAAAAATCTTCTGTACATTAATGAGGAACATTTCACCAGGCGTACTGCACAGGAAGTTTGCACACGTCGCACAAATCTTTGCTTAGACAACCAACACTTCTTTTCTCTTGATCCACATTCCACGTGCAAAAATTTAGCTGAAACATGCTTATTTAAACAAGAAAATGTGCTGTACGCTGAAGTGTTCTGGCATGCATCTGCCATAGATTCAACAGCATTCTTTTTAATTGCTTCCTAATGAGTCCTAATGATTTTGCATCAGAAAGTGGAATTCTTCCAGAGGCAGCGCCACACAGGAGGATAGGTTTTATAATTGTAGTTCCGTGCATGACTTATTACTGCTGTTTCAGATTTACATTACATGCTCGCCTGAGTGAGTTCAGTACTTGCAAACAAAGACTGAGGCTCTGAAGAGAAATATGGAGTCAAAGAACAGAGCACATTTGGTCAACGAATAGCCACACGCTCTGCCTAATTAACACTTGAAATGAGATGCATCAACACACCGCAACCGCATTAAGATGGTTATGTGCACATAACTACTGTAGTATTGCAATATGCCCATTCCTTTTAAGAGTAAATTGTTAGCAGTGCTGTGCACGGGCTAAAGTTTTGCTGAGAAGTGCACATTTGGCACTATCAGATGTTGATTCCACATCGTGGCTATTTTATCCACCACCAGACAGCCTCCGCTTCTTTATCTCAATCGTTCCTTTTCATTATTGCTTTATTTCTTTATCACTGTTTTCCAGTCTTTCTCTTCCTCTTTTCTCCTTTTTGTGTTTTTTTATTTCTTGTTGTAGGTCAATGTATGAAGAGGAAAAATAAATGTCGTTGAGCCTGTGCTGCAAACCATCTGCAACTACTAGCTCAGATGAAGCACTAACTCGGCACTCTTCTCACCTATGACTGTAACTTTGGACAAAGGAAGTCGAAATCCTAATTTCTGACATGGGGTGCCATAAAGTACAAGAGGAATGAACATCGGGTACACCCAGGCTATAGCTTAACAAGCTTCACATCATTTGAGAGGGTTATGGAGGTATAACAGGTCTACTATTTAACTTGTTCGTGTATCTGGGAAGAACGTTTACTGTAGTTTGTCAGGGGTGGCTCCTTCGCAGTGGCGAAGGAGCATCACCTTTGGCTAAGTCAGGCGCTGAAAAATAAAATGATATATCATTGTTGTTTTATTTTTCAGCTGCTGGCTCAGCCAACAGTATGTCCAGGAAGGTGCAGGGCTGGGCCATGGGAAGGCAGGAGGGGAGGGGCAGTGGAGTCTGTGTACTTCTAAGTGCACATGTGTGTTTGGCTGGCTGTCTCAGGCTGGCCAAACACACATGCGCACTTCAGTTTCTCCAACCTGACTGTGCTGCACAGTCGGGTTGGAGAAACTGCACACACTCCCATTCAATGTCTGAGAGGCAGAACAAGCCGCTCAGACCAGTCCTGGTGCTGTTCTCATGCTATGTTTAACATGAGAGCAGCACCAGGATTGCTGGGTAGCCTATGCTGGTGTCCCAGTGAATACTGGCACACTAGAAGAAAAGCAGAAGAGCGAGGCGGCAGGAGCCGGTGACATGAACAGGTATAAAAAACAAATTATTACACCCCGTCCACCCAGACCCTTCCACTATCCGCCCCTCCCCTTGAGAATTGTGGGGGCCGCTGCTGGTTTGTATGTATTTGTTCCCTCCTTCTGTTTATATTTTTAGCTGTTTTTCAGGCCTCTTATGTCCCACTGTCCTCATTATTTAAAAAAGTTTCGTTCCTCTGGGCCTAGCAAATTAATGTGTATTTCAATGCTGAAATCTTGGCAGTGTTTGAAACCGATCGAGACCTACATATTGTTAGTTGGGCTCAGATTTTTTAAAAAGTGATGGAATGCTGCGTTGCGTCGGAAAAAAGTGGGCTGAAAGGTTTACACAACTTTCTTGGAACCAGGAACTGCCATAATTATTATGTGACACACGACCATGCAGAGCTATGTGTCATGGAGCAAGATGCTATAACGCAACTCATTGCATGCTGCAAGTCCCACTTGCTTGCCACAAGCCAGTGTTAGGGAAGAGGTTTTTGCATCACATTGTGGAGTGATTGTCCAGATGTGGAGCAGAAAAAGAAAGCTCAATTTTACACAGGAGGAAAACTAAGGGGCATATTTATACTCTGTGCCGAATTTGCGGCAAAATTTTTGATGCAAATTCAGCGCAAACCTAACACCATATTTATACTTTGACGCCCGACCCCGCGAACATCAAAATTCAGTAGTGTGCGTCATTTTCTGGATGCGTGAAACCGCCTTGCGTTAATGACATGCAAGGTAGGCGTTCCCGTCCAAAAAATGACTTTAAGGCATGTGCGCCTTATTTATACTCCTGTGTCATTTTGATGCACAGGAGGGGGCGGGCCTTAAAAAATGGCACACAGCCTGATTTGTGCCGTTTTTTATTGCCTGGGTGAGGGCAGGTGTTAAGGGACTTATGAGCTAATTTCCATGGTCTCTGACCATGGAAGCAGTCCACAGGTGCCCTTCCCTGCCCCCAGGGATACCCCCTGCCACCCTCGCCCACCCCTGGAGGACAACCATGGATGGGGGGGCCCATCCAAGGTAAGTACAGGTAAGTAGAGGTAAGTCATTTTTTTTATTTTTTTTAAGTGGCATAGGGGGGCCTAACTTGGGCCCCCCTACATGCCACTGTGCCCAATGACCATGTCCATGGGATAGAAGTCCCCTGGGCATGCCCATGGGGCAGGGGGGCATGACTCCTGTCTTTGCTAAGACAGGAGTCATTTCAATGGGGGTTGTGCATCAAAAAATGGCGCAAGTCCGGTTAGAGCCATGATTTTGTACTCTAACCTGACTTTCACCATTTTTTGATGCACAAACCCCATTCTTCCCTACGCTTGCGTTGCCCAGTTAGAGTAATTTCTTTTTACTCTAACCAGGCCGCAGCACTGGCTAACATCAATCCATAAATAAGGCGCCCGTCTGACACGTTGGAATGGCGTGGCCGGCGGTAAATGTTTTGACGCAAACCAGCGCCGGCGCTGGTTTGCGTCAAAAAGTATAAATATGGGCCTACATTTAAATTTCTTTGGTGACAAAACAGTATCTATTTGTCACCTCCAAATTACCATTACCCAAGGGGAAGCTTTATGGAGGGGTATAGTGAATAAAATAAATGCAGTAGCACCAACACACATAACTGCTCTAGAATGCAAGAAAAGGTGGCATGATTTCAAGCATAGGACTAAGATAAAACTGGAAAGGGCCTGAGATTGTCGCTGGCATTGAGGGCACTGATACTGCCTATCTTGAGGACTGATCTATATCTCAGTGTAAGTTCACATAGCAAAATAATGTTAAAATGTGTATGCTCCTAAGTCTTTTATAAGATACACATTGTATATTTCAGCATCTTTGTGGGACTTGGCCCTCTGTGTAGGGTAACCCCCGAGAAAGCATAACTTGGCTATGCCATTATGTGTTCCAGAAGCGACATGAAAATGTAATCAATAGCATACATAATGTGTGCTCTAATGTATTCATGTTAACCTGGAGCATCAAAAAGTCATATTTCTGAGATGCCCTTATAAACAGAAAAGTAGACAAGTTATATGCATGTTCTATAATGACATGTATTGACTGTAACTCAACACGTGTATGCATTTATATTCAATGTATTGGGATTATGAAATAATTGTTAAATGTTATATCATTACAGTTATTCATCATTTATTGTACTTATGGAGAAATGTACATATAGCTGTGTATTCAAATGTGCACTGACTTCTATATTAAATTGACTTGAGTCAAGGCCTGAAATCTTTTGCTATGTTTAACCTGCAACACAGAGTTTTGCTCGTGTTGCATTTTCTTTGTTTGCAGGTGCATTTACACAAGTCTACAGTTAATGGAAGGCCTGTTGTTAGTTTGAGATAAAGGAGCATGCAAGGGTCTGTTGGCAAGGACAATCAGCTCTAACTACAGGATATGAAGATGAACTCCTGTCCAAGCTCCTGAACATGGGAGGTATCCAAGGTTGTCCTGATGTTCAGTTTGTGAAATGACAGCCTAATGAGAGTTGCAAATTCCAAACTGTGTACAGAAGGGGGACAATTACTGGTGATGAGGACATAAACTGTTGAATATTCTGCAAGGTCTAAAGTTGAATTTAGTTAGTTAGGTGAGGCAGACCCTTTTTACCCTTTCACTAGAGCGGATCCCTAGAGACTCAGACAGATACGGATCTCTCTACTTTACTTTGGCCTAAGTGGCTTTATGCTACGCACACCTCTCTCTTGCAGAACTTCTACTGAGGCTTCTGTTATGCTGACACTTTTGATTATATTCTATTTCTTACCTATCCAGAGAAATATTTAGATTTTCCCTTAGCTTAATTAGCAATTTAGCTTTCAAATGGCTAGGCAGGACGATCACAATTTAGGCTCTGAACATCAAGTGCTATTTCTTATTTTTTGTGTTGCTGCAAATAAAAAATTGGTATTCCTTATGCTTGTATGATTTAATCTCATTATACGCTTTAATTCGCCTTTGGTGATTCTGTACTCATATAGACTTATATAGTATGTTTCTGAGACTCATATACATAAGTCTCTCTTTGAACTTGTAATAAAGCTTTTGAACTAGACTTCCGCCTCTGAGATTATATGTGTGGCCAAATGGGTTACACTGTTTATTGACTGAAAAGTATTAATGTGTTCCTCCTTATCTCTCAGAACTCCTAAAAAGATTAATTTGAATCAGAGAAACTAGAAGACGGGCCAGATGCATTATCATCCCAAACTTTTTGCCTTAACCCTACACCTTTTGCTGAAATTCGTTTTGTCTTTGGGGCACACTTTACCACTGCTAACCAGAGCTAAAGTGTTTGTGCTTTCTTCTTTAAACTTGGCAAAATTGGCTTATATGTGTTTGGCATATTTAATTTACTTATAAATCCCCTTTATAGTGGTATATCATATACTCAGGCTCTGCACATTAAGGGGCATATTTAAGAGCCCCTAGCACCATTCTAACAGCACATTAACATCATTTTTGTTAATGCTAATGTGGCGTTAGAAGGCCAAAAACGCTGAGCCATATTTGCAATGTGGCGCAATGCATGCATTGTGCCACTTTGTAACCCTTTGTGCTACATTATGCCTGCGCCAGGCATAATGTATGCAAAGGGGGCATTCCCCTGTTATTGGGGCCAAAATAATGGTGCAAGGAAATCTAAGAGATTTTTTTGCATCCTTTGTTTCAGCACTTTTAATGCCTGCTCCGAGCAGGTATTAAAAGGAGGCTTCCATTGGTTACAATGGGCCTCTGGGTGCTTTGCAGGATTAGCGTAATTGTTTTGACGCTAATCCCACAAAGCGCCTGACTAGTGTAAAAAATTCTGACACTAGTCCCCTAATTTACCTCCATAGTGCACAGTATTTTAAATACGGCACACACATGGTGGCATTTGGGGGGCACTAAGGGGCGCAAGAAAAGTGGCACTACTCTGTGTTCAGCGCCTCTTTTCTTAAATATACCCCTAAATGCTACTAGTGGGCCTGCAGCACTTATTGTGTCACTCACTTAAGTAGCCCTTTATAACATGCACCAGGTCTGCCATTGTAGCCTGAATGCAGTTACAAGCTGCCAATTCAACATGACATTATAACCCCTTGACAAGCCTTAAACTCCTCCTTTATTGCATATATGTTTCTCCTAAGGTAGCCCCTAGATAGTCCATAGGACAGGGTGCAGATCTTAGTAGTGAAAAACACCTACATTAATTTGTCACTACTGGAAGGTTTACCTCTCACATAGGATAACATTGAGTTGCGTTATTACATTTAATAAGTGCTAACTTTTGATTGAGAACATGGATGTATTTCATGGTTGAAGTCTGAGAAAATATAATTAAAAATCATCCTCTTTTATCATTAAGTCTCATTTTAATTAACAGTTTTGAAAATCCCACTTTTAGAAAGTTGGCATTTTCCTGTCCTAGCTATTTGGTATCTGCGGCCTGTCCTAGGTCACATGACTGGGTGTAGTTGGCAGTTCCTCTAAGACAGCAACACAATAATGGGGTCAGGTGTGCCTGGATGGGCCATCAACTGGCAAAATGGAGGGTGGTGCTGGGCACAGCCCCACATGCAATTGAATTCATCGTGCCCTTCCTTCACATAAAGGACTTGTCGCCACTGCATTGTTCATGCTGCCAGCTGGAAGCCAGGGCACAGAAGTGAGGAAACCTCAACAACTTCAAAGCAAACTCTCTAGAAACTTCTCCTATTTAAAAAAAAACACCAGATATAAAAATAGGACTCTCAGACCCAATCTTCAGTCCACTTTCTGGACCTGCAGAAGGATTCTCAGAGGAGTGTCTGCTGCTGTGGCCTGCTGTGCACTTCACAAGACTGCTTTGTTGCACCTGCTGCCTGAAGCTAGCTTTGAGCTCTCAGCGACCTGACCTGCAATTTGAACCCTGTTTTTCTGCAGACCACAGGACTACCAGAGTGACTTCAAGGGCTAGTTAGCTGTTCTCCTGATCAGAGCCTCAGGGACTGAAAAGGCTCCAGCCATCTTGAATCTGCACCTGGACCCAGCCTGAGTGAGCCTTGACCCCTCCCAAGTGGTTCCTCTCCAGTTGTGGACCCTTGGTGGTGCTAAAGGTGCCCAGATAGCCAAAAGTGACAACTTGGGACTTATATATTTTTTGCCTAAAACCTGCTTTGAGAACTGAGAGGAGAACAGGGCGAACCTGCTTGTCCATCCACCCAAGGTGCATGACTTGTCACCCACAGCAGCAAATCCTATTTAGCAGTCCTTTGCTGAAGAGGTATCAGACTTGGCCTCATCAGCTACAGCCACCAGTCTCGTCCCACTGAAGATGTTCTTGCACAAGCTGAAACTGAATCCTGCTTAATGCCTACATACCCGGGAGTGGGTCTACATCCCCCAGGTCACTGCTCACCTGCAGAGGTGGGACTGCCAGCACTCATCGTGTTGAAAACATGTTCAACCTCTGGCGGCGCAGGACACTTGCACAAGCCGTGCCTGGAACCTGCTTACTGCCATCATACCCCGTGGTGTGAAAACATCCACTAAGGCACCACTCACCTACAGAGTCCGGGCCAACACAGCTTATCATGCTGAAAGCACATTAAGACTGCCACCAGGACACTGGCATAATCCACGCCTGAAGCCTGCTTGCTGCCCGCAATACCTGGGGTGGGTCTACATCAACCAGGGCACTGCTAACCTGCAGAGGCAGGGCCACCAGCACTCATCATGCTGAACGCATTCAGACTCCCGCAGCTCAGAAAACTTGCACAAGCGAAAACTGAAGCCTGTTTACTGCCTGCATAACCTGGGGAGGGACTACATCCCCTGAGGCACCACTCACCTGCAGAAGCACTAATCATGTTAAGAGTGCTTGGACTCCTGTGCACGGAACATATCTGGGCGCATGGCGAGGCGAAGTCCGGGCCCATCTTCGCCCCGTCATCTCCTGAAAGAGCCCAGGCTGGGCCCATCCTCTTTTCTCATTTTCACAAATCTGCTGTCAACGGAACTCAGTAAGTGTTTACGCTACCAGCACTAGGCGCCTTCACTGTTTTAACAAGTTCCTTTCCATCTTAAAAGTTCAAGGGGTATGTAAAGATTCTGAGGCTCCTACTCTATCTGCTAAAAAAGCTAAAACGCCAGGTACAATCTGCACAAACACTATTACTTCTGTGGAAAGGGCCTGTGATATTATGGCTATTGGTCACCTAATAGAAGAGGTCCAAATAATTCTAAATGCTGAAACTTCTAAAAATGTTACAGCATTTGTGAAAGTACCAGAATTTTTTAAGAGGAATGCCTCTAAATCAAGAACCAATTACGATAGGAAAGAGACTGCAGCTTCTGACCCTTTAGCTGTTGGTGCTCAACCTTGTACCACAGAGTCCCCACTCCCTCTGTCAACTGTAGTTGCTCCCAACGTTGAGTGCTCAATCAGGTACTCCCCTCTGGAATCTGACACCAACACAATTAGGGTGCTGCCTGTAGCTGATGCTGTCATGCTCGTGCCTGCACCTATTATGAAGCTGGGGCCTACTGTTAGTGCTGAATGAGGTTTGCTGGGCGGCGATGATGGGCTGCTGCCTTGTGATAGATTACCTCATATACCACAGATTTTGAGCACTAACTCATACTCTAGCAACTCTAGTACTGCGGGTGGGAGAGCAAGTATGAATCAACAGGGGGGAGCTCAAGCTCTAAGGCAACTGCATACAGGGCAGCTGTGGTCTGTGTCAGCCACTAATTATTCCTAACCATTCAATAGATACCACAAGCGACCAACAAACTAACCCAGATCACCGCAGGGAAATAATCCAGTCGCCTTGTTTACTTTTGCTGCACACCCAAATGGTTATTCTGAGAATTTATTTGCAAGCTTTGGGAGATACAACTCCAGGAGATTGATTTATTTGACTTCAATACCAAGGTTGAAGAGTAAACGCCCATGAGGACACTGAGGCCCGTATTTATATTTTCTTTGCGCCGCATTTGCGTCATTTTTTGATGCAAAAGCGGCGCAAACTTACATTATACAATTGATGCAAATGCGGAGCAAAAAAAGTATAAATTTGGGCCTGAGTCCCTAATAAACAAAGGCCCATATTTATACTTTTTTTAGCACCGCATTTGTGCCGCTTTTTCACACGAAAGCAGCGCAAACTTACAAAATACAATTGTATTTTGTAAGTTTGCGCTGCTTTTGCGTATAAAATGACGCAAATTCAGCACTAAAAACGTATAAATATAGGCCAAAGTCCTTTACTGGATTAGGGTGAAATGAAAGTGTCTACCAGTTGTGCGATCTGATATTGAGGCCCATATTTATACTTTTTTAGCGCCGCAATTGGCCGCTTTTTAACAGAAAAGCAGCACGAACTTACAAAATACAGGCCCATATTTATACTTTTTGACCCAAACCTGCGCCAGCGCAGGTTTGCGTCAAAATGTTTAACGAAGGCTACTGCCATTCCAACGCCCCAGCCGGGAGTCATATTTAAGGAATGACCGTAGCCGGCGCTGCAGCCTGGTTAGCGTCAAAATAAATGACTCTAACTGGGCAGCGGAGACGTAGGGAACAATGTGGATTGTGCGTCAAAAAATGGTGCAAGTCAGGTTAGAGTAAAAAAAAAATGACTCTAACCTGACTAGCGTAATATTTTGATGCACAACCCCCATGGAAATGGCTCCTGTCATAGCAAAGACAGTAGTCATGGCCCCCTGCCCAAGCGCCATGCCCAGGGGGCTTCTGTCCCCTGGGCACAGCCATTGGGCACAGTGGCATGTAGGGGGGCCAAATTAGGCCCCCCTATGCCACCTACAAAAAAAAAAAAAATTACTCACCTCTACTTACCCTAGATGGGTCCCCGCATCGATGGGTGTCCTCCAGGGGTGGGCAAGGGTGGCAGGGGGTGTCCCTGGGGACATGGAAGGGCACCTGTGGACTACTTTCATGGTCGGAGACCATGGAAATGAGCCCACAGGTCCCTTAACGCCTGCCCTGACCCAGGCGTTAAAAAACTGTGCAAATCCGGCTGGGCGCCATTTTTTAAGGCACGCCTCCTCCTGTGCGTCAAAATGACGCGGAAAGACAAATAAGGCGCACATGCCTTAGAGTCATTTTTTGCACGGGAACGCCTACCTTGCATGTCATTAGCACAAGGTAGGTTTTCACGTACAAAAAATGACTCAAACTCCATGACTTTGGCGCTGGACGGGTCAAAAAATGATGCAAATGTGGTGCTAAAAAAGTATAAATATGGGCCTGAGTATGGTGAAAGCCACAATAACGGTTCTACCAGCTTTGACTACATTGTGGTGTCCCTAAGGAGCGAACACTTGGTAGAAGGTTTAATCACCATGAGCTCCAAACTTGTCATCTTGCTGGTTCTGGGGTTACTGCAATAAAGTTAAAACTTTTTCCTCTGCTTTTGTATTCTGTTAATGCTGCCAATAAGAACAGAGGCAGGCTGACCAACAATCCTTGCTAAAGCCTGACATCTGTGGCCCTGAGACTAGCAACCCAGAATGTGGTTTAAATCTGGTTGATTGACTACCTCAGCAAGGAAACCTGGATAATAAAGGCACCCTGTCTGATACTGGATGTTTCATGCTGCGTCACTTCGGCTACCTCTACTAAGGACGAAAGAACAGTGATCCAACCCATAAAGGGTGGTGCCAAACCTGTTTTTACTTCTTTTCCCTTGAGTGACTCTGGGAACAAAGGTCAAGGATCACAAATTACTTTGGATACTCTAAAGAATTTAACTTCGATCTTTTGGAATTAATGATTATGTAAGATCTGCTCCCCCCAGTACTGATTCCCCAATGACATCAATGCTGGATGATCTAAATGGTGCTCACCAGCAGCGAGCAAAGGCTATGGTAGCAGGGTAATTTAGGGGCATATTTATACTCTGTTTGCGCCGGATTTGTGTCGTTTTTTTTTACGCAAAGCTAACTCCATATTTATACTTTGGCGTTAGACCCGTCTAGCGCCAAAGATCTTGGAGTTTGCGTCATTTTTTAGCGTGGACACCTACCTTGCGTTAATGATATGCAAGGTAGGCGTTCCCTTCTAAAAAATGACTCTAAGGCATGTGCGCCTTATTTAAACTCCCGTGCAAAAATGACGCACTGGAGTGGGCGGGCCTGAAAAAATGACGTCCAGCCGCTTTTGCGTCATTTTTTAACGCCTGGTCAGGCGTTAAGGGACCTGCGGGCTCGGAAGGAGCCCAGAGGTGCCCTCCCATGCCCCCAGGGACAACCCCTGCCACCCTTGCCCACCCCAGGAGGACGCCCAAGGATGGAGGGACCCAACCCAGGGAACTTAAAGTAAGTTCAGGTAAGTATTATTTTTTTTTTTTTTTGTGGCATAGGGGGGCCTGGTTTGTGCCCCCCTACATGCCACTATGCCCAATGACCATGCCCAGGGGACATAAGTCCCCTGGGCATGGCCATTGGGCAAGGGGGCATGACTCCTGTCTGTGCTAAGACAGGAGTCATTTCAATGGGGGTTGGGAGTAAAAAAAAATGGCGCAAATCGGGTTGAGGCCAATATTTTGCCTCAGACCTGACTTGCCCCATTTTTTGACGCCCAAGCTCCATTTTCCCCTACCCTGGCGCTGCCTGGTGTGGGTCATTTTTTTTTACGCACACCAGTCAGCTGCGCCGGCTAACGTCATTCAATAAATAAGGCGCCCGCATGGCGCTTTGGAATGGCGTTAGCCGGCGTTAAAATTTTTGACGCACAACTGCGTTGGCGCAGTTGTGCGTCAAAAAGTATAAATATGGCCCTTAAGTCTCATTTGAGCCTTCATTGTCAATCAATATACCGACAAAGGGTGAAGATGAATTGTTGAATATTCCAGACTTATCTGGCAGAGCGCAACACTGTTTTTCCAAAATTGCACTACAGCTTGCATCCATAGTGGTAAGGAGGAGCCATAGAGCATGCAGTGAGCAGACTTGTTACTGTCTTGATAAGTCTTCCATGTCCAAAAGGGTTTTTTACACCAGCATCATAGATTACATTCTTCTTGATGTAAGGATTTTGTCCCTGCTCAACGATATCGAAGTTATACTCCATACGGATAGTGACCCTAAACCTTTGTTACGTCTTGAGGGAGACCTCCTCAGTAGGGATCTGACTTTGTGCCGTACTGCAGTTCTTGAGTCCGCCATAGCCAATAATTTTGGAAGAATTTCCGGTACCCGGTTTTAGTCCATCACAAACTACACTCCGAAATTTATCAATGGTTTGTGCATTGTCTCTCTGATTATGAGGAGGTTGATCGTTCTTCAGTGCCAATTTTAGCTAGTCACAAAAAGCTCTTTGACAAACTTCAATGGGTGTTCTACAAGGATCTAGACCAGAAGAAAGTTTTGTATAAAACGGGACATAAATGGTACAATGCAGAGAATACAGCTTAGAAGAAAGCTTTAAAGAAGGCTGTCAATAATTGCAGTCGTTCTGGCATCATTGAGCTATGGGGCAATTATAAAATGGATCTTACCAAAGCAAAAAACAAGTGGGTGGAGAAGAACTGGCAGGACTTGTTGCTGGCCAGAAAATAACCAAACTGTATGGCATATTATTTCCCACAGTAGTCTAGAGAGCATTCATTCCCACAGTTATCATGTCCTGCCTGAAAAATGGGTGGACCACTTCTCTGCATTATACACTGAGGAGGAAGGCACTATTTTCCAGGCACTTTCTATTGAAGCTACCATCCCAATTGGAGACATGTGCTTTTCCAGTAGCAACACTGACCTAGATTTTAGTTTGGAAGACACCCTTTCTTCTATCAGTGGCATACAATTAGAAAAAGCTCCTCAAATATGGGCCCCATATGTAAATCTCTTAACCAATGCTATAGCTGCCAAAGGTGCAGTCTCTGAGACCTGGAGGGGTAGGATTATTCAAATTATTAAAAAGGAAGATGCCCAATGTTCTTCCAACTATAGGCCCATAAGCTTAAATTATAACCTGCAAAAGATTTTTGCCATGCAGGTACTTGACAAACTGCGGAATTAGGACAATAATCATATTTTGTCTCCCCTTCAAGCGGGTTTCCATGCTAAAACTAGTACTTGTGATCTAGTCTTTGGGTTCACTCTTCTCAACTGGTAATATGTTTTACTTAGGGACCAAAAACTGTATGTGGCATTGGTTTACCTACGGTCGGCGTTTGATCTTGTTCCCCGCAACAAACTCTGGCCAGCGGAAATAGGAGCTCCTTCAAATCTGGTCACCCTGATCACAAGATCATATGATGCCAATTTTGCCCACATGCATTGGAGAAATGACTGTCAGAATTTCCATAAAGCGAGTGGTACGACAGGGATGCTTTCTTGCACCTAGCCTGTTCACATTGTTTAAAAATGATGTGGTTAAGGATCTTACAAGCTGCAGAAAGTACTCCCTGGTCCTAACTGGCACAAAGATTTCAATACTGCTTTTCAAAGATGATTCACTACTTGTTTTGAAGACTCCAACAGGTCTCCAGAATTTAGCTGATTGTTATTGTTTTTTTGTGCTACCCGTCGGTTAGAACTAAATGCATCCTGTTGGAAATAGCCCTTTTAGCAGGGTCATCCCTAAACGTTTTGCATCCTTCTTCCGATTTTTTCTGACCTGTTTTGTTGGCTTTAGGGCTCTGGGCACTTTACCACTGCTAACCAGTGCTACAGTGCATATTCTTTCTGTATAAATTGTATTGTTGATTGGTTTATCCATGATTGGACTATTTGATTTACTAGTAAGTCCCTAGTAAAGTGCACTAGAGGTGCCTAGGGCCTGTACATCAAATGCTACTAGTGGGCCTGCAGCACTAGTTGTGCCACCCACATGAGTAGCCCTGTAAACATGTCCCAGACCTGCCACTGCAGTGTCTGGGCAGTTCTAAACTGCCAATTAGACCTGGCAAGAGTACCCACTTGCAAGGCCTAAGTCTTCCCTTTTCATACATGTAAGACACCCCTGAGGTAGGCCGTAGGTAGCCCCAGGGGACAGGGTGCAGTACATGGTAAAGGTGGGACATGTACTGATGTGTGTTACATGCCCTAACAGTGAAATACTGCTAAATTCAGTCTTCGCTGTTGCAAGGCTTATCTCTCTCATAGGTTAACACAGGGGCTTCCTTTAAATATTATTAATGTGCAGATCCCCTTTGAGAGCAGATAGAAATCTGTAGATTAGGATCTCTGAACTCACAATTTAAAAATACATCTTTTGGTAAAGTTGGTTTTTAGATTGTTAGTTTGAAAATGCCACTTTTAGAAAGTAGGCATTTTCTTGCTCAAACCATTCTGTGACTCTGCCTGTTTGTGGATTGCCTGTCTGGGTCAGTTTGACAGTTGGGCTGTTTGTAAATTCGCTCTAGACACTGACACAAAAGGAGTTGGGGTGTAGCCTGCATATCCTGATGAGCCATCTGTGCTAGAGTGGAAGGAGGAGTGGTCGCTTACACCTGAATGGGCTGTGCCTGCCCTCTCACAATGCAGTCTCCAACCACCTGGTGTGTGCCTGGGGCCTGGCCTGGGAAAGGCAGGATCCTGTAAACAACAGAGACTCTCCTTTGAAGTTTGCCTACTTCAAAGGCAGAAAGGGGTATAAGTAGTGGACCCAAAACCCCAGACTTTAGATTATTTCAAGATCACTTTTGGATTCAAGAGGAACCTCTGCCAAGGAGAAGAGCTGAGGAGAAGTGCTGCCCCGGCCTGTGACTGTGCTTTGTTGGGCTATCCTGCAGTTGCTGCTACTGCCTGTGAAAGGGGACAAAGACTGGACTTTATAGTGCATTCCTGCTTGAGAATAATCTCCATGGGTTTGAACTGAGCTTGCCTCCTGTTTTGAAGTCTCAGGGCCATCAAAGACTTCCTCTGCCAGCACCTGGACTCTGCTGAGACTCCTGTCCTGCCAAGTGGTGCCCTATCCAGCCCCTGCACCCTTGAAAGGTGAAGTTGGCAGACCTACGGCTAAAATTCCAAGCATTGTACGCAGTGAATTTACGATGCACCATCTGCAACATAGCTGATAAACATCGCGCCGCCGGCTTTGCAGCTAAAATCAATGCTCCACCTGCATCGCAGCTGGGAGATCAATGCATCGCGGCTGGAGAAACGATGTGCAACACCCGCTTGCAGCTGTGATAACAACGCAAACCCCATAGAGCACAGTTTTCTAACACTGTACGACAGGATTTTCCACTCATCTTCCCTGGGCGTCAAAGTAATCGTGAACCTGCACAGATCTGAGGTGCCCCGTCCAGAAATCAACGCATCGCTCTCTTGCAAAGAAGAAAAACGTGCATTTCCGACCTGACCGGAGAAGAAAAGATGCACAGCCTCCCTTGTGAGGAAGGAATTGACGCATCACTGCCTTTTCAGATGTACGCTGGTCCAAGCGGCAAATATTTGAAGCTAACCAGGTGCTTTGTGCAAAATCATTGTTTCCATTGTTTTCTATGGAGTAAGATTCTTATTTTTGTGAAAATTCATATTTTAACTTGTGTATGTTGAGTTTTTGTAATTTTGGGCTTGTTTGATTTAGATAAATATTCCCTATTGTTCTAAACTGGTGTGGAGTCCATTTTGTAGTGTTTTCACAGTTTTACTGTGTGTGTTGGTACTTTATACAATGCTTCTGAAGTTAAGCCTGCCTGCTTGTGCCAAGCTACCAGGGGGGTGAGTGGGGGTTAGCTGAGTGGGATTCTTCTTTATCCTGACTAGAGTGAGGGTCCATGCTTGGACAGGGGGTAACCTGACTGCCAACCAAAGACCCCATTTCTAACACATCCAAAACCAAATATATGTTATTCAGGAAGAGTAAATCTAGGAATAGCACTGTTACTACCCCTTGCAAGACTCTATGGCTTAGGCTACCTGGATGTTAGGCTGACAAATAATCTCAGCTAGTGTGAGAAAGGGCCTCTTTTGTCATGGTAGACCCCCTTTTGCCTGGAAAATGATGTGGTTTCAAACTGTAAGTGCCCTGGACCCCTGCTAAAATGTTCCCAGTGCCAGATCTTTTCCCCCAAAACTGTACTATGTATAGGCACTTCAGCCACCCTTGTAAGTCCCTAGTAAATGGTACCCCTGGTACCTAGGGCATGGGTACTAAAGAGCTCCCCTGAGCTGCAGCACTCATTGTGCCACTCTGAGATGCCCCACACAAGCCTCATGAAGACTGCCATTCCTAGTGCATGACAAAGTGTACTTAAAAGTTGCAAACTTGACATGGCACTCCCATGCTTGTGTATCTGCTCATTCACCAGGAGCACCAATGCCGGCGACGACGACCACAGTGAGTACTGCACCTAGCACACAGGGGAGGTAGGGAGGAAAAAGAGAGTGACACACACATGCAACACCCACACCCCCACCTTCACCCCAAACACATACAACAACATTACATATACATTCCATAACCCTCAGGTTAAATACAGCAAAGATTTCGTTTTTAACAAAGAAATGGGAAAAAGGGCTGCAGGAGAAAGCTTGTGTTTTTTTTTCCCTGAAAATGAAATCAACTAAGGGTTTGTGCTGCTAAAATCACCATCTTCCCAGCTTTCAGGAACAGGCAGACGTGAATCAGAAAACCACATTTTTCAACACAATTTTGGCATTTTACTGGGACACACCCCATTTTTACTATTTTTTGTGCTTTTAGCCTCCTTCCAGTTAATGACAGAAATGGGTGTGAAACCAATGCTGGATCCTGGAGAGCTAAACTTTTCTGAAAAGAAGTTAGAATTCTGAATTCAACAAGGGGTCATTTGTGTATATCCTGCAAGGTTTTCCTACAAAAAATAACAGCTGAAACAAAAACATATTGAAATTGAGGTGAAGAAAAGCCATTTCTCTCCACGTTTTACTCTGTAACTTTTTTCTGCAATGTCAGATGTTCAAAGGCAATATACTATTACGTCTGCTGGACTCTTCTGGTTACGGAGACATATAGAGCTTGTAGGTTCATCAAGAACCCTAGGTACCCAGAGCCAATAAATGAGCTACACCTTGCAATGGGTTTTCATTGTATATTTGGTATACAATAATTTATTTGGTAAAATATAAAGAGTCAAAAAGAGGTATCAAGGAAACCTTTGTATTTCCAAAATGGGCACAAGATAAGGTGTTGAGAAGCAGTGGTTATTTGCACATCTCTGAATTCCAGGGTCACCATATCAGTGGCGGCCAGTAATTTTTGGAGGGAGGGGTGCAGACTGGAGGCACATACACACTCACACTCATTCATTCACACACGTGCGCACACGCATATCCCTTCACAACACTCATTATCAAGCCTTCAAACATACACGCACACACCATTCATTAAAAAACACACCCTTACCTTCAGCTCAGCCTCTAAGGTCTCAGGAGGGTTGGGACTGCTGCCTTCCTTGTCAGCCAAGGAGGGAAGGCAGCAGTCCCAACTTTGTCACAGAGTGGGTTGGGATCAGTGAGACTGCTGACTCCACCCCACTTTGTGACAAGGTGTCGCTGATTGACACGCGCCCTGGGAGCTTCAGGGCTTAAACCTGAAGCGCCCAGGTCAGAGTCAATGGGTGACTCTTCCCTCGTCACCGAGGGGGAGGGCCTCAAGAAACCTTTGCTAAGCTGAGGAGGTCACGCCCATAGGAGCTGTGACCTCTTCAGCCCAGCAAAGTTCAGCTCAGGCAGCCAATGAGCCTGTGCATATCTCGCATGTCTAGCTCCTGGCTGCCTGATCTGAAAATTAAGAGTGTCTGTCAGGCTGACATTTGCTCAGCCGAACAGGCACTCTTCATGATGGCCAAAAGGTGAGGGGGCGTGGTGCCTCAGCCCCAAAGGACGGGCAGCGGCTTACCCATACTAGCATATGAATTACAGGGCATTTCTCAAACAGACATCATTTTTACACACTCTCTTACATTTGAAAGGAAACAATGTAGAGAAAGACAAGGGGCAATAACACTTGTTCTTCTATTCTGTGTTCCCCCAAATTTCAAATTCTGTGTTCCCCCAAGTTTCCCAATAAAAATGGTACATCACTTGTGTGGGTAGGCCTAATGCCTGCAACAGGAAACGCAACATGGACACATCAAGGCCCGTATTTATACTCCGTTTGCGCCGAATTTGCGTCGTTTTTTTCGACGCAAATTCGGCGCAAAACTAACGCCATATTTATACTTTGGCGTTAGACGCGTCTAGCGCCAAAGTATGAAGAAAGAACGTAATTTTTTAGCGTGAACGCCTTCCTTGCGTTAATGAGATGCAAGGAAGGCGTTCCCGTCTAAAAAAATGACGGCGACGCAAATGCGTCGTATTTATACTCCCGGGCAAAAATCACGCCCGGGAGGTGGCGGGTAAAAAAAACCCGCATTTGCGCCTGAATTTAACGCCTGGGTCAGGGTAGGCGTTAAGGGACCTGTGGGCTCAGAATGAGCCCACAGGTGCCCTCCCCTGCCCCCAGGGACCACCCCTGCCACCCCTGCCCACCCAGGAGGACACCCAAGGATGGAGGGACCCATCCCAGTGAAGTACAGGTAAGTTCAGGTAAGTATACATTTTTTTTTTTTGTTTTTTTTTTGTGGCATAGAGGGGCCTTATTTGTGCCCCCCTACATGCCACTATGCCCAATGACCATGCCCAGGGGACACAAGTCCCCTGGGCATGGCCATTGGGCAAGGGGGCATGACTCCTGTCTTTACTAAGACAGGAGTCATGAAATGGCGTCTGGGCGTCGAAAAAATGGCGCAAATCGGGTTAAGACGATTTTTTAGCGTCAACCTGACTTGCGCCATTTTAAGACGCCCTAACGTCATTTTTTCCCCACGCCGGCGCTGCCTGGTCTACGTGGTTTTTTTCCACGCACACCAGGCAGCGGCGGTCTGATTGCGCCGTCTAACGCCATTCCATAAATACGGCGCCCGCATGGCGCTTCAGAATGGCGTTAGACGGCGCAAAATTTTTTGACGCTAAACTGCGTTAGCGCAGTTTAGCGTCAAAAAGTATAAATATGGGCCCAAATTTTTACATTGAAATCTGATGTGTTTTTTTGGAAAGTGCCTAGCTGTGGATTTTAGCCTCTAGTACAGCCGGCACCTAGGGAAACCTACCAATCCTGTGCATTTTTTAAAATTAAACACCTACGGGAATCCAGGATGGGTTGTCTTGTGGGACCCTCACCAGGTTCTGTTACCCAGAACCTGGACAAACCTCAAAATGTGGCAAAAAAATACACTTTTTCCTCAAATTTCGGTGATAGAAAGTTCTGGAATCTGAGAGAAGCCACACATTTCCTTCCACCCAGCACTCCTTCAAGTATCTTGATAAAAATGGTACCTCACTTGTGTGGGTAGGCCTAGTGCCCGCGACAGGAAACGCCCCAAAACACAACGTGGACACATCACATTTTCCCAAAGAAAACTGACCTGTTATTTGCACAGTGCCTAGCTGTGGATTTTGGCCTCTAGCGCAGCTGGCACCTAGGGAAACCTATCAAACCTATATATTTTTGAAAACTAGACACCTAGGGAAATTCAGAATGGGGTGACTTGTGGGGCTCTCAACAGGTTATGTCACGCAGAATCCTTTGCAAACCTCAAAATGAGGCAAAAAAAACTATTTTTCCTCACATTTCGGTGATAGAAAGTTCTGGAATCTGATAGGAGCTACACATTAAAAATGGTACCTCACTTGTGTGGGTAGGCCTAGTGCCAGCAGAAGGGAATGCCCCAAAACACTACGTCGACACATCAAAATTATCAAACACAAAACGACCTGTTTCTGGAGGGGGGGGGCACCTGCATTTTTTGTCCTGGGCTCAGCAGCCTTCTAGGGCAACCTACCAAACCCAGACATTTCTGAAAACTAGACAACCAAAGGAGTCCAGGGAGGTGTGACTTGCGTGGATCCCCCAGTGTTTTCTTACCCAGAATCCTCAGCAAACCTCAAATTTAGCTAAACAATCACATTTGTCCAACATTTCTGTGTGGGATCACCTCCCGGCACAAATTTCCTACCACCCAAGGATTCCCTCAGTCTCCTGATAAAAATGATACTTCACTTGTATAGGTGGGCCAAGTGCCTGTGACAGGGAAGAGTCAAAAACATGTTGAAATTGAGGGGGAACCAAAGCCGGTCCAAAAGGGCAGTTTGAAAAAAAAAAAATTAGAATTTTTATTGGTATAGATGTGACAATGCTGGGTGGTGGGAATTTTGTGGATTCCTGCAGATTCCAGAAGGTTCCATCACAGAAATGTGGGGGAAATTAGTGATTTCAAGCAACGTTGGAGGTTTGCAAGGCATTGTGGGTAGGAAAATGGTGCGGGTTGCATGTGAAGCATATCACCCTGGACTCAACTGGCTGTTTAGTTTTCAGATGTGTCTAGGTCTGGTAGATTTTTCTACATGCCTGCATCCCAAAGTCCAAAAAGTGCTCACCATTCCAAGTGGGACGATTTTGAGTGTTAGACAAGCTCTCATGTCCCAAATGTAACACCAAAACCCAAAATAATCAAAGGTCCTCTTGCTTGCCGATGGGATAAGATCTTTTAGTGTGCGGGGAAGAGGAGAAAGACTGTTACCCCCTTTAGTTGGGGTGGGGCCATAACCATGTCCATACTGGTTGGTAGCAACCACCCCACTATTTCTTATTTTTTTTCAATTCCCTGGCACCTAGTAGGCTTTCTGCACCCCCCGGAGAGGATCAAGGGTAATTGACCCATCTGCCCACCGGTGGATGGAACAACTTTGTCCCCATTTATTTGGGGTGGGCTTATGGCCATAACCCCACCCTCTTTTTGGAAAAAAAGTCTTCCCTGGTCCCTGCTGGCCTTTCTGCCCCTCCTTGGGTCAGTTGGACCTTCCAAAAATAGGCTGATCTGCCCCCAAGGGTCAGAAATGGCCAACAGTAATGTGCCCCCATGGGGATCGACCCTTGCCCAGGGGACTGCCCGCAAAAACAAAACACACACACACACACACCAATCCCTGGTGCCTAAGTGGTTTCTGCCCCCGGAGGCAGAGCGGCCTAGTAGAAATAGGCCAACCAGGCCCCCAAAGGGGGCAGAAAGGGCCTTAAATAAATTTGCCCCCCAGGGGAGCGACCATTGCCTAAGGGTTTGCTCCTCATCTATTAAAAAATTTTGTAAACTCCCTGGTGCCCAGTGGTTTCTGCCCCCGCTGGGGGCAGATCGGCCCAATTAAAATAAGCTGATCTCCCCCCAAGGGGGGCAGGAATGACCTAAAATAAGTTTGCCCCCAGGGGAGCGAACCTTGCCTAAGTGATGGGGACGTTGTCGTGGGTGGAAGGGTAAGCGATTCCCCTTCCATCCCTGCCCAGGGGAGGGTGGTGGAAGGCCCTCGGGGAGCGCTAGCGCTTTCCCCGAGTGCTGTGTCCAGGACATAACGGTTCGTCCTCGGCACCCAAGTGGTGCAGCTGAGGATATAACCGTTAAGTCCTTGGCACCCATGTGAGAAATTAGGGGGCATATTTATACTCTGTGTGCGGCGAATGTGCGTCAAAAAGTTTGACGTACATTCAGCGTAAACCTTGACCCTTATTTATACTATGACGCCCGACCCCGCGGACGTCAAAAATCCTCAGTGTGCGTCATTTTTTGGATGCGGGGAAACCACCTTGCATTAATGACATGCACGGTAGGCGTTCCTGTCCAAAAAATGACTTTAAGGCCTGTGCGCCTTATTATATACTCCTGTGTCATTTTGACGCACAAGAGGGGGTGGGCCTTAAACAATGGCACACAGCATGATGTGCGCCGTTTTTTAATGCCTGGGTGAAGGCAGGCGTTAAGGGACCTGTGGGCTCATGTCCATGGTCTCTGACCATGGAAGCAGTCCACAGGTGCCCTTTTCTGCCCCAAGGGACACCCCCTGCCACCCTCGCCCACCCCTGGAGGACACCCATGGATGGCGGGATCCATCCCAGGTAAGTAGAGGTAAGTGTCATTTTTTATTTTTCTTAAGTGGCATGGGGGGGGCTACATGCCACTGTGCCCAAAGACCATGCCCAGGGGACAGAAGTCCCCTTGGCATGGCCATTGGGCAAGGGGGCATGACTCCTGTCTTTGCTAAGACAGGAGTCATTTCAATGGGGGTTGTGCGTCACAAAATGGCGCAAGTCCGGTTGGAGCCATGATTTTTTACTCTAACCTGACTTGCACCATTTTTTGACGCACAACCCCCATTTTCCCCTACGCCGGTGCAGCCTGGTTTGAGTCATTTTTTTTTACTCTGACACGCCCGCAGAGCCGGCTAACGTCAATCCTTAAATAAAGCGCCAGCCTGGCGCGTAGGAATGGCGTTAGCCGGGGGTAAATTTTTTTGCCACAAACCAGCGTCAGCGCTGGTTTGCGTCAAAAAGTTTAAATATGGGCCTAGGTTGTTAGTGGAGTGGAGTGTTAACCCTGCTCAAGCAACAGCCACAACTGCTGTCAGGGTGAACCACAAAAGTCACTAAACTAAGCTGTGCTTAACCCTATAGTAGCTTGGCACAAAGCAGTCAGGCTTAACTTAGTGGCAATGTGTACAGTATTTATGCAGCATACAGGCAATAATAAATTGAAAACAAAGCACAAGAAAAATCCTACTCCAATTTGTTAAATATCAAAGAAACATTGCACTCCCGGAGATCATATTCCAGCAATCTCCATTTTTTTGCATTTAAGCAGACTCCAATGATGCATTTTGACCTCAGTCTTTCTCAAAGTGACTCTGCCTAGTTACACAACTGTTGTCAATATGTGACTCATATGCATAGAGCTGGCATTCATACTTCACATTATTCCCTCTGATTGTCATGTCTGCAGAGTGAAAATTAGCAGTTCATGTTATCATTGTCATTTAAAGTTCCCATCAAATTAAGAAAGGTTTTCTGTTCATCCCGAGCCCCTATCACCGAATCCTTATCTAGGAAAGGGCTGCATCGGCACTCTGTGTGTTATTGCACACACAAAGAGTTACAGAGTTGCATCAAGTGCTGTAAGAAACAGTTGCCATTCACAAGCAAGGAATAAGTATCTCCTCACTCCCCTTCAAAACCACATAATGTTCAATTGCAATACTTCCAGATGCCGTGTGTTGTCACTTTTCTTTAAATCCCAAAACAAGTGGTCTGTGAAGCAACATGCTCAAAACTGCTGGTGCCAGCGTGAGGTCTAAGGCCATATCCTTCATAAACTAAACATCAAAGAAACATTGCAGTCCCGGGAATCATATTCCAGCAATCTCCATTTATTAGCATATAAGTAGACTCCACTGCTGCATGTAAACCTCTGTCTTTCTGAAAGTGGCTCCGTCTGATTACACAGCTGATGTCAATATGTGACTGATATTCATAGCTTAGTGGCAATGTGTACAGTATTTATACGTAATAAATTAAAACAAAGCACAAGAAAAATCCTACACCAATTTATTAAAGTGTACTCTAGGTTTCCAAATTATTTAACACCAAAACAATGAAAATGTAATTAGTAGACCTAGAGTCATGAATTTCTAATGTTTAAGGTAAAAACTAGCTCCTAAAAGATCAAAGTTCCAACTGTGGGCATCTAGTCATAAAAGACTGGGTCAAAGTCGAAAATTAAACTGACCGCAATGGAGCATGCGTTGATGCAGAGACTGGATAATGCCCGGTCAAAACTTTCCTTTGAACTTTAGAAGAACTTTTGAATGAAATGTTTTGAGAAGGTAAAGTTTGGCGGGCCAAGGCTGCAGGCGGTGCCTGAGGAGAGATAGTCATTGTCAGGGAGCTGCTGGACGAGGCAGTGGTGAAGATGTCTTCATTCAAAAATCTCCAGTGTGACGAGGCTGGAGGCTGTAGTCTATGAGAGTTCCACAAGACCAGATAACCCTTTTGCGAAGGATCGCTGAACAGGATTTGGTGCTGTGAAGAACGTAGCAGAAGGTGCCGCAAAGGCATCAGACTGGTGATGCACCTATGATGGATAGATGAGCAGGTTGGTTCTGGGCTCCTCTCGGTTCGCAGAACAGTTTTAACTTTAGGCTATCTGGGCACATTAGAACTACCACCAAGGGTCCAGAAGTGGAGGGGTACCACTTGGAGGGGGGGTCAGGACTCATTCAGGCTGGATCCAAGTGCAGGGAGCTTTTTCTGTCACTGAGGCTCTGATCAGGAGGCCAGCGAACCAGCCTTTGGTGTCTCTCTGGTAGTCCTGGGTTCAGCAGTAGAACAGGGCTCAAACAGCAGGGCATGTCTCTGAGGATGCAAGTTAGCAAAGCATTCCTTCCAAGTGCAGCAAAACTGTCTTCAGAAGTACATATCAGGCCACAGCAGCAGGCAACCCTAGGAGTCCTTCCACAGATCCAAAAAGTGAACAGAAGAGTGGATCTGAAAGTCCTATTGTAATACTTGGTGCTCCCTTCGAAGTAGGAGAAGTTTCTAGAAAATTCCCTTTGAAGTGCTTAAAGTTTCCTGCTTCCCCTGCCGTGGTTCCAAGCTGGCAGCATGAACAATGCAGGGGTGACAAGTCCTTTCTGTGAAGGCAGAGGACAGCCTATTCAGTTCAGTTGCAAGTGGGGCTGTGCCCAGCTCCACCGACCCAGTCTGCCAGTTGACGGCCCATCCAGAAACCCATAGGACTAGATTTAAAAGGGCCTAGTGCCTCCTTGCGCCACATTGGCAAAACTTTTTTATGCAAATGTGGCACTAAAGGCGCAAGAAAAGTGACACTGCACTTAGTGCAGCGCTACTTTTCTTAAATCTGCCCCATAACCCGTAATCCCTGTATGATGTGGCTCTCTGGGAGGAATAAACAAAGTGCAACTGCCAACTACACTCAGTCAGGTGAGCTAGGCACAGCCTGTCAGCACTAAGTAGGGCAAGAAAACAAAACGCCAAATTTCTAAAAGTGGCATTTTCTAAATTGTAACTTCAAATCCAGGTTTTCCTTGAAAAGAAGATTTTTTTTATTACAATTCGTCAGATACCAAACACAAAATTCATACCTGTTCCCAATCAAAAGTTAGCACTTATTAAATGTAATAAGGCAACCCAATGTTATCCTCTGGAATAGGTAGGCCTCATAGTAGTGAAAGGCTAATTTAAGAGTTTTTCACTACCAGGACATGTTAAACTTAAAATACATATCCAAACTTTTAATTACAATATACCCTGCCCCATGGACTATCTAGGGCCTACAATAAAAGGGATTTATATGCAATAAAAGGGGAGATTAGGGCTTTAGATTGACAAGGCAAATTGGCAGTTTAAAACTGCTTTCAGGCTCAAATGGCAGGCCTGTGGCATGTTTTAAGGGACTACTTAATTGGATGACACAATGGGTGCTGCAAGGCTCTGGATATATCGTATATCACTTTACTGGGTGTAAGTTATTTTTAGCATGTTTAAAGAAGAGAGCACAGGATCTTTAGCACCGGTAACCACTGCTAAAGTGCTCAGACTTCTAAAACCAACAAAAATAACGCTAAGGATGACAGGGCTAACAATTCAAATCTACAGTGACATTGTTGCAAGTGCTTTAAATTGGTTGGTACTGATGGATTTTAGTCTGTTGCACATTTTGAGTACTGGGACTTCTTGTCTATGGAAGGTGCTAACACTCATTTGACGAGTCAGTTTAACTGATGGATGCCTTGCCCCATGTATGCCTTTCAAAGTGTGTATGTCCTACCCTCTCTATACTTCCCTAACGCATGCTCACAGGCACATATGCCTATTGTATCTAGCAAAGCAGGCAATAAAAAAGGGGTAGATAGACAAGCTTATTCAAAAGTGACACCTTGCACAAGTGTAAAAAACACTCATTTATTTCTGAACAAAGAATACTTTTATTGATATTTTATGCTATCACAAAGTCAAAAAAGCTTTCTTTCTCTATCCATTTCACTTCAAAGGGTAGTTGCTATTGGGGAATATTGACAATGTTGCCAGACCTCTCAATATGTCTTTTCCTACTTCTCAGCCACCTCTTTTTAAGAAGAGGACCGTGAATTTCAAATCAGAATTTAGCATACCTGTTTGCATCCTATGTCTTAAAGATCCACCTGCCAAGTGTGGAAAGTAAAGGAGTTGGAAAAAGGAGATTGGTGGCAGAGAGCATGTTTAATGTTTAATGTCAATGGTGCACCCAAGTTCTAAATTTAATTACAAAAACAGTTGTTAATATTATCATAGTTAAACATGCATGTTTTTTTTCTTATAGTGTACCCAATGATTTATTTATATTTTCCTGTACGCCCCTGTACTGAGTGGTATTAGGCAGCTTTCCTTATAAAATATGAGAAAAGATAAGTATAAAAAATACAGCGTTAAAAATGGGTTAGCTTTATTCAATTTTAGGGTAAGGCACGGAGGCCAATAATATGCATGCCCTCTTTACTGCCAACTCACAGCAGCAACTTGAAGTAAACATAGAACTTAGAACAAGAATCTTCAAACATTCTACTCCATTATATCAACCCAAGTCAGGCAGATATCTTCCTTCTTTGTTGCTACTCACTGACAGATAAGCATCAGTTTCGCTGTTTTGATTTTAAGAATGATAGTTTTATGGGAAAAGAATGAATTATGGGAAAAGAATGATTAATGATTTAGTAAGGTGGATGTTGGATGAACGATGTATTCCAGCATGAAATATTATGTGGATTATTTATGCAGGTTTTGCTGTTAGCTAAGTGTGCCACAGAATTAATTTAAAGAGTGAGAGATTGAAATTATAAAGTTTGAGAGTAGTGACATTTATTAATATTGTTTTTTTGGGGAATATTAGCTTGACGAGCTAAGCGAAGCTAGGATTTGAGGATTGTTTTTTTCCGTAGTGTAGGGAAATGACTGTTGCGGTGAAATTGAACACCATACTGTAGGTGCAAAGCTGTCAGACGATTGTGTGCTAGATGAAACGCGTGTGATCTGATTGAATAGATCGCTGGAAGCTGCACACACTAGATAGAGTGTGTGTGATTTTCTTGAAATGAATGCAGACAGCTGCACATGCAAGATGGATTACAAATTTTCTAGCTATTGCGTCAAGAATTTTAGATTCTATTAAGGAAACGGAGGAGAGGATTATGCTTTCTCTTTACTTTACTGACAAAACAACAGCCAATAAAAAACAACAAAACTTTAAACTACAAGTCCCATGAGCGCTGAGTCAACCAATCATGGCTCTACACTGCCAATATATATAGTCCGTCCTCTTTCTTTGCGAAATCCAATAGATGCATAAGAACTTGCAGGACCTTAGTCTACTGAAATCTCTTCTGCAACCTGGAGCCATCTCAACCACTTCATCCGGTTACTTCGACCAGAAAGAACTTCCACTTGATCCAAACGGAAATTGAAGAACTCACAAAACAGTGTTACTCGACCCTGTAGAAGACAAATAAAGAACTAATATCTACATATAACATTGGGTGGGTCTTTATTATCTATCGTTACTACGCATATTTTATAAATACCAAACATACTATGCAAAGCACATATAACAAACATTTACAAAAATGTACAACAGTGGGATAATCCTCGCCTCCATGTCCTTAATAAAATCTTTAATTCTTGACCCGATAGCTAGAAAATCATTAATTCTATGTCAGGACCAGAGGCTTCGGATTATGCTAGGTTAAAGTCTATTCATGACATCCGATACAACATCAACAATAAGTTTATGATAAAATACTTTGAAAGTAGAATCATTTGACCAGTCGCTGCTGCCATAATATCTTTTAATCTGGCACCAGTTGAAAAAGCTTTGGAAGCCATAGCTCCTCTAACCGAGTGAGCTCCAAATATGCTTACATCTATGCCTGCCTCTGCCAAGAACCATCTGAACCAACGGGCCAAAGTTGCTGCAGTGACCGGCTGAAAAGGCTTCTGCAAGGAAATTAACAATTGACCAAAAGCATCCTGCCTAAATTCACATGTACAATATTCATAAGCTTTCAATACATTGAACAACACAAAGCTTTTTATTATGCGGAAAGGAAGGATAAGAAATACATTTTGTAGAAGTCTTAGTAAACCTGGTAATGGAAAAAGATACTCCATCAGGAGTAAATACTCTACCTGATAAATCCAAAGCTTTAACATCGGAGACTCTTCTACAAGATAATAAACATAACAAGATCGTCAGTTTCACTGATAATTGCTTACAAGATAGTCAGTCATTATAAGGCCAGTTCCTGAGAAAATGCAGAACAATATTAACATACCATAAAGATGTATATTTTAGTTGAGGGGGTTTAACCATACGGATACCCCTACGAATTTTACAAATCAAAGGACGTTCACCTACCAGCTTACCCTAAATATGAGGATGACCAGCCAAAAGAGCGGAACAGCAGTTATTAATTGTCCTATAAGCCAAATCGGATAGAGAATTGGCTATGACATAAATCTCTGACCCCACGGGATCCAAACTCCTTGCACTGCACCAACATAACAACTTCCTCCAGGCTTGCTCATATGTTTTATGAGTGGAGGGAGCCCAAGACTGGGATAAGAAAAACAGTGCAGATTCCAAAACTCCAGGCACTTGCCATTGTCACCTGAAAGTCTCCAAGCTATCAGGGACAACAGTCCCTGTAGAATCAGAGGATGGGAGCAGCCTATCGGATCCTTGAGAAGATCTTCGCTCACTGGTAACATTACTGGAAAATTGCACTAAAGAATAATTTCAGATGTGAACCAAGGCTGTGCTCTCCAGAAAGGAGTCACTAATATAACCTCTGTTTGGTGGCACCCAACTTGGGCCAGGACACGCGGAATCATCGCAAAAGGAGGAAACGCATAAAGCAGCTCCCCCAGCCACGGTTGGAGGAAGGCATCCATCCCCATCGACTGAGGATCCTGCTTCCAACTGAAATAACACAGCACTTGATTGCTCAACCGGGAAGCAAACAAATCTATCTGACAAATCCCCCACTGCAGTTGAAGAGCATGGAAAATCTGCGGTTTGAGCTTCCAGTTGCTGCCATCCCGAAGGAAGCGTGAATTCCAGTCCACTGTCGTATTGGCACGACCCGGAATGTATTCCGCTATCACTGGAATCTGGTGTTGGAAGCAAAAATTCCAAAAATCCTTCACAATCTCCGCTAATAGTCGTAATCTGGTCCCCCTAGGCGATTGACGTACCTGACCGCAGACACATTGTCCATCTGAGAAGGATGCAACACTGGGCTTTGCGAGGGGAAAGGGATCTGATTCCAAAAGCTCCCGCTAGTAGTTCCAGACAATTTATGTGATAATTCAGTCCCCCCGGGCACCAACAACCCCCCCGTATCCACTGAGCAGCAACGAGCTCCCCAGCCCCACTGGCTGGCATCCAACTCTATTATCACGTCTGGACTGGATGTGAAAATCGCTCTGCCATTCCAGGCATCCATGGGGGAGAGCCACCAAGATATCTCCATCTTGGCATCCTCCGACAGGGGAATCAACTCTGAATACTGAAGACCCCTTCAGAGATGGAGGATTTTCAACCTCTGGAGGGCCCTGTAATGCAGTGGCCCCAGAAAAATCATTTGAATCGACGAAGCAAGAAGGCCGAGAAGGGCATGCTAGCGTCCTCAATGATATAGTCGGAGAGACAAAGGTTCTCCTCAAATCCTTCTTGATAGAATTCTGTTTGCTTAAAGGGAGTAGTAACAAAGCTTTTACTGAGTCTATCTGAAAACCTAAGAATTCGATAGTCTGTCTTGGCACTAAGTTGGAATTCTCAGAACTGATGAGAACCCAAGATCTTGCAACAATTGGATTGTCCAATTGAGATGAAAAAGAACTGTATCTTTGTCCTGG
The DNA here is from genome assembly GCF_031143425.1 of Pleurodeles waltl. Classification (NCBI taxonomy): domain Eukaryota; kingdom Metazoa; phylum Chordata; class Amphibia; order Caudata; family Salamandridae; genus Pleurodeles; species Pleurodeles waltl. The sequence continues at coordinate 1,422,992,644 of NC_090444.1, read as the reverse complement.
GCCATAATAAGAATGTCGTTGAGATATATAATCAGTCTCACACCTCGTTCCCTCAAGAATTGGACTACCGGACAAAGCAGTTTGGTGAAACACCAAGGAGCTGAAGACAGCCCGAAGGGAAGGGCATTGAATTCGAACCAATGGCTTCCCCATTGAAATTGAAGAAAACGTGTGTGGGGAGCAAATATCGGAATTGAAAGGTACGCATCTTTGAGATCGAATCGCACCATCCAATCTCAGTCTCGTAATATATCCTGGAGAATATGAATTCCCTCCATCTTGAAATGTCAGTATACCATCCAGGAATTGAAATGCTTGAGATTTAGAACTAATCGGGAACTGCCCCTTTCTTTTGCACTAAGAAAATCGTGTTGAAGAACCACTGCCCCTTTCTGAATGAGTGCAAAAATCTCCTCTTCAATGATAGTGCAGTCTGCGAGGGAAAAAAGAAGTGGAGGAGGAAGGGCCCCTTGAACCGGGGAGGTGTAAAACTCTAGGTGGAAACCCTGGACTGTTTGAAGAACCCAAGATTCTTGAGTAATATTTTGCCATGCTGGAAGAAATTGTTTCACCCTGCCCCCCAAAATTACTTCAGAGAAAGGGATAATCCATACCTGGATTATTGGTTTCTTCACTGGGACCACCTCCACGATACCCTCTGGAGGAACGACCACGTCCTCTGTAACGATTGGGGTAGAAAGTTTGATAATCTGTGGAGCCACCTCGGTTTCTTTGAGAGGCAAATCTGGAAGCCTGGAATCTACGGCCTGGTACTCAGCCCCTGAAGCGCCAGGCCTGGGCAAAAAGAGCATAGTTGAATACTTTCTTTATGTTGGATTGAGTTTTATCCAAAGCTGTGAAGGTTGCAACATAATTGCCCAAATCTTTCACGAATTTATCACCAAAAAGAACACCATTGGCTAAAGAACCAGCCTCATTAGTCGCTAAATCTGCCAATTTGGGATCTAGACGTACTAGAACAGAACGGCTGTGTTCTGTCGACATGGCGTAGTTGGCGTTCCCCAAAAGACAGACAGCTCACTGTGGCCATTCCAGTATGACTTCTGGATCCAAAGGGGTATTGGTTTCCTTAGATTGGATAGCAAGATCCAAGATTTTTGTCAATGGGCCTGACAAGTCCAATAATGTATCTTGGCAACCACGCCAAGCATGATCTAGACCTCTTTTGGGGTCCTTAGCAAATTTGCACAAAAAGGTACCCTTACTGGGATCCAACTCGGAAGTCTTCGCTACTTTACCCAGTAAGGAAGGCTGTGGACATTCAGACCTGAGAGTATTGCGCACTTCCTCCTCAAAGCTTTTGTGCAGTCTATCCTGCACGTAATGAGCTACATCAGCTGTGGGAACCCACTCAGTGGAACGTGAATGTATTATATCCTTGGGATAGAATAAAAGATTCTTACCAGCCGGGGTTGTAGCTTCCGGCATAACATGCCGTGATTTGCATTGCTTTTTGCGAGGAACCAAATCTGTCTGCAAGTCATCCGACTCTGACTTAGACAATGATGGCTCATGTAAGCTTGCTTGTGAAAAAGAGGACTTTGGAAAAATGTTAGATGTTTCTTGAGGGGGGAAATCCCCATATTCATGATCATGCAGCACCGAAGCTGCCATCTGTGCTAGAATTTCCGCTGAGGATGAACCCCCAGAGCGTTGCAGAGAGAGGCCAGACACCTCCCTAGATTCTCCATCTTGAAAGTGAGGCTGCTGACTGCCCTCGCCCAAAAACTCTCTTCTGTCAAAATTGCCAAAGGTTGGGTCAGGGCCCAGTTCATGGAGTCTTGCACATGATGCCCAAGTGTCTCAACAAGTTGTTACTCCATTTGATGCTCAATAGGCCCTTCCTGCAGTTCTTGATACTGCTCCTCCTCATCGGCGTAGTATGCCATATTAATATTTGGGAGGAATGGAGGAGTTAACAGGGGGAACCCTGAAGCAGGTGAACTATTTAGATAGAAACAGCTATAAGCTGTTTAGCCAGCAATAATTGCAGTGGAGGGAGCCACCGGCTTTAAAAAAAAAGTACACTCTTGAAATAAGATTAAAGAAAATAAAATTAAATATAAATTAACTAAAGAAACACTCCCCCAGGACCAAGCTCAATTCGTATTCTTGCAGCCCCGTCGGGCGAAATGAGGCCGATAAACTTTTGTAAGAAGCTGTGTCTCGTCCGATATGCGCGTGTTAAGCCGTTCAGAAGAAAAACTCTGATCCGGTTCAACGCATGTGCGCGGCATGCGAAACAGAAAGAGGAATATGTACTCTTCTTATGAGAGACTATCTCACTTGCAGCCTGCTCCCGCTCCACATCAGCTACAAATGATAAACAAAGGGATCCTAGATCTCTGTACAAAAGACATATATATAATAAAAGCAACAGAGCAAGGTTATAGACACGCACGCTCGCGTACAAATGATGAAAATACAGACAACACGATTATTTTAACACAAAACAATCGCAATATAAGCGCATCACTTATCTGGCTGCTGCAGCAGCAAAGAAAGAAGACGAACTGCAGTGTTCAGGCTATAGATATTGGCAGTGTAGAGCCATGATTGTTTGACTCAGCGCTCAAAGGAGTTGTAGTTTAAAGTTTTGTTGTATTTTATTAGTTGCTGTCTTGACAGTAAAGTAAAGAGAAAGCATAATCCGAAGCCTCCGGTCCTGACAGAATTGTGTGCAATCTGTTTGAATAGATCGCTAGCTACAGCTGGCCTTCATAGTGTCTTTTGAAGACACGGAGTTCAGAAAGTTAACACTTTTAAACCACTGGAGGTTTATTTGGAACGCTGTAGACGCGTACTATAAAAATAAACACAGCGACAAATTTATGAGTGTGCAAGCGTGTCACACACAAGTTGTGTGAAAAACAGCTACGATTGGAACCCGCACGCCAGAACACTAGTGAAATGTATAAACGCTAGTTTTAAGAAATAAGGACATTAAGTATAAAATGTTGAAATTGCATATTTGTGGGGGTGTGTCTCACCTGTTAATGACCTGCTGAGCATAGGTGAACTGTGAGGCCACCGTATAGAGGAAAATAAATGGGCAGTCATTTTGGATTGGTTCAAAATGGGATGTTAGAACAGAAGTTTTGGGCGGCCATATTTTGGGCAATTGTTATGTGGTAATTTTCACAGTTGAGGTCAACGTTGTGTGAGGCAGGTGACAGAGAGGATAATCTGGTATTTTTGTTGATATTTAAACTAATTGATAATCTGTGTAATTAATTAGAGTAATTTTTAGATGCAATAATGAAGTGTCAATATTAGTGAAGTATAATATGGAGAGTTCAGGTACCTCAGAAATGAATTTAGATGACAAGGTGCAAGATTGTGTGAATAAGGCAGTTTCCACAATGGCAAATCAGTTAGGCAAAACATTGGATGATTGTGTGGAAAGATTGGAATTAAAAGTTGTCTATAAGAAAGATGAAGAAACATTTTGGTTGGTGGAAGAGACGTTGATAAAGCAGTTGGAAAGAAAGGGGGTAAAGTGACCTAGAGAAGAAAGCATTTGGTAAAGGCTTAGGAGTTTAGAATGAAGGGACATTATGGAGTAAAGGAAAGTAAAAGGGCAACTCATCTGGAGTTGAATGAAAAGGCTATAAAGGCCAGAAAAAGGGACCAGAGAACAGTGGCCTGTGATGAGTCTTCCTGCAAAGTAGATATTACAATTTCGTGTTCCTCAGATTTGCAGTACACAGATGTTGAAGAGAAAGAAACAAAGAAATTCAGAAAGATGCTGGAGAAAAACAGCAAGTGAGAGACTGCTTGGGGGATTACATGTTTAATCCACTTAGTATACAACACCCATGGTCTCCCCAATGGGTCCTGCTACAGCATGTGGCTGAATATGGATGTGGCTGAATATGTTGAATATTGGATTAGGCACAAAATTCCAAAAGAAGTAAGAATTAGACTACGATCTGAGGGCCAGATTTAAAGAAAAGTGGAGCAGCGCGGTGCTGCGCCAAAATTGGCAGCGCAGTGCTGCATCACTTTAGAAACTTAGGGATACACAGTATTTAAGGGAATACACACACCCCTGCGTTTCCCCCTGCGCTGGCGCTAAATTTAGCTGCCAGCGCCAACTCAGGCAACCTTGCACAATCGTGCAAGGATGTCTGTGTTGAGGGGTGTGATTGTTTATGTGTGGATGGTGTCCCTCCACAACGTAGCACACACAGAAGTGCCAAAGCATAATTTTCAAATCCTGCACATAAACAATAATTTCTGGCATTTTGCTTTTTCTATGCATGTGGCAGAATGCAGCACGAAAGAAAAAAGCAAAAAACAAAGAGGAATAAAAGTATTCCTCCTCGATGCGCCCTGCTAACGCCACCCCTGGGCGTGGCATTAGATTTTAACGCTGCCTCAGGTTTACGAAATTTCATAAATCTGAGGCAGCAGCAAAATGCAATGGGTGTTGCTGTGGCATGCCCACAGCAACACGCATTGCACGCCCCTTCCATGCCAGTGCCTTCAATTCACAAGGGGCAGAAGGATATCAGGAAGGTTTCTTGAGGGTCTGAGAGAATGTGGGGTCGATTTTCCAGCTGTGGATTTGGCATCACACTGGTGTTGTTTACCTTCAAGTTTTTACCCCCAGAGGCAGAGGGGAAGAGCACGGTATAGAGGAGAAATGAGAGCAAAGCAACAAGGTATGTTTGGAAAAAGACCTCTTTTGTATCCAAAAAAAGTCGGGCAGCAGACTCCCCCATTATTTAGACAGATGGAAAGTGATAACTACAGACCCGTGGGTGTTACAGACAGTGCAGTGTTTTTGGATAGATTTTGTAGAAGAGCCAATTTAGACAATGTGGCCAAGACCTTTAATATTTTCAGAAGAAGAGGAGAAGTTGGTAGATCATGAAGTAAGAGAGTAGCAAAGGAAGCTATAGAAAAAGTCAATGAGCTAGTGCAGGGTTTTGTGAGCAATTGATTTTTAGTAGAAAAGAAATACAAAGGGATGAGACCAGTGATCAACCTAAATGAGTTAAATGAATGGGTATAGTACAACCATTTCAAAATGGAAGGAATACATATGTTGTGAGATCTATTGAGAAAGGGAGATTGGTTGACATGTATAGATTTGAAAGATGCTCACCTGACAGTCTCATATGCGTCGAACAGAGAGATCTGTTAAGATTCTTATGGAAGGAAATTATGTGAAGATTCAGGAGTCTACCGTTTGGTTTGACATTGCCACCTTGGTTTTTCACCAAAGTAATTAAACCGATTGTAACTTGGCTGAGACCAAGGGGAGTTTGTTTAATGGTTGTTTAATGGTTTACTTGGACAACATTTTGATTGTGTCAGAGAGCAAGGAACAGGCTCAGAAGCATACTGAATTAGCGGTGCACATTTCAGAGGATTTAGGATTAGTAGTGAACAGGAAGAAATCTTGTCTACTACTGGCCCAGAATATGGTGTTTTTGGACTTTCAGATTTGGACATTGGAATGTATGTTGAAGTTACCAATGGAGAAGGTGAGAAAGATTTGGAGAGAGATAATGAGAATGCTGAAGTGTGAATGGAATACTTTACATCTGATTGCTAGAATATTAGGCCTTCTGTCAGATTCAATCCAGGCAGTTGTTCCAGCTCCATTACATTTGCAGGCATTACAGAGGCTGAAAGCCAGGTACCTTTGCAAGGGTTTCAGTTATTCACAGAGGGTATCTTTAGATGTAGAGACAAAAGAAGAGTTGGAGTGGTGGATGACGAACTTGGAAGCTTGTAATGGGAAGGCTATTTTTAGGGACAGTCCAGACATAGTAATAGGGTCGGATGCAAGCCTTCTTGGTTGGGGAGCAAGGTGTGGCACTATGACGACAGGAGTAAAATGGACAGTGCAAGAGAAAGACATGCACATCAATTATCTGGAATTGTTAGCGGGGTCTTTTGTGATAAAGAGTTTTGTTAGAAATCAGGCAAAATGTTGTGTTTTGTTGGAGCTAGAGAAAGTATCTGTAGTGAGATATGTGAACACGTTAGAAGGGCCTCGATCAAAGGCTTTATCAGATTTAGCAAAGGAATTTTAAAAGTTTTGTATGAACGGGGAAATTGTAGTGCAACAGCAGATTAGAACTCAAAGACATTGAGAGATTTCAGCGACTGGAAGTGAAACAAGGAGATGTTCAAGAGGCTGAACGACAAATAGGGCTATTGATGGTAGATCTGTCTGCGAACAGGGTGAATACTCAATAGAACAGGTTTTACCGTTTTACCGTTGGAGGCCAGAGCCACAGGTGATAGCAGTGGATGCATTTCTGCAGTACTGGGGAGGAGCTCACAATTATGCATTCCCACCATTTGTGTTGACTCAAAGATTAATGTTGAAGGTTAGGAAAGAGAGAGCAGAGATAGTTCTGGTTACTCTGTTTTGGCCATCCCAAGTGTGGTATCCAGATGTCATAGAATTATTGATAGACAATCTAATACTGTTGCTGCAAATATCTGACCTGTTAGTAGATGCACAGGGACATCGACACAATTTAGTGTTACAGGGACAAATGAGGTTAATGAGTTGGCTGATTTCGGGAGAACATGGCAACTTTCTGGCTTATTGGCGAACGCTTCAAAACTCTTCAAGGAGTCTTGGGCTCCTGGGACCTCAAAGGCATGCAGGTTGGCATGGAAGAGATGGATTTGTTGGTCTGTTTCAAGGACTTTGGACCCAGTTTCAGCACCTGTGGTAGAGGTGGCTAATGTTTTTACAGATTTTTTCTTAAAAGGGAATTCTTATAGTTCAGTAAATATGTGTAGGTCAGTTATTTCAGCAGGTCATGTGTTAGTGGACAGTATTCTAGAAGGGCAACAGTATAAAAAGGTTGCTGACAAGTATCAGATTAAAGAACCCTCCAGGACCAAAACATTATTTTCAGTGGGATGTAGTTTTAGTATTAATGGAACTACAGAGTTGGGAAGAGAATGAGTTTTCGGATATTAAGAAACTCTTGCTTCTTTGTCTGGCTTCTTTTCGAAGGGTGTGAGAGGTTAAGGCTGTGGAAATGACCTCAAATAGATATTTGCCTGCAGGGGTTTGTTTTAATATCAGGAAAAGAACTAAGGCCCATATTTATACTTTTTTAGCACCACATTTGTGCCATTTTTTTCCGCAAAAACAGTGCAAACTTGCAAAATACAGTTGTATTTTGTACGTTTGCGCCATTTGTGTGTAAAAAAATTGCACAAATGTGGTGCTAAAAAAGTATAAATATGGGCCTAAGACTTTGTCAAGGTCAAATTTGTATTCAGTTTTGAATGAGAATAGAAAGCTGTGTGTGGTGAGTTATTTGCAGGAGTATGAAAGGAGGAAAATAACTTTGAGAGAAAAGAATGAGACACAACTGATAATTTCATTCAGGTACTCCTTTAAAGCCATTTTAAGTCCTACATTATCTAAATGGTTAACCCCTTCGCTGCCAGGCCTTTTCCCCCTCCTGTGCCAGGCCTTTTTTTGGCTTTTTGGGGCAGTTCGCGCTTAGGCCCTCATAACGTTTTGTCCACATAAGCTAGCCAAGCCAAATGTGCTTCCCTTTTTTCCAACATCCTAGGGATTCTAGAGGTACCCAGACTTTGTGGGTTCCCCTGAAGGAGACCAAGAAATTAGCCAAAATACAGTGAAAATTTCGTTTTTTTCAAACAAATTGGAAAAAGTGGCTGCAGAAGAAGGCTTGTGGTTTTTTCCCTGAAAATGCCATCAACAAAGGGTTTGCTGTGCTAAAATCACCAGCTTCACAGCTTTCAGGGACAGGCAGACGTGAATCAGAAAACCCAATTTTTCAACACAAATTTGGAATTTTACTGGGACATTGCCCATTTTTACGATTTTTTTTGCTTTCAGCCTCCTTCCAGTCAGTGACAGAAATGGGCATGAAACCAAAGCTGGATCCCAGAAACGTAACCATTTCTAAAAAGTAGACAACATTTTGAATTCAGCAAGGGGTCATTTGTGTAGATCCTACAAGGGTTTCCTACAGAAAATAACAACTGAAAAAGAAAAATATTGAAATTGAGGTGAAAAAAACAGAATTTTTTCTCTACGTTTTACTCTGTAACTTTTTCCTGCAATGTTAGATTTTTGAAAGCAATATATCGTTACGTCTGCTGGACTCTTCTGGTTGCAGGGATATATAGGGCTTGTAGGTTCATCAAGAACCCTAGGTTCCCAGAGCCAATAAATGAGCTGCACCCTGCAGTGCGTTTTCATTCTATACCGGGTATACAGCAATTCATTTGCTGAAATATAAAGAGTGAAAAATAGCTATCAAGAAAACCTTTGTATTTCCAAAATGGGCACAAGATAAGGTGTTGAGGAGCAGTGGTTATTTGCACATCTCTGAATTCCGGGGTGACCATACTAGCATGTGAATTACAGGGCATTTCTCAAATAGACGTCTTTTTTACACACTCTCTTATATTTGGAAGTAAAAAATGTAGGGAAAGACAAGGGGCAATAACACTTGTTTTGCTATTCTATGTTCCCCCAAGTCCTCGATAAAAATGATACCTCACTTGTGTGGGTAGGCCTAGCGCCCCGACAGGAAATGCCCCAAAACACAACGTGGACACATCACATTTTTTTAAAGAAAACAGAGGTGTTTTTTGCAAAGTGCCTACCTGTAGATTTTGGCCTCTAGCTCAGCCGGCACCTAGGAAAACCTACCAAACCTGTGCATTTTTGAAAACTAGAGACCTAGGGGAATCCAAGGTGGGGTGACTTGTGGGGCTCTGACCAGGTTCTGTTACCCAGAATTCTTTGCAAACCTCAAAATGTGGCTAAAAAAACACATGTTCCCCACATTTTGGTGACAGAAAGTTCTGGAATCTGAGAGGAGCCACAAATTTCCTTCCACCCAGCATTCCCCCAAGTCTCCTGATAAAAATTATACCTCACTTGTGTGGGTAGGCCTAGCGCCCGTGACAGGAAATGCCCCTAAACACAACGTGGACACATCACAATTTTTGACAGAAAACAGAGGTGTTTTTTGCAAAGTGCCTACCTGTAGATTTTGGCCTCTAGCTCAGCCGGCACCTAGGGAAACCTACCAAACCTGTGCATTTTTTAAAACTAGAGACCGAGGGGAATCCAAGATGGGGTGACTTGTGGGGGTCTTACTAGGTTCTGTTACCCTTGCCTACAGGATAGCTCCCCTTGCGTGACATTGGCGCAAAAAAAAAATCCCCGGTGCCTAGTGGTTTCTGCGATTGACCGAAAATCGGCCAATCTGCCCCCCAGGGGGGCAGAAAGGGTCTAAATACAATTTGCCCCCCAGGGGAGCGACCCTTGCCTAATGGGTCGCTCCCCATCCCTAAAAAAACAAACAAAAAAAACCACAAAAATAACATTTGCCCTGGCACCTAGAGGTTTCTGCCCCCACTGGGGGCAGATTGGCCTAATAACAATAGGCCGATCTGCCCCCAGGGGGGGCAGAAATGGCCTAAAATAAATTCCCCCCCCACCCCTCAAACCCCCCCCCCGGGAGAGACCCTTGCCTACGTGGTAGCTCCCCCTGCGTGACATTGGCGCAAAAAAAAATCCCCGGTGCCTAGTGGTTTCTGCCCCTTGGGGGCAGATTGACCTAAAATCGGCAGAAATGGTCTAAATACAATTTGCCCCCCAGGAGAGCGGCCCTTGCCTAATGGGTCGCTCCCCATCTCTAAAAAAACAAAGAAACCAAAAAAAAAACCACACAATTTTTTTTTGCCCTGGCGCCTAGAGGTTTCTGCCTCCCCTAGGGGCAGAAATGGCCTAAAATAAATGTTCACCCCTTCCCCCAACCCCCCCCAGGAGTGACCCTTGCCTACGGGGTTGCTCCCCCTGCGTGACATTGGCGCAAAAAAAAATCCCCGGTGCCTAGTGGTTTCTGCCCCCCTTGGGGGCAGATTGGCGTAGCAAAAATTGGCCGATCTGTCCCCAAAGGGGGCAGAAATGGCCTAAATATAATTTTCCCCTCCAGGGGAGCGACCCATCTGTAAAAAAAAAAAAAAATCCCCGGTGCCTAGTGGTTTCTGCCCTCTTTGGGGGCAGATCGGCCTAATCAAAATAGGCTGATCTGCCCCCAGGGGGGCAGAAATGGCCTAAAATAAATTTTCCCCCCAGGGGAGCGACCCTTGCCTAAGGGTTCGCTCCCCTTCCGTGAAATTCACGCCAAAAAAAAAAAATAACTTCCTGGTGTCTAGTGGTTTCTGTCCCCCTTGGGGGCAGATTGGCCTCATAAAAATAGGCCAATCTGCCCCCAAGAGGGGCAGAAATGGCCTAAATATAATTTGCCACCTAGGGGAGCGACCCTTGCCTAAGGGGTCGCATCCCCACCACCAAAAAAAAAAAAAAGATCCCTGGTGCCTAAAGGTTTCTGCCCCCCAGAAAAGGCCTTCCAAGAAAATGCCCCCCCCCCCCGGAGTGACCCTTGCACAAGGTGTCGCTCCCTTATGTCAGTTTCATTAAAAAAAAGAAAATCCCTGGTGTCTAGTGGGCGTTTCAAAGCCGTATTGCAAGCAATCCGGCTTTTGAAACGCTCAGAGAGACTTCAAAGGGAAGGAAATTCCTTTCCTTCCCTTTGAAGCCTCTCTGGGCCTCCCCCACGTGAACGAAAGAGAAAAGAGAAAGAGCTGAGCTTCCAGCGCAATGGGAGGAGGCCCTCTGTGATTGTCAGCGCGTGATGGTGGGGGGGAGAGGGGTGGAAGGGGAAGGGCTTCCCCTTCCATCCCTGCCTTGGGGGGGTGGGTGGGGAGCACATGGGGGGGGCGCTAGCGCTCCCCCCAGTCCCCGGGTGCAGGACGAGGTGATCTCGTCCAAGGCACCTGGGAACCGGTGCCCTGGACGAGATCACCTCGTCCAGGGCACCGTAGAGGTTAAAGAAGCTATGAAGAGAGCGGGAATAGATGTTTTAAAATTTGGGGCACATTCTTTAAGAGGTGCAATGGCTTCAAATGCTTTTATGTCAGGAGGTGGATTAAGTAGTATTTTAGCAGCACCGGATTGGTCAACAGATTCAGTTTTTAAGAAATGTTATTTTAAACTAATTGAGAGTGCTGTGAGGAACATTATGGCAAGGCTTTAAATAGGCATAGCATTGGCCTTCGTGGCTTGCCATAAAATTCAGATTTTCCACAGCTGGGTGGGTAGAAAATCATAATTTTATTTAAGACAAAGAGGTTATTAGTATTCCACCCAGGCATACACCCACCTTATATTTGTTTTTGATTGTTTCAGGAGGAAGTGATTTGAAGAGGTGATTACAACAGAAGAATATTCCTGTAGGAGATTCCACATCTGGATCTACAAGTTTTAAGAAGAATTGTGTTGTACTAGTTCACAGCACAAGAAGGAAGATGGCTTCCTGACTTTGGTTTACACAATGGAGTAGAATGTTTGAAGATTCTTGTTTTAAGTTCTATGTTTACTTCAAGTTTATTTGAGTTGGCAATAAAGAGGATATACATAATACCACCCTCCATGTATTTTATACAATTATGATTTTCTTCCTATCCAGCTGTGGAAAATCTGAATTTTTCATTTCATTTTCATGAAATTAATATACTTTTTGTTGGAATGTTATTGGAGACACTGGATGCCATCCAGTTATGCAATTTCTCCAGACACCTCTGTAATGTGATAATGCCTAAATAATGATAATTTTATGTAAAGTTGCATGTCATCAATGTATTGGTGTAATTCAGTGTACCGGTTTTCCAATAGCAAGCTTATGAGTTCTAAATATGGCTTGATTAGCACTGGGGATAGTGTTGAGCTTTGTTACGGACAAAGTAGGTATCACGTGTTGTCCCAATTAGTACAGCAAACTCAGCCTATGATCTAACATACTATAATGGGGTAAGTGCAAGTTACAATTTGATCTCTGTAGCAAACAGCCATGTTATCCCCAAACTGTTCTGGGGATATATAACTTGCAGACTGCCCACACTTATCTGCGGCTGGCAAATTATTCCCATGAGCTAACTTTCTGTGATTGGATCCGACACTGGCAGGTTGCAGAAGGACCTGTGTAGAGCACACATAACGTTTAAGTACCTAGCTTATTAATGGAGGGAGGTGCAACTGACAGATTACACAGTTATTTACATGTTCATTATTCTGACATGCTAACTTGTTACAGAGGTCGGAACATGTAGCCTTGAGTTTACACATCTCTGCAGAGGGTGCAGTAACACACAAAGAAGTGTACCTTGCATAGAAATCTGTAGACTGCTGATTACAGCCACTGCCCTAACGCACACTAACAACTATTTCAGGGGAGATTTAACTGAGATTGGAACTTGCAACCTGAAGATTACATCATTTTCTGTAACGTACACCATTCACTGATATGTGGCCGTATTGCTAGAAACCTATTCTTCAACACATACAATGAAATATTTGATCAAGCTATTTTTGGATGAAATAAACATCATTCATATGCTAAGAATAGTTTATCTCAAAGCATTAAATGCTGGTGTTATTAATAGTATTGACAGTGGTACTTAGATTATTTTATTTAAACATTTCACTTAACACTGTACAGCATATTCCTGTCTTTTCCCTGTGCTGGCACACAATGTGCTGCTGTTGGAAGTGGGTTATTAGTATAGGTGAGTACAAACCTACCATCAGCAATAACACCCCCAGGACAATGGTAGGTCCAGGCAAGGTCTAAAAACATGAGCCCCTGGCTCACCCCTGGTGGCCTGGCAATGAGCAGGCAGGCTTAGCTTAGGAGTCAGGTATGTAAAGCATCTAATTACACTAATACAGTAAGTAAGTAAAACTCAACTCGCAATAAGAATTGCTCACCAAAAAGTAAATTCTTTTATCTTTAAAATGACACTAACATTTTTTAAATATTATATTAAAAAATGTGCTTTCTACTGCTTAGAAATCAATAGCGCTAGCCAGGGACATCTGGTCACACTTGACTGGGACAAATGCAAAGTTTGAGGCTGACCGCGATGGAGCCCTGCTCAGACACACTGAGCAATAGGCCCCAATAAAAATGTTACCTTTGCACTTTTGTGTTAACTGGTGCAGGTAAGCTTTGTTAACCTGCGGCTTTCAGGGAGTCCACTCCTGAGTCCTTTTTGAAGCAAGGCAAAGTCCTGAAGTCTGTTGTTCCAGTGTGAAACAGGAGCAGTACTTCGGAGTGTAGTCATCTGGGTTGCAGACCAGGGCTCAAGCAGGGCAGTCCTTTTTCTCTTAATGGTTTCAGGCAGCAGATCTGAGTTGCAATGATGTTCAGCTACTTTTATACAATCATCTTGGTGTACCCGCATGAGGACACCCCTGTCCAATGAGCTGCAGGGTGCTACCCAAAAGCAAATCTTGAGGCAGGTGATGTTACATCACAGACAAAAGAGCCTGCGATCATCCACATCCTCCAACAATGCAACATTCCCTCGAGATCGTAATGAAATGAAGACCACTGTGTAATGTGGCCCTTAGAATTATTACCAGCGATGCAAGTTTAAGTATTGTATATTGTGTGTCCTGATTTTTGTCTTTCGCTTGGGCGATTAGAGGACGTAGTAAAAAAGCAATTCCTAGTCTTTAGGGCGCCAAATGTACTTTTATGGAAAGACAATGAAATATTTTTATAGACCTAATACATTAACTAATTGAACAATTACTATTTTTTTAGGATAATGAAATGAATGGTGGAAGTTTTATCAATCTCTGTTGCATCAACACAGATTTATTATCTCTTTTATGATATTTGCTACTGTATTGTTTAATTCGTTTTTATGTGTATTGTGCTTTTAACAAAAATGTTTTTTTTCCGAAATGAACTAATCTAAAAATAAGGTAATGTGTCCCACCCATCAAACAATATCCCTGTGCCCACTGTCCTCCAAACAGTACTCAGAATTCCAAACTCATGGTGAATTAAATATAAACATTTAGAGTGCTTTCATCAAGGTATAATCAATGATGTCCCACGTGCAAAGTCATGAAGCTGCAATGTGTCACTTAAAATTAAATAACCTGCTTACACTTACCCACATTCAAACAATCTCACACTTCCTAAAGGTCCTGCTGAAATGAAAGTGCAACTAATATGTTGAGTAATCCAAGCAATGCGCAATCAAAAGCCACAAGGAAAAAACACCTGAATCAGACACGTTCAAGTAACACACAGATGGGGGATATTTATACTATGTTTGTGCTGAATTTGTGTAATTTTTTTGATGCAAATTCAGTGCAAACTTCACTCCATATTTATATTTTGACGCTAGACCTGTCTAGCACCAAAACATAGGAGTTAGCGCCATTATTTAACACTTGGGTCAGGGCAGGCAGTAGGGGACCTGTGGACCCATTTCTATGGTCAAACACCATGGAAAGAGCCAACCGGTGCCCACCCCAAGGCCCAGGAACACCCCCGCACACACCAAAGGGACACCAGAGGATGGGGGCCCCATCCCAGGTAAGTAGAGGTAAGTATTAAAAAAAAATGTTAAAGTGCCATTGGGGCCCTGAAATGGGCCCCCCTACATGACACTGGGTGCGATGGCCATGCCAGTGAGTCATGTGGTATGGATGGTTTTGCATCAGGAAATTATGCTAGGCTGGTTAAAGGCATTTTTTGCCTCTAATCAGCCTAGCGTTGTTATTGAGGCATAATCCACTTCCCCTGTACTGCTGCCCCCACCCAGGTGACGTAATTTTCCCAGACGCTAGCCCAAACTTTGCGCCGGCTTGTGACAGTTCTGTGTCAAAAAGTATAAATATGGGCCCTGGTTTAAAGTATTTTCAATATATGTTGAAAATGCATGGTATTTTTATCGACTATGTGCTTTTGTTTAGTGGAAAAAACAAACATAATGTACTGAACTGAACAACTCTTGCTTACACCCACCCACCCACCTCCAAACAATGCAACAATCACACAATGTCTTGAGTAAAGCTTGTGCCAAAATAGTGTAAAGTTTTAGCAATGTACCATGCTGTAGAAACCACTGAAACACGTAGTGCTAAGTAAATTCCCAAAGAACACAATGTTCACTTAAAATATTGCACCCAAAGATGTGTCAAAAATCAAGTGCCAGCAAAAGTAGCAGTCTCTCTATGATGTTGTTGTGCTACATCACTCAATACCTTTCCAACATTAATCTTCTAAATGCCCAAAGAACATAGCTTAGTCTATGAAATGGGGGTATGAGATTTCCTAAAAATCACTGCAGGTTATCTGATTAAAAGTGGTGATGTGACTAGCTGAGAGTGAAGGGCAGGAGGTATCAAAGGCAAAATATGCTGAAAGGCTAGAAGGTTGGGGGCTTTATGGGGTGCCAGTAGGAGGGAGGATGAAATGATGGCCATCTTGAAAGTATAGAGAATGTTGCAAAATGGCAAGCTGCCACTATTTTGGAAATTGTACAAGCATTAGCAAAGGTTACAACAGTCAGTATAAGGTAGCAAGCAGAGGGTAAGGAGTGAGAGACACCAAGCAGCGGTAGTGATCAGTGTCAGGACAGAGGGTGAGTGTTAGAGAAATAAAGAGTAGGGCAGTAGGGGAACCAAGGTTGACTGGGCACTGGGGAGAGAGAGAAAGAGCGAGATGGAGATGGAGATGGAGAGAGAAATGAAAAAGGGAGGAGTACGGCATATGCTCTCATTGAGTGATAAAGCTCAAATGGCACAGAAAAAGCAGAAAGCAAAATAGTTCTCTTTCTTAGGCTGTGGAAGCATACACTGAACCCTTCAAAAAACAGTGTCAATCTAAATGGTTCAGGTGTGAAACAAACACAAGATTAGGAAGGTAAGTAACTGAGCAGAACTACCATGAGAAAGAGGTGGACTGAGAGACCACTCTAAGAATATGTTAAAGAATTGATTATAATGTTTTCTGCAGCAAACAGCTAAAGCTATTTATTGATACTGTAAAAATGAATCAACTGATTTTTCTACAAGATTCGTTCCCTTTTTCATGTTCAAAAAGCCAGGAATTTGTATTTTCTGGCTTCCCGCTCAAAAGATATGCATACGCAGTCTGGAATATTACTCAGAAAAAAATTTTGTTTTTCGACATTGAATTATACCTTGGAAATGGTAAATTGCTCTTTGTACTGAAAAAACTGAAATTGATCAACAGGTGTGGAACAGCAACATTTTATTCCGACATAAATAGAGAGCACACTGTACTTTATATTTTTATGTGACTGATATTGATAATTTGAGGTACAAGGAGATACAGAGATGTGCACACCACCAGACGATTCTTGATCTTTGGCTAAACTGGGTTTAGAGCCCAGGTCCAAGGCCTGAGGTCAAAAAGAGTACATTTCAATATGAAATTGATAAAAGCTGCTTCTTTGCAAATATAGACAAAAAAGTCATGGGCATCTTGGTTAAAGCATACAGCTTGGTAGTACCAACAGATATATAGCTGTCTCTGAGTGAATGCTCTACTTCTTCCAATTAAAACAACCATACAAGCAAGGATGTAATGTTCTTTTATCCTGCTATTTACTCCATCTCTCACCCCCCTCCCACAATACAGAAGATTTCTCAATACTCAGTTTTGTTCCTTCCTTCACAGAATCACTACTGCAGCTTGGAACATTATTCCACAAAGTATTAAAACTCCACCTTCCCTTTTTCAGTTTTCGTCACTGTAGTGTCGTGCCAGTGATGTAACTGGTCGTGGGGCACTACGATATGTGAAAGGACTGGGGTGTGGTTATATGATTAATTCATAGTATTCCCCCTCGGGTATAGTATGAATGGGCCTCACCCATGGTCATGTGACCTAGCCCTTAAATAAAGGTGTGGCCGGGGTGTGGTGGTCACTGAAGAGAGTCTCCGAGCACAGCGCCTGTCTACCGCCGCACGGCACTGCACACAGAAACGAGCCAGTGTGTCCTGTGTACTTATTTTGCTAGTGACGGCCACCGCCAACACGATAGTCATCTAGACAGCTCATACCCTGTCTGCTATGAGATGTATTGTTATCTGACAGTGATCTTGCCGCCTTGTATGTTGCTTACCGCTGGTTGGCTTCATTGTCACACCTATTTGCTTGTTTCTTATTCGTTAGCGTGTGACTTTCCTTCCTCTTTTTATGTTTGTCCCTCCAGAGGAGCGTAGAGCATTAATGTGTTTTTAGACTTCTCACTTTTCAAATGCTAATATTTTTGTTTTAGTTTCAGCATTGTATGAGAGTGCATGTGTTTCCAGCTGTCTCTCTACAGTGCTTCTCTTCCACTCTCCACACTGTTCTCGCCCATGTGTTTCTCTGCCACCCTCCTCTGTGATGCGCATGCCCTTGTGTGCTCCCCAGCCAGTGTTGCATTCTACCACATGTGCTTGTCCTTCCCAGCCCCAAATCCTATCTCACTCTCTCACCTCTTTGCTTTTCTCTGCCAGCAATCCATGCTCCAGATTGCTCTCTTTCTTGGCAGTTTGCTCCCCTATAATCCTCACTGTTGCTACAGAACGCCCGTGTTGCTTCAGTCCTTACTGGCCGTCATGTGGCTTCTGTGCCCCATGGTGCTTTTACACTCCCGCTTGTCTTGCTTACCGCCATCACCTTTTGAAAAAAATGCTTTTTAACTTTTTTTCTGTTTATTTGCCGATCCGAGTTGGATCGTCATATAAAAAGAAAAAAAGTGGTAGTATCATCTTGTAAATGTGCACATGCATGTGTCTACAAAAGGCTTTTTAACATTTATTTAGCCATACTGCACAGCAACAGGATGCTGTACAGCATAGCTAAAACTAATTGACAAACCCAACAGATCACAAAGGAGATTCCTATTGGCTTTGTCAATTCTTTTTACTTTATGAGGCCACTAAAGACAAACCTATTCTTGGAACCCTTTGTTAACTCTCTTTTTTCTATTTTTCATCTTCCTGCTTCTCTGCTGGACTTTACAGCTATAAGGAGCACAGCAGATACCAACTCTGTGCTCATTTTCCTATTCCTGTTGTTGCTTTATGATCCATTATCTGTAACAGGTATTTCCACGCACCCTTGCAAAAAATAAACAATGTCTATTCTTAGATCAGAAATGCCCAAATACATAGATTAAATATGACATTTTCAGCTGGTTTATTACGGAAAACAACCTGCTGGTTCCAGAAGCTCCAAAAACTGGAGCCAAATAGTGCAGGCTGCTGGATCGAGTATCAAGTGGAAGCGGTCAGCAGGGCCCGATGCATCTTGCTCTCCCCCCATCTTATCATTCCATTGATGTCCTCCCAAGCCTCCCCCGTGCATCTCTTCTTTAACAGGCTCAATTGGCTGACCTGCCCTGTGATACTGGCCATCTTAGCCATCAATGAATCCTGCATTGAGGTGGGGAGACAAAGGACAGAAACACAGCGCCAAGAGCATTAACTAGCAGATGCTTCAACCCAAGGCTAAAGTCACTAAATTTTTATTTTGCCCACTTTCAACCTTATTTTCACTTTCATCCAGCCTGCTAGTCATGTGCCAGCCCCCCAGCACCTCAGCGCTTGTACACAAGCTTCAGATCTAGGCTGAGCTCTACACCATCCAAGCTGCTGGCTTGGAAGAAAGCAGTTTTTCCAAAGTTACACAAAAATGGCATGTGGCTCTGTACTGGCACCACTACTGTTCTTATCATACATACCAACCTATCCAACTACTTAAGCTCCTCGGATGGTCTACCACCCAAAGTGGGAGGCCGATGCCTATGCAGACGATCTAGTGATCTTCTCCTTATCTCCTTCTGGCCTTCAGACTCAGGTAAAGCACCAGAACCTGTTTAACCTCACCAATGGCTTGACAATAAAATTTCTAAAACTAAAAATCTGCCATTTGAGAAGAAGGGAAAGTATTTACCTTGGCAGATTGGAAAACAACTAACAGGCTTTTCCTGTATCTATTGATATCTAGATGTCATAATTGACTCCAAAATAACCTGGACATCTCATATTGACCAAGTAAAAAAAGCGACCACAGTCATCAAGAGAGTCAAACTTTTTTCTGCCATCTATGGCAGCCATGTAATTACACCTTCGCTTTTGGCTTTTGAACGCCACTTCTCCCGCCTCTTCTCTATGCCTCTGTCGCATTTACTGTTAAACAGATCAACATCCTTAATACAATCTCCATGTAAAGTGTCAGGCTTTTACTCTACCTAAGGTCCTCCATACCTCAGGGAATTTTTCGCCTCAAATGAACCTAAAATTTGTAAGCAGCCCACACCCAATTTTTCTCTTCAACTATGCATGCGACTGCTGGTTTGCACATGAAGACATGCTAAAAAAGTGTATCATTCAAGAGCTATCCATCAACGACCCAACTGGGGCTCCTTGCCTGTTTCCATCCGAGGTAAACTCTTGACAGAGCACAACTTGCCTTCTCTGGCTGACTTAACTACCTTACGAAGAGGATATCGTAAACATCTACTATGATCCTTTCTTCTTAACCTTTACGGCTATAACGCCCCACCCCAAAAAATCCCAAATACAAACACATCTAAAAACTTTCGGACATCTTTGGCACAATAAAACATCCTTACTGTTATTCAGATATGGGGGCAGCCCAAAAAATACGATACCTATGGTTTTGCTTTTTGACTATCCCCATTAATGAACTGAATAGCTCCTGGAATAAACCGCTGCACCCACAAATTGGCTGCCATCTTTGCGGCTATAAATCTGAAGCTCTTGAACACATATTATATATTTGTTCGAGTCTACTAGACCTGAGGAAAAATATTCATGTCAGTTTTTCATTGAGCACAAAACAACATCAGTCAAAGAATCAATGGGGTGTTGCTTCTCACATCAGGCCAACCATTTAATCAGTAAGCTGGCAAAATACCTTGACTTAACCTATTTGAGGTTCGCCTATCGATTAACATCCACACCTTAACTAATAGCCTTACTGAGCCACCAAATTAAGGCCAAGTTTGGTCTAGACTCTGGGAATCTGGTTTTAAGATGTTTTAGCCGCTGATGAGTGATTTTTATGACAATCTTCTAATTAATTTATTTTTATCTTGATGCATATTGAAATTGGTTGATTTTAATACAATGAAACATGCACAAATACGAATATGAACAGTTTCCATGCAGTAGGCTATTACAGCGCCATTGGGTCTAATGGCGTCTGAATAATATGTGTTGCTGAAACTCGACATAGACATTGTAGTACCCGATACAGAGTGGCCAGACCTGACTTTGGAGAGAGGATGCATTTATTTTTGGAAGAGTTGACACCCCATTCTCCTGACCTGAAGGTGCACTACTGGCCGCTATCCCAAAGTAATGCACAAATACTGTGCCATAAAATATAGAAAAGCTGACTCAAATCCCTAAATCAGGCAGTGTTTCTCAGATACCAAATATTCTGCCTAGTCGCATACCCAACCTCCTCCAAACCATTCAGCTCTCCCCAAATGTTACAGTGAAACCAAATGAAGGGTGTAGAGAAATCAAATATGAGCAGACTCGGCAATGTGTAATTAATAAAGTGATTTGTTCAAAGCATGCTTCTGAGAGAACAGGGCTGATTGCTGAGGCCCCCTAACTTTTTGCCCCCATTTTCCACTTTTTGCTGGTGTTTTCCTGACTCTGATGGTACCCTGGGTACTGCTAACCAGTCCCAGGGCCTGTGCTCTGTGTAAAATCAGTATGCAAATTAAGCTAATTATAATTGGCTAAGTCAACCTACCTATAAGTCCCTAGTATATGGTGAGGCATGTAGGTTTAGGGACCCCAGCATAGGTAGTGCACCCATAGGTGCACTGCTGAGGTGCCCAGTGTCATTTTAAATGCAGGCCTGCCTTGCTGGCTGCTTTTAAATTAAAGTTGTATGTAAATTCGACTTTGGAATTAAAAGTAGTTCCAAAGTCTTAAACTACCTTATTTTTACATATAACTCACCCCTAAGGTGTGCCCTATGTGCCCCTAGGGCTTGGTGCCATGTAACTAGAAGCAGGGACCTTATAGTCATAGTTTTATAAGCCCTGGTGAGGTAAAAACAGCCAAATTCGTTTTTCCCTCATGGTAGTGAATGGCCTTCATAGGCTAGAATGGGGAGACTTTATTTTAATTTAAAAAGTCTCCTTAAGTGACAGATACAAAGAGTTTTGTATCAAATTAATTGTTATAATAAATCGCACAACTTCCAGTTATGGGATTTAATATAACTTGTTCAGGTAAAGAGTTTTAAACTTTACCTGAAAAGTAAGTGTTTTTACTGTTGTGCTCTGATTGGCTAGCCTCTGGCAGCCTGGTCATGCTGCCTTGATGAGGTGTGAAGTGGCCTGGCTTCACACAAAGAGATGTGCCAGTGGGAGGAGACCTCCCCTCAGCAGATGGTGAGGCAGGAAGGGGGAGGGCTGCCAAACTGGTCTTCAAAGGCAGAGAAGGACATTTGGTGCAACCCAACAACACCCCCACATCCTGCAAACCCAGACAATTAGGTGCCCCCTTGATTATATTAGGAGAGGGCAGGAGAGGGGTGTGTTTAGGATTTTTAGCCACACCAGTGGGTGGGCTCAGCCAGATGTAACCTCCAAAAATCACTTTCAGCCATGATGGATTTTTTAGGAATGTTGCTCCCTGGGACTGATTTTTGCCACACTTCCCAGGAAGTGGTCATCACAGGGGGAAGGACCCTGCCCCTGATTGGAGAACCAGGACCCCCCTGTTTTTCACCCAGGAGCAGGGATAAAACTTGCAGACCTGCACCCACACCTCAGTTCCTTACCAGATCCCCATCAGATTCCAACAAGGAAGAACCAAAGGAGAAGAAGGACTGCCCTGCTGGACCCCTGGCCTGCACCTGGAACCTGCACTCTGAAGGACTGCACCAGCTGCACACTTGGGCTTCACCACAAGAAGGACTTTGCCTGGCTTCAACTGGTTCAAGGAGGGACTCCCTGTTTGCTACAGGTGAATAATTGCTAACCAGAGTTCCCTGCACCAGTTCCTGAAGAAATCAACCAGCTGACCACTGTCCAGTGGCCAAAAAGGCGTTTGCGCCAGGTGCATTCTGGGAGTTGTAGTCACACCCCCAAGGATCATCTCAGAGCTTCTGGAGCGTTGGGGTGAGCCATGGACCCCAAAAGAACCTTAAAAGAACATCTGGGAGAAGATCCAGAAGTTTGGAGGCGTTTGGAGAACTTTTGGAAAAAAGCTCCATAGAGGGACCGACCCGCTGCGGCAACTCTAGCCGGCTTGCCTCAACCGCGACCCGGCCTGATTTGCAGGTTCGTCCCAGTGAAGAAAATCTCCAAAAAAGAGACTAAGTCCGAACATAGAAAGTTGACCGGGACCTCCCAGCCAGCATATCAGAGGAGTTGTCAACACCAGGACAGTGCGCGCTCTGCGGGCATCTAGAATGCAAAAAAACAACACTCGCAAGATAATGTAATTTATGCATTGTGATGATATGTTATTGTTTAACCTTTTGCATTGCAGAATTCCATCGAAAAGATTCATTTTTAAGGTGCTTATAAATACTGTACATTTGCAATGTATTGCTGCAGACATTCAGAGTGTGTTAGGGTGTGGTCCCTTTCCAGGGCCTTCTAGAGACTTTCCCTACAACATGCCCGGGCGTGGTTCTAGGCTGGGCCAAGACTCTATAAAAGAGAGTCAGCCCAACTTCCAGTGCTCACTATTCAGAGGTCCCGGTGCAGAGCAGCAGCTTCTTCCTGAGCTCCTGTCCCGGCGGCCTATTTGGATTTTCCAGTCTTCTGCACTCATTGGTGATCACTGTTTCCAGGCGGTAAGACGGTGTTTGGACATTTTCCAACACCGTAATTGAGAATTTTCATATTCTTGATTTTAATTCTTAAATGAATACCAGATTACTTGTGCGCTGCCATTTTTTGGAATTTGTATGGTGGTTTGCAAATAGGGAGGACGCGCAATTTATTCCATAAAGATTTGACTTCGTTATTACATTGTTGTTCATTGCGCGCTGATATTTCTTGACATTTACATGATGTTTTACGAGTTGGCAAGACGTGCAACTCGTTTCATGAGCATTTAATTTTGATTGTTCATTGCGCGCTATCTTTTCTTGACATTTACATGGTGGCTCACTTCTCGTGTGTAATTCATGCTGTTCATTGTGCGCCAACATTTTCTGGCATTTACATGGTGGCATTCGAATCGGCAACACGCGCGATTCTTTCCTTGAGTGTTTTTTCATGTTATTCATTCTGCGCTACCATTTCTTGGCATTTGCAGGGTGGCATTTGAATCGACAAGACGTGCGATTTTTTTCCTGAGTGCTTTTCATGTTGTTACCATTTCTTGGCATTTGTATGGTGGCATTTGAATCGGCAAGACGCGCAATTCTTTCCTCGTGTATAAATAATGTAAATTACTGTGCGCTACCATTCTAAGACATTTTCTTGGTAGCATTTCAAGTTGACACGTCGCGTGATTTATTCCTTGAATCTACGTTGTGTGATTTCATGGTGCACAATCCTTTACGGTGTTTAATACTCATATAAAAATCTGCAATGTGCGCAATTCACTTTCCAATGTTTTTTCTGAGATGAACACAACAATACCAGAGTTCTAGATGTAATGTTGTGTGTTCCTGATATGTATTCTTAAAAGGAGATTCATATGGTTGTTTAGAAATTTCTCAGAGTGTTTCCTGATTCTCATGCTAAAGAAAGTACTTGAAGCTGAAAGTCCTATTTAACTTTTCCTGTTTCCTCTTCAGGTATTCGGTCATCTAAAGCCTAGTCAGTTTTAGGACTATTCTAGGGTTGTTCATGTTTTTTCGGAAAAGACGAAGCTTAGAGTTGTAGCATGGTACTGATTTCATGAGATGTAATTTTGATGTTGTGTTTTAACCTTTTGCTTCCTACAGGTCTCCTTCCCAGCTGTTCCCGTCCTAATCCCCTTTTCCCCACTTGGACTCTCTTAGACTCTGTGATAAATCTAATCAGAGTATTGGAGCTGTCTTGTGGTGGAAGTGTTGGGAACGTGCACAGACCCCGAGGATCTGGTGACTCTGACAGGAGGGCTCCAAGGATGTCAGATAAAAATCCAGGTTTACCCCTGTCGAAGGATTTTCACCTCAAAAATACGACTAAGTCCGAAGGTAAAAATCTCCACCGAAGACTCCTGCAACGCGTATCCGGAGAAGAGTTCCAGAAGGTCGGATTGGACTGGCAGGTTCGTCCCGCTGAAGAAAATCTTCAGAAAAACGACTAAGTGCGAAGGTAAACTTTTGACCGAGGCCTCCCACGGGCTGTAGCCGAGCCGGGCTCCATCGCGGTCGGCCTTAAACTTTGACTGTGCCCCAGTCAAGGTGCGACCAGATTGGCGCTTTTTGTTTCTAAGTGCTAGAAAACAATCATTCTGTAAAAATTAATATCTCCGGTTCCCCTTATCCCATTTTATTCGTTTTGGTGTCATTTTAAAGATAAAAATATTATCTATTTTTATAAATTGATTTTGGATTTTTAAACTGTTTCCTTTGTTTTATTTAATTACTGTTTTGTGATATTTGAATGCTTTACGCTTTGTCTCCTAAGTTAAGCCTTGTCGCTCGTTGCCAAGCTACCAAGGGTTGAGCTGGGTTTAATTTACTGAGACCTAACTTGACCTAAGTGGAGGTTAGTGACCTATTGATAAGTGTAGGTACTTACCTGCCCTTACCAATAACCCATTTTCAAACAATGCTTTGTTATGTTACAGATCAAACAACCCAACTTTACTCCTCTTCCTCCAAACAGTGCATTGCTCCCAAAAAGGGGTGGTATTTCAAGCAAAATGCAGAGTGTCCTAGCAGTACCATTAAAATAGGTCAAAAATAGTGTTGAAACATAAATTCTCTTTTCCTAACTTTGCCTTCTTTTTTAAAATTGTTACTCCACTTTTCATTTATCAGTAGAAGAAAAAAAATACAGATGTTTTAAATCTGTCTCAAGTGGCCCTTAAGCCCAGCTGTTCCATTGTCATGTGTGCCACCTTAAGCCAGGTCCTGAATTTAGTCAGTGTAGATTCACTTTAAAAACGCAAAGTATGTGCTCATTACCAGCATGAATATTGCTACTAGTTAAAAAAAGTCAGGACTGGTCAAAGGTGTCATACATGATGTAAGGCGACCCCACAGCTATGTAAAAGGAAATTACCTGGTGGCTTCTCGCCACAACATCATCTCAAGCACAAAAAAGAACCAGTCCCTCTCCTGTTTCTGTAAACGTACTCAAGACTTCTTGGAGAGCTGCAGAAGCAGGATTGTAGGCAGTGAGTCATGGGCTCTACAGCAAGGTAGGAAATGGTCTCCCCAGGCTGTCGTTTGAACTGTGGGATACAGCAATAATCAGGGTTCAGCAGGCCCCTCAGGCCTCTGAGCTCCAATGCCACTGCACATGCTGATTCAATGGAAGCTACGCCCTTGGGCTTTCTATATTGTGGTGGATCAACTCTTGACCGAACTAAGTGCCCTATTGCGAGTTTGGCAATGTACGGAACGCCAAACCTGCAGTGGCTGTCAGACTGCTGCACTCCTGGTGGTCTGACTGCCAGATTACAACTCTGATGGTCAGATGGCCGCCATCGCCAGGATTATGGATCCTGGCGGGGTGGCGGTGGTCGAAGTCGAGCCAGTCATGAGTCTTCTTTCTGCCAGCCTATTCATGCCGGGTTCCCTTCCATGAAAAGGCTGGCAGAAAGCCAGTGCTGGGGCCACACGTGGGGCCCTGCCCTACCCATAGCACGGGCAGTGCTTGGGCCCCTCTGCCAGCACACTCAGAATGTGCACTGTCTGCTACGACTGGGGGAGAGGCCACTGGTATCATGGCAGGCTTCGCCCCTCGGCTTTGGCGGTCGGATCTCCAAAGTCATAATGTGGCCCTAAGAATTTGGGAAAACTATTGATCTTTGATCCTTTTTTGCAACATGTATAATTTTCAACTTTTACTCTTTTGTTGGGCAGTGTACCATATACAGCATATATTTTTATTGTGTTATAAAAATTATTATATGGATAGTAGGAAAATCGTGTTGTTCGAGTTCACCTGATCTACTTTGCCCGGCACAACAATTATTGGCAACACACTTCTCTTGAATATATTTGCATAGTAAATAAGCCACATTGTCAACATTGAATGACTGAAGTTCTTATAATGTTTCTCCTATTCCTCATCTCATAAAGGACACGTTCAGCTTCCACTAAGGTTAATGTCATGATTTCTGACTGGTAATCTTCATCCCGTCATGAACGGTCTTCTTCATCACAGTCATTCATACCCTCCCCTTCCTTGGCTCTGCCTCTTGGTGTCTCCTGCATGGGACATACAGGAAAGTGCCATGGGTGGGATGGAAGACATATCTCGGGAAGGAAGGATTAAAAGAAAAAGGTTTAAAATAAGAGAACAAATGAATGGTCTGTCTACAGTGCGGAGACTGTGACCAAAGGACAGTTAAGGTGGTAATGTAACTACAAACTCCGCTGTTAGCAGTGCCCACGTGAGCGTGTCTTTAGCAGGACTTGCAAAAATTAGAGCTCAGAAAGGGAATAAAAGCAGTGACTGTCTTTAATCATTATAGGAGCAGGTGCTGAAAACTGCTCCCCTTCGTATTACTTGCATGGTCTGTATTGTTAACATAGCAACTGAAGATCATTTTCTCCACAGCAAGAGACAAAACAAATTGCCACACAAAGGCAGCTGCTCCCAAGGAGATGGTTCATGTCAGCACATCTTGAAACCCGGCCTAGAAAGTTGTAGTCAGCAAACGTAAATATTATTCTGTCAGCGCATCTTTGTTTTTACCATCAGAAGGAAAACCAGTTATCTCACTAATTATCACCATGGCAGAGAACGGCTTTTGATAACTTTCTCATTTAAAAGTACCAACGCCCTGCCGCGAAACCAAATGGCGTTGTCCACAGAGGCATGCGTAAATAGCTATGCTTGCAGCACACGCTGCGGCAGATGTCAAGGACTGCTTGGAGCAAGAAAAAAATAGCAAAAGGTGAAGTCCACTGCTGACGTGTGGAAGGATGCGCGAGGCAACAAATCATCTTTACAACTCGTCTACAATACTTAGGGCCTGACTTACCATAGTTGTGCACTAGGCGACGCAGGGTGATGGAAAATCTAGATTCAGATTTACCAGGCCACGCAAACATGGACAACATTTATAGTTCGTCAAACACTGCCTTTGCGACCCGACCCCAGAGGTTGCAAATTCAGTGCCAGGAACCCAGTGGCAGCTCGGACGTATGGATGTCAGTTGGTTCTTTACTCTTTGTTTTCAGTCAATATTTATTCACCCCAATAGTGAATAATAATAATATATTAATATTTACTATCAGTTTAATAAAAATGGAGTACCATTAGCTGGAATATGCCTTTCCATTGCAGATGAGGTAAATAAAAGATGCTTTTAAATTAATGTTGTGCTTGTGCTTGGGGGTGAAAGTGTGTTTATGTGAAAGAGACTATGGGCCTCATTCTGACCCTGGCGGACGGCGGAGGCCGTCCGCCAGGGTACCGCCGCTGAATGACCGCACCGCGGTCAAAAGATCGCAGCGGCCATTCAGACATTTCCTCTGGGCCGGTGGGCGCTCTCCAAAAGAGCGCCCGCCGGCCCAGAGGAAATGCCCCTGCAACGAGGACGCCGGCTCAGAATTGAGCCGGCGTAGTTGCAGGGGTGCGACGGGTGCAGTTGCACCCGTCGCGTATTTCAGTGTCTGCTTAGCAGACACTGAAATACTTTTCGGGGCCCTCTTACGGGGGCCTCTGCCGTGCCCATGCCATTGGCATGGGCACGGCAGGGGCCCCCAGGGGCCCCGCGGCACCCCCTACCGCCATCCTGTTCCTGGCGGGCGAACCGCCAGGAACAGGATGGCGGTAGGGGGTGTCAGAATCCCCCATGGCGGCGCAGCAAGCTGCGCCGCCATGGGGGATTCTAAGGGCAGCGGTAAACCGGCGGGAGACCGCTGGTTTGCCTCTTCTGACCGCGGCCGAACCGCCGCGGTCAGAATGCCCTGCGGGGCACCGCCGGCCTGTCGGCGGTGCTCCCGCCGACCCTGGCCCCGGCGGTCTTAGACCGCCGGGGTCAGAATGACCCCCTATATGTTAAGTGTTTGTATGTGTAAGTATGTGTGTGTGAGTAAAAGTGGAGGTCAAAGAGCATGTGAGGTCACTTTTACTTCCCCTGGCATTTCGGTGAATTGACATCCATGCACGCAAAGCCACCCTGGATAGGCCTTCGTGTCTTAGTAAATCTGATGCATCAGAATTGTACTCTTTACCACTAGAGGTTCAATAAGGTAAAAAAAAAAAATTCTCCTCGTTGTTTCCCTTTTCTAGGTGTGCTGTATTCTGCAGCACACTTAAAAAGAGGAAAATGCCTCAGAGGATTGTTTTTGTGCAGGAAGGTATGTAGGTGAATGTTGAATGAGATTGGTGGAAGGACGCACTCCTGGTTGAGGCAAGTGTCCGTTGCGATCTTCTGAGTGATTCAGTCGCATTTGCTGATTTGCACCTGTGCCCAGGTATCGGAGTACAAATTAATCACGATCTCTAATAACTTAGGTGGAACTCCATGAATGACCATCCTTGCCCCTAGCAGATGTTTTGGGACCCTGTCGAATGCAGCTTTCAGGTCAATGAAGCTGGCTTAAAGATTTGCAGGTTTGTTCATGGGTTTTTCGGCAAGAAGAGTAACTGCTAAAAGATTGATCTTTGTGTTCCTTTCTGCCCTAAAGCTCGTCTGCATTTTTGGAATTATCTTTTAGGCTATACCCAAGGCTTCTAGGTCCATTAGTAAATTGGAAGCAAAGATCTTAACCTCAACGTCAATAAGGGCAATTAATCTGTAATTCGCAGGGTCAGATCGTGTGATAGATTTTAAAATAGGATGCAGGAAACTGCCTCTCCAAGGTTCGGGATGGAGTTGGTGAAGAAAACCTGGTTAAACAGGGGTGTAAAGTAACTGGCCCAAAATTGTTGGTTATGGCTGAACAGGGCATTGGTGAGGCTATTTGGACCAGGAGCCCTATCTGACATCAGTTTCTTGAGGGATGACTGTTCTTGTGATTCTGTCAGTCATACACCTTCTATAAGGGTCAACGAGGGAGTTGCTGCAGGAGAGCCACCATCATTTATGGAGCATATCAATGTCACGTTTACTGCCGGGTGCCCCAAGTGGGCAACCGTGATGTTGTTTATCCAGCCTGCTTCACAATAACTGTGGTGTGGTGGCAGAATCTGCCATTTGTGGGTGAGTTGATTTCAGCCCAAAAAGACTTACTATGTTTTATTATGGATGACTGGAGAAGCTTTAGCCATTCACTGGCCAAATATGTTTGTTTTGCTGACCAGACAGCTTTACTATAAATTGACCTAAGGTTTGCAATTTGCTTCCTTGTAGTTTGGCTGTGTGTCTTCTGCAGCTTTGTAATCTCTCTAATTCTCCTTTTTCCAAGAGAGCAATGTTAAATACTGGACAGCCCCTTTCCTTTGTTTGTAGTGGCTATGGGTGGTGTTTGCTGAAAAGTTTACTGTGAGTGCAGAAGTCAGGTTCTCCCTAGACTGAAGCAAAGATGACCCTTGTGTGGAACCCTGCTGGAGAATAAAGGTTGAGATTAAGTGCATGATAGACTCCCTGCCGTTTCCTTTCCTTTTCCTTGCCTCAGATTGTAAGCACTCGGTATCCTGGACAAATCAGTTGCTTGAGGGGCTCTGAGGAGATAAAGCTGTATTTCCACATGCTGGGGAATATGATCACTCTCCACTCTGGCTATTATGCTATAGTGAGTGACCATGGGAAACAGCTCAGCATCAACAAATGTATAGTCCAGAACTGAACTAGATTTGTTAGATATCCTAGTGAATGCTGCTGGTTGATCTTGCAAGGTGCGCCCATTGAGTGTGTAAAGACCTACACTTGCCAGGATTGGGGCACATGCTTTCCCATAATGGTCGGCTCTAGTGAAAGTTGTAAAAACTGACAGGATTTTTCGAGTGGTGTACCTTAGAGAATTTTTGCCTAATTGGATGTCGGTTTGCAATAAGTGCATATTGAATTAAGTCTGGGGAAAAAGGGACTGTAGTGATTTGAGATTTGCTGTTAAAGCGTCTGACTTCCCCGCTTTGCTCTTGTTCGGGGGAAATATACACTGCAGATTAACAGACTAAAATCACTGTCTACAGTTGGTGATGAGGATGGTGAAAGCGTAACACATTATGCCCAAGTTAAGCCCAGATTGATTTGTTCTTGGTGCCACTGAAGGTAAGATGCGATGTAATAAAACAGACTGCCAGAGGCTCTGCCAGCCTTTGTGGTTTTCATTGCCTCTAAGTGATATTCTTTAAAGACGGTAATTGGAGTTGGCCTTTCCGTCCAGGTTTCCTGCAAAATCACGATATCAATGTTTTGAGGGTAGGTGATGAAGTCCTTCTCACCCACTTTGCTACTAAGGCCATTCACTTTCCAGGAGTTCAGGGTGAAAGGGCGCAGTCCTTTGCTACGTCCCCTGCAAGCTTGCATTCATACTGCCCTCTTGCCTCCCCACTACAGGGCCTGATGCTGTATATAGCGAAACATGCCTCATATAATTTGGGGCTCCTGGAGCGGTGATTTGATAGATTTTTAAATGCTGCAGCAGGTGGCATGCCGGCTCTGTGGGGCCAATTGCTCCCCATAACAACCCAATTTTAGATCACCCTTAATTGTTTGAATTTGCTATGGAAGGAGGGGCTGGCGTAAGGTTCTGCAATCAGCCCCCTTAATTCAATACTCAATTTTAGAAAGCTCTCCCCGTTTTGCCATACTTCTGTGGCAGTTCTTACATTGGACCACATGACAATTGTTATTTCATTATTGACAAGAGATGGGTTAGGTTTGAACTGTACACGTTTGATGTGATCCGACCGCAAGAATATGAGGTTCACTAGGGGCCGGGCCAATTTCAGTATGGCAGCCTTGTTTAAGATGTTGTGTAATCCTCTGGTCCTATGACATCGGATCACTTGAGGCATCACTGAGTCTTCTTTTAGGTCCACTTTGGGTGGAGGATGGGTCTCATGCCTGGACTGGGTGACAAACCCGTATCCGTCTTCTGCCCATTGCCGAAGTTCTCTTGGGTCTGTGTTCTGCACTAGCTACTGTTTTTTTATTCAGCTGAGGCCATGCCGACTTGTTGATTTCAATAAGCTCCTGGTCATGGTGTAATCAAGTGAGGCGGAGTTATTGGTCTTGGCAAGAATAACCAGTTCAAATGGTTAGGATTCTTTTGTCCTTGACTCTTGTGCCTTGGTCGCCATTGAGCAGCCTCTTAGTGCGAATAGGCATGAAGGGCACCTTGTCAGGTGTACTGAAAGCAGCACATGGGTGTTTATTTTGTTCAATGGAAGGAAATGCCCTTGTTTCTTGGCTGGAGTGACCGGAGACCGTTGGTTTGAGAAGAATGGAAGAGGATTCTTGTTGTTGGAATAGTGGCTAAACGGGAAATGGCGTTTCACTCCTTTTGGAGTTGGTGGAGTCTCTGATCCAGATTGACTGCAGAGGTGCAGAGGAGGGCATTGTGGTAAATCTGCTTGTCTTTTCAACTTATTGTTCCTCACTTTTCTTAGACATTTGTGCTCTCTTTTGGTCAAAAGAGGTTTTGAAATTTGGAACAATCCACCCTGTATCTGAATAGGGTGGACCCATGATGCTCAATTACCCCGTTTATCTGTTCATCAGATGTTTCAATGACTTCCTGTGCCTTAATACTCAACTCTGCTTCCTTTTCTGTGAGCAGATGGTTCTGCTGGCCGGAGCCAAGAGACCCTGCTTGCTGGAATGCATCCTGATGGGTCACTGGCTTTGTACCTGCCCGAGCCTGGTTTGTCCGCTGATGAAGGGGAGAGTCGGACTCCTGGCACTTTATTATAGGAACTCTGCTAGCTGCTGGTAAAGATTTGGATGTTTTGACTTCTGCAAAGATGTCCGCAAGGATGTTT